>NC_091484.1:633398-950097 GCF_947461875.1 Haliaeetus albicilla | reverse complement strand
CAGAAACTTCCCTGGGGGGAAAGAATGGTGACTAAGAAAGGAAAAGCCTGGCTATTTTTCTCTCCAGCTGGCAACATTAAATTATGATTAAGGGGAGCTTTATTGTTTCAACGGACCTTCTTTTGCATAACTGTTGTCATGCAGATGAAAAAGTACCAAAGGCTAAAACAGCCTGGCTGAGGCTTGACAGCTAGTCTGGGCCTGGGACATACTGAGGAAAGTAGTTCGGGAGTTCCCCACTCCTAGCCTGTGGTTCTCTGAACCACAGAAGTTGTTACTAGTGAAGCACTAGGGCTATTTTATATAGCAGAATTTTTTTAATAAGAGCCTTTTGTTTAAATTACGTGCAGTTAATGTGTGTGTAAATGTTGATTTAAACTGTCTCTGAGGATAACAGATCAGATATGGCTAGTAGTATTAGCGTGGCAGAAGGTGGTACATGTTCACAGAGGAGTGTGTTTTATTTTTTATGCTCTCAGTCCTGATGTATGGGACCAGACGCTGCACTCTTAGGAGAGATCTAGCTGAAAGGTGAGTATTTTGAATGCTGGCCTTAAGAACTCTCTGGTTGACACCATTTAAAGCTCGGCATTCCTCCTCACCAGTTGTATCTAGGATAACAGGTGCTTTTCAGGGCTTAGGTGCTGTTTCGTGTGTACTGGTTCAAACCCTGTTTTATTGTCAGAACAAACCTGTAGTGCCACAGCTGAGTGGGCCAAGCGGATCTGGGATCTTTCCTGCTGTAACATGGATTTTATGTCTACTTTTTTCTAGTGTGGTTGCTGAGAAATGGCCAATGAGAATCACGGAAGCCCTGCGGAGGAAGCATCTCTCATGAGTCACTCACCTGGCACCTCCAACCAGAACCAGCCCAGCTCCCCCAAACCTATGCGACTGGTACAGGACCTGCCAGGTACTGACTCTGCTTTTGGGAAGGCCCAGCATGGAGTTCTGCAGGGCCCTGGTAGCAGGGGAGAGAAGGTGAAGTGAGGCCACTGAGGGAGGCTAGGAATGATGCATGTTTCAGAGTGTGCTGTGGCAGTGATGGGGACCTGAAGAGCAAGGCTGTTGTTCAGGACTGCTCCTCTCCTGACTCTCGCTGTCTTCTCAGATGAGCTGGTGCAGGCTGGCTGGGAGAAGTGCTGGAGCAAGAGGGAGAATCGCCCTTACTACTTCAATCGCTTCACTAACCAGTCTCTGTGGGAAATGCCTGTTCTAGGACAGCACGATGTCATTGTAAGTAAGCCCTCATCTCTGAGGGGAGTGTGCCAATACTGGGATATTCTGCAGGGGCAGATGCCATGTGGACTTCAGATTGCACATGTGGGAGGGTCTTCTCTGCCTTCAGAACTGTTTGCTAAGTCCATCGTCTGACTTGGTTCTGATGAAATGTTCCTCTTTCAGGTGCACGCTCAGGTAGTGCTGTCCTGGGTGTAGTGCACTGCTCATAGAACACTCAACCTGGGGGAATTGTGTTGCATTTTTCACATCTAAGTCTTAAAAAAAAGCATACAGACACAGGTCTAGAACAGAATTTTTTAGCTTTCTGTAGGTGTGAGTATTGGTGTCCTTACTTCCACCCATGTGGGAACCTGTGACAGTGAAATGGGAAGTTAAGAGGGCTTATTGCCTTTGTCGGGGACTTGGTGGTGGCAGCTGATGAACTAATGTGCTGTTGTTTGGATGCTTGTAGTCAGACCCTCTGGGATTGAATGCGGCTCCAATGCCACTGGAAGGTGGGATGATAGATACCTCTGTGGAGAGCAAGCAAAGAAAGAGGAGATTCTCTGAGGAGGTTCCACCAAGTGGCAACAGTGTGAAAAAGCCCAAGGTGGGTCTAGTGCTGTGAAACAAATACGCTTATGGATATTGTTCAAACTGAAACCTAGGGGGTCTGGAGCTTGGACCTGTGTTTTTTTGAACTGCACAAGGTCAGGCCACCCTAGTATAACTCAAACTGTGACAGCTGACACTCGGAAAGTACGAAAGTGGAAGCAGACTCAGGTCCTGCCAAGTTGTCATTTCTCTCTTAGAGCCTGAGGTGTGGTATGGGAGTTGGGAGATAACAGATTATGACTGAGAAACATGTTAGCTTCCATGTCCATGTTGACTTATGCCAACAGCAGGCAAAATGTGCTCTAGCAATTCATGGGGGTATCCTGAGTGGTGTACTGGTGCAGGATTGTTAGGTATATTGGGCTGCTTCCCCTTTACCTGTCTCTGTGGGGCAGTAATTCATCTTTTACATGCCCAGGCGGACGTCCCAGGGAACCCAGCTGCTCAGCCAGTGCCCAGCTCTCCCAGTATTCCAGGAACCTCTGTTTTGAAGGCATGGTGTGTTTCACCTGAAGATAAACAGCAGGCAGCTCTTTTACGACCAACTGAGTGAGTTGTCTCCATTTGTCTTCTTTTCTTGGTGGTAGGTTAGAGACACCTGGTTTTCTAGACATCTTTGAAGAAGAACCTGAGGGACATGACACCCCCTTATAGCTTTGCAAGGAGTCTTGATAGTTCAATTTTCCTGGCTGGTGAAACAGCCCAAGGAAGCATCTTTAGAAGTAATATTTGATAATAAGCCAATGATCTGGCCCTCCTGACAACATTTGCTTCTGCCGTAGAGTATATTGGGACCTGGATATTCAGACAAATGCAGTGATTAAGCAGAGAGCACCATCTGAAGTGCTTTCTCCACACCCTGAGGTGGAGCTGCTTCGGTCCCAGCTCATTCTCAAGCTGCGGCAACATTATCGTGAGCTCTGCCAGCAACGAGAAGGTAAGTTTCTGTTGGGCTCCCCTTATTTGTCTTATCAATCCTGCAGTACTGTGGTGTTCTTCCTTCTGGTTTATGTCTGTCTTGTCCTTGTGATCTCTTTTTGTGATGGTTATGCTCTCTGCGACATTGTTGGTTGTGAACTTGTTTGGCAGAACTCTAATGTGATGATCCTCAGCGGAGCTTCTGGGCATCTCTTTATTGTATTGATTAGATCCTTTTTCTGTGCTTCTCCAGGGATTGACCCCCCAAGGGAGTCCTTTAATCGCTGGATGTTGGAGAGGAAGGTGGTTGATAAAGGGACAGATCCTCTTTTACCTAGTGACTGCGAGCCAGTAGTGTCTCCTTCCATGTTCAGAGAGATCATGAATGACATTCCCATCAGGTACTGTTCAAAGACAGGGCACCTTGCTGGGATGTTTTTGTATCGGTTTGGTCCAGTGATTTAACAGCCACGGTTCTGTGCTTTTGTGTTGTACTTTTGCTGGTGAAGTGGTAGGGTGCTGGTGATGTAAAGCTTGGGAACTGGACCTGGCCTCCATGCCTTCATGGCAGCTGTGGAACTGATGCATGTAATTTAAACTTTCCTCAGGTTATCCAGAATCAAGTTCCGGGAGGAAGCCAAGAGACTGCTCTTCAAGTATGCCGAGGCTGCGAAACGGCTGATTGAATCCAGGTGGGAGTTCCTCTTACAGTGCTGTCATGTTCAGAAAAGAGAAACGGGTGATAGGGACTTTCAGAAGGGGCTGCTGCATCCCACCTTATTCAGCATTGGTCATCATCTTACTGAGGAAAAGCAAGGTTAGGAATGTAGAGAAGAAAAACAACAGTGCTGGAGGCATCCTTTGATAGTAATGTTAGAGTAAAATCTAATGTTGGGAAGCTGAATATATGCAGAGACAAGTGAGAATCTGTGAAATACTGGACGTGGAATGCCTTCCGTCATTTATCCCTGAGAAAATAAACAGGAGTGCTTGGGCACGCACTGCTATTAAAGAGCAGCAAGCTTACAATGGTATTTTATTATACCATGTATGATTTTTCTGACAAGTTCTGCCACAGGACAGAATTGAGGAAGATAGCCTTGTGGGGAAAATAAAAAGCTTGTTAACGGGGTAGTTTTCTCAGTCACAAGCTCCTAGCAGTGGCTGCATTTGAAAATGAGAGGCAGGATCAAAGTGGACCATTTCCATGGTAGATAAATGCTTTATCTGCCTCTCCTGTTGCAGAGATGACAGCAAACAGCTACGCTGTGTTTTGGAGAGAGCATGGCAGTCCCTAGTCATAGAAATGTCTGGAAGCACTTTCCAGAGGAGGCCTGGGGCGGGGTGACAGAGTGGGGCCTGGAGCAGAGTGACAGGATGGGGCCTTGAGGAAGTGTCAGCAGCTGTGTTCCCCCACTGACAGAAAACGGTTGCGGTGGGATGGAATATATATTGCCATGCAGCCATGGGTTCAATTTTGCTTCTCCACTTTGTGCAGGAGTGCTTCACCAGACAGCAGGAAGGTGGTGAAGTGGAACGTGGAGGACACCTTCAGCTGGCTGCGACGGGACCATTCTGCCTCTAAGGAGGACTACATGGTCAGTATCCCTCTGCTTGTGCAGCTGTGCGCAGGGAGCCAGGGAAAGGATGGGGGGCGTGTTGGGGCCAGATAAAGGTCCTTCTGGAGAAGGCTGCAATTGCTTTCCTTTGCTTTGTGAAATGGGAGTGACAGCAGCATGGAGACTGTGCATGCCTCTGGGGAAGTCCAATGGCGGGTTGTATAAGGGACTCTGGTTCTCTGGTTCTGCAGGACCGCCTGGAGCACTTACGCAAACAATGTGGGCCCCATGTGTCTGCTGCAGCAAAGGACTCTGTTGAAGGCATCTGCAGTAAGATTTACTACATATCCCTTGAATACGTCAAGCGGATCCGGGAGAAGCATCTTGCCATACTCAAAGAGAACAATATATCTGGTACGCAGTCAGCTCTGAAGAGCTATAGGGCTACAGCACTGCAACTTAAAAGCAATGCACTCTGGCCTGTCCCCATTCAAATAGCATCACCTGTTGAGAGGGCTGCTCTGAGTCCACAGGGTTGAAGCGAGTCAGAAATAGCCAGTCTAGCATAGGTCTTAGCTGACAGAGTCACACAGTGCCTGTCCAGTGGCAAGGTGTCTTTCATCAGGTACTGTAACTGGCTGTAATGTCAAATATCATAAATGTATGATTTGTCAGGATTAAGTAGCTTGTTAGGAGCTGACCACACTGGACAGGGCATTAGTTCATTTCCCTGGACCATGTTTTTTTGCTCTGCTTCTTCAGGAATTCCTGGAGACAGCTGACAATCCCCTTCCTAATGCCAAGCGCCCTCTCCCTCCCTATATTCTCCTTTGCCACAATTCTTGGGTTCTGAGCACCTTCTGCACTCCTCTGCCTACTGGCATGTCACTGTGCACGCTTCTTCTTTCCTAGCAGAAGATTCATGTTCCTTGAACTTTGCTCTGTTCTTTCTTCCTAGTTTATGTCTGTACTTCTGCCTCTAGTCGCCTTTTCCTTCTTCTGTAGTCCCTGCTTCTTTCATCACGGTTCTGTAGTCCTTTTCCTTTTTGGGTCCTAGCTCTCCTCAGACTCCCTTCTTTAGACCCCAGTGTCTGCCTTTTGCTGCTTGTTTTTGCTGCTTGTCTTCCCACCCTGTTGAATCTCTGACTCCTTCTAACTGATCTTTCCCATGAGCTCTCTTTTTTCCCGCTGAAGCCAAAGCTAAGCTGCTGTCTGCAACGGGTAACCACAGGGTGGCAGGAAGATTCCTTTGCCTCCTGCGCTTGACAGCCTGGAAATATTTATTGTGCTTTGGATGAGCTTGGGGCAAACTGAAACAGTAACAGTAGGAACAAGGAAAGTGTTTTACTTGTCTGGAACATGCCTCATGATGATGGTTGTGTGCGGTCTACAGGTCTGCTGTGTTAGAGATGAGGAAATACTGTGAAATGGGTCCTCTCTGTGCTCTGGCAGTGGGTGATGGAATTAATTTAGGGAATCAGCTCTGAACCTAGGTAGCTGTCCACGAGATCTGTGAAGGACCACCGTGGTGTTTTTGAGGGGACCACTCTGCTCTTTAGCCCTATTCCTGTCGCTGCATGTTTTGAGGTGGAAGGAAGATCTCTCCCAAACGTCCTTGGATTCTAATGGGCTGCCTTTCTCTTTGTTCTCTGTAGCTGAGGTAGAAGCTCCTGAAGTCCAGGACAGGCTCGTATACTGTTACCCAGTGAGACTGGCCATCCCCTCCCCACCACTCCCCAGTGTGGAAATGCACATGGAAAACAACGTGGCATGTGTGCGGTACAAGGGGGAGATGGTGAAAGTGAGCCGCAACTACTTCAGCAAGCTGGTAAGGGCTGACTGCCAGTCCTGCATGACTGTCGTGGTTTAACCCCAGCTGGCAACTGAGCCCCACACAGCTGCTCGCTCACTCCCCTCACAGGGGGCTGGGGGAGAGAATTGAAAAAAAGTGAAACTCGTGGGTTGAGATAAGAACAGCTTAATAGAACAGAAAGGAAGAAACTAATGATAATAATAACAATAATAAAATGACAATAATAATAAAAGAATTAGAATATACAAAACAATTGATGTACAATGCAATTGCTCACCACTTGCCGACCAATGTCCGTTTAGTTCCCGAGCAGCGATCTGCCCCGCCCCACACCAACTCCCCCCAGTTTATATACTGGGCTTGACATCACATGGTATGGAATACCCCATTGGCCAGTTTGTGTCAGCTATCCTGGCTGTGTCCCCTCTCAAATTCTTGTGCCCCTCCAGCCTTCTTGCTGGCTGGGCATGAGAAGCTGAAAAATCCTTGACTTAGTATAAACTCTACTTAGCAACAACTAAAAACAGCAGTGTGTTACCGACATTATTCTCACACTAAATTAAAAATATAACACTATACCAGCTACTAGGAAGTAAATTAACTCTATCCCAGCCGAAACCACGACAGTGACTTGTCACAAACGGCTCTTTAGTGGGAGATTTCATTTCTCCTTGTCCTCTGAGAGGAGGGACTGTGCAGAGGGATGGAGTGCTGACCTGGCGGAGACTGTCAGACAGTGCCCTAATTGTAGCAGAAATGAGGACAGCTACTTTCAACTTAGTCAGGGTCAGGCTTCTGCTGGGAATACTTACAAGGTGTTGTGTGTATGTTTCGGATATGTACTGTGCTGCAAGTATGGTCATACTCGCAGCAGGGCAGCCCTTGCTGAGAGATGCTTGCTTATGCGGTACATTCATTCATGCTAGTAAAGAGCTCGCACTTCATTCATATGGTAAAAGCAGATGTGCTGACAAGCCTCCATGCAGAGCCCCACCTGCTCCTGTTTGTTCACCAGTGTCCCTCTCCATGTCATGGTATGTTTGTGTACTGTCTTATCTTTGTTGATTCTGTTTGTGTTTAATGGCTGGGCTTTCTCTTCCAGTGGCTTCTCTATCGGTACAGTTGCATTGATGACTCTGGCTTTGAAAAGTTTCTGCCCAGGGTTTGGTGCCTTCTCCGCCGATATCAGGTACTGTCTTGTCACAGGGGTTGTACATCAGAAAGCCTTAGTAATAGTGGGGAAGTGAACTTACTGTCTCTGCTCTGGGGGAGGTCCACCGCTCTGGGAGCCTGATGCAAAATAGGGTTTAAACTGGCTCCGATGTCTGCTCCCAGAGTTTTGAGATAGGACTGTGGTCTGGGGAGCAACTGTGATCTTGGCAGGAGACCTCAGTGGGGGTAAAGATAAATTTTTATGAAAGAGACCTTCAGTAGTTCTTGACTCTTGAGGAGCAGCTGAAGGTTCATGGGGGATATATGTGAAAATTGACAGTTGGTTTGTGGGGCCCGAGTTGGATGAAATATCTAAAGAACATTCTTGGTACATGCAGGGGACCTACATGAATTTGAGAAAGGATGAGGGGGCCCTGTATACCTAGAGGAGTGGGTGCATGGACATATGGCCCTGAGTCTGTGGTCAGTGAAGGGAGCAGCAGGAACAGTGAGTGCAGGCATGGCTCACCAGGGTTTGCTCTCCTCAGATGATGTTCGGTGTGGGTCTGTACGAAGGAACTGGCCTGCAAGGGGCACTTCCCGTGCACATCTTCGAAGCCCTCCACAAGCTCTTTGGAGTGAGTTTTGAATGCTTTGCCTCGCCCCTGAATTGCTATTTTAAACAGTACTGTTCGGCCTTCTTGGATACAGACGGGTATTTTGGATCCAGGGGGTGAGTCTTACGTTCCGGTGCCTTTGCCGTGTTTCTGTGTGGGTGCGTGCACGTGCGATGACTCAAGACAGGCTGACGTGTCTGTGCGTTCAGGGCGGTAGCCAGTTGTGTGATGTCTGCTCAGAAGGGTGTGTACTTCAGGCCTGCCTAAAGGCAATGAGTGGACACAGACTGGCTGTGAAACAGTCAGGAGTGTGTTGTTAGTCTAGTTAGAGGGCTCTGCTCCCTGGAGTAACGCAGTTTATAGGTCTGCCAGCGCTTGCCCTTGTTCTGAAGAATGGGAGACCTGGGTCGTCGAGGAGTCAGCTTGAATCAGCAGTCGCCTTCAGTGACTACAGGTGGAGTGTGTCCCCAGTGATCAGTTAGAAGCAGCAGGCCCTGTACTGCTGGGGGTTTAGGCTTTCTGAGAGTATGACTACCTGTTCTGAGGAAAGGGATGCTTTTTAAGGTGTGAAAATAAGAATTCTAGCCTCTCTGATAGAGATCTTTGCCTTTTTCCTGCAGCCCGTGCCTGGATTTCTTCCCTATAAGTGGCTCTTTTGAGGCAAATCCTCCGTTCTGTGAGGAGCTGATGGATGCCATGGTCTCTCACTTTGAGGTATGTTCACTGACCTGTGGAGTTGTTCTGACTGGAGCTGTGCAGTCAGTTCTCTTCTCACCACTGCTCCCGTGCCCTCGCAGCAGGGCTGTAATGCAGAAGGCAAACGATGGTGATTGCTGCGGCACCACTGTAGAAGCAGAAGTGTTTCCTTTCCGTAGGACTCATTAGACATGTCGTTGCTCAGCCAGCACTGAGGTGGTTCATTTTCTTGTTGAACTAGAAACTGCTGGAGAACTCCAGTGAGCCTCTCTCCTTTATTGTCTTCATCCCTGAGTGGCGGGACCCTCCTACGCCAGCCCTGACCCGCATGGAGCAGAGCAAGTTCAAGCGACACCAGCTTATCCTGCCAGCCTTTGATCACGAATACCGCAGCGGGTCTCAGCATGTCTGCAAAAAGTAGGCCTTTTTCTCGGGTCCTTCTGGGAATGCGTTTCTGAAGCTGTATGGCAGACGTATCTTATTCCAAGTTGAAATCAATGGGAGGTAGGGAGCAGGCAAGGAGAAACACAGCGCATAATCACCCTGGATTTTAAGATAGGCATACAGAGTGTTGTGAATTTCACGTTCGTTTAATGACTACCACGGTATTTCACTAACAAAAAGCTTGCGAGTGGTGTATCCTGTGGGTACAAGTCCAGTCTGAACAGGTCATACATGTGGTCCTGTGGTGATCATCTGTGCTGCTCTGCCAGCCCTCCGATCTGGTGAGCCAGCTGAGCAGCGTTTCCTGGGCTGCTGAATGCTGCAGCAATTCGGTGTCACGTGAGGGGAAGCAGAAGCAAGGGGCAGGTAGGACCTTAGTCCTCAGCGGAGCAAGCTGGCCGTTGGTCTGCTGTTTAAGCAGCAAGTTCAGGCAACAGCAACTTTAAGCAACAAGTGCTTAAACACTTAAGTTCTCTGTACCTGGTTATGACTGATGCCATACCGTGATGAGTCTCCTTCTGCAGGGACAGCAGTGTCCTGCTGCAGATGCTGGTAGAGAGCTACGTGGCTATGCAGCATCTCTGCTTCTACTCTGAAAGTTTGCAAGCCTCTGCCTTTACTCAGCAATGCCTGACACTGTACTCTGCCTGCTCTTTTCCTCAGAATAATGAGAGAAAAGGACAGAGATGAATACTTGTCCTAAATATGACATGCAGGAAGAGGAGGGGCGGGTGCTGGGAAGTGGGTCTGGTGGCAGTTGTGTGACTTCTGGGCAGGTGGGCCAGGGGAGATGCTGAGTGCCTGTTGTCTTCCCTTGCAGAGAGGAGATGTACTACAAGGCCGTGCACAACACAGCCGTCCTCTTCCTGCAGAATAGTGCGGGTTTTGCCAAGTGGGAGCCCACGCCGGAGCGGCTGCAGGAGCTTGTTGCAGCCTACAAGCATTCAGGCCGGACCCTTAGCTCCTCGTCCTCCTCCTCGTCATCATCCTCTTCCTCCTCCTCCTCCACAGCAGACAAAGAGCGGGAGCTGGGCCGAGAGCAAAGCAGCAGCCGGGAAACTAATCCCAACTAAGACGCAGAGGTGCGAGGTGGCAGGGGAGGTGCCGGCGGCCCCGAGGAGGCTTGCCGGGGCAGTGGAGAGACTGCTGGCTGCGCAGCACCGGCCTGGGGGACTCTTGCGCAGCAGCTCCACGGCACCTGCTTTCCTCTGCGAACTGCACGCCGCCCCCGCTCAGGAGCGCCGGGGAGCCCCCGGCTGCCGGCAGGGAGAGGAGGTTCAGCTGTGGCCCTTGCCGGAGGGCAAGGGAACCCGGCGTGGCGCGGCAGGAGGAGCAGGCAGCCCCTTCGACGCCAGAGCGCCGAGGGAAGGGGCAGCCAGAGCTGGGACACAGGCACGGGCAGAAGGTTGGCGGGACAGATGGAGGGACGGATGACAAGCACGAGTGCTCGGCGCCTAAGCGCCGTGGCTGGAGGGGCCCCGGCAGCTGGCCGCAGCCTGGCGCCGGCAGGAGAAGGACGGGCAGAGCCCGGGGGCTCCTGCAGCTGGACTGGCACCAGCACAGCTCCGTGTCCATAGTGTAAATAGTTCTGTCCGTGGCGCCCATGCTCCTTGCAGGGCTGCTCCCATCGCATCCGTGTTTCTTTCCCACATGTGTGAGTCCCGTGTTTGCCGACGCTGTGTATAGGGGAGGAGCGGAGAAGAGGAGTTTCTTTGGTGTGTAAAGACGTCTTTGCAGCTGTTTTGTAGTCGTTGTGGTTTTTACGCGGAGCCTCCGGGCTTTATTTAACCTCCTTGGGTTTTGTTTTGTAAGGATTAATTTAACACCGCTAACCATTTTATTACTTTTATCAAGAAGAGCAAAGTCTATTTTTGATTTCTGTTTCCTAGTTCTTAGGAACATTAAAAACCAGCATACAGCTCTGCCCTGTGTCCGTGCCTTTCCTTCTCTGTTGGCCAGGGGCCTGTGGTCACCCCCTGTCCTCGTCTCTCTCTGGCTGAAAGGTAGAAAAGTGTTGGCTGCTTTTTTTTTTTTTTTCCAGAACTCTCTGGCGTCTGACCCGTTCTGTGCTGCAGTGCCCTCCTGGTGACTTTTTTTGCCTAATGACCAGTGCAAACCCCCTAAAGCAACCTGACCAATACCCTCTTAGGTCATTGTCTGCTGCTATGGTGAAGAGTTTGGCTTTCTCTTCCCTGTAATGACCCTTTGAGAAGCAGGCAGCTGTAATCGCCCTCAGCCTCTTCAGGGCAGAACAAGCCAGCTTCTCCTTGCAGGGTTTCTGCTCCGGGTGCTCGGCACTTTGGTAGGCCTTTGCCCCCCATTCGGAGAGGCCCAGGCTGAGCCATGCTGCAGGCACAGCCTCATCGGTGCGGAGCAGTGACCAATGCGGTGGTGAGACAGCTTGGCTGGGCTTTCCTGCAGTCAGTCCCTAACACTGGCCTGGGGTGGGGGGATGGCTGCTCTGAGGGGGGAGATTTCCTGGGGAGAGCAGCCTGGGGGTCGATGCACCATGCTCTCGAAGTGCAGACCTTCCCTGGCTGGACTGGTCTTGCTTCAGCTTCCAGCCATCGATCTCGCCCTGTCCCTGGCTGTTGGATTAAAGAATCTTTTACTACCACCAGTCTCTTCTGGTCTAAGGAGGTGAAGGCAGCTCTGGGGGTTAAAAGCTGTGGTAGTTCTCTGACCTGGCTTTTCTGGGGTTCAGGAATTTCGTGGCTTCACCTTTGCCTCTGTATGGGCTGTAGGCATCATGGAAGCCAGTGCTCCCCAGCTGGGTTTCCCTGTCCCAAAGGAAAATGGCTCAAGGGTGGGTTAGCACCTGCCTGGAAGCCTGTAATCCTGCAGCCCTGTGGGGCTGCATTTCTTGGCACAGATCAAATGGGTCCTCAGGTTTGTTAGTTAAAAGCTGGGAGATGAGGAAGTGCCCTGAATCCTGGGTGTGTGTCATGCACGTGGTGCTCTGCAGCCAGCAGCACGGGTACCACGGCAGTGCCGGTGCCGCTCTGCGGTGGGCAGGAACAGCCCAGCCCCACGCGCTGGCTGCTCCGAGTATCCGCAGCTCTCCAGGGATGCTTTCAACAACAGACGAGATCATTGACATCATTTAATGACACTTGGGACAGTTGGGAACTGCAGCAGTGAAAGCAGCAGTTTGTAAAGGCTTTTTTTCCTTTTATTCGCTATTTTGAGCCAAGGCAGGCTGCTCCTGAAGTGCAGGTGACCAGAGACGCACCGATGCTGGGAAATGTCAGCAAACCTACACCTTGGTCAGTCTGTCCTCACCGAGTCCTTTGTCTTGCTCCCTCAGGTGATGGCCAATTGCTTGTTAAGTATATAGTTGCCATGGTCTCACAGTGGAGGTGTAAGCGACATCAGTGGCCTAGAAGCCTTGTGGCGTGGCTTCCTCTCTAGAACACCTCATTTATCTGGACAAAGCAAGAGATGGTAGAAGGGGAGTGTCAGGTTGACTGCTGTGGGTTTCGTGGATGCTGTCATGTCCGGCACTTCTCTTGAACAAGTGAAGGGGACGGTGCCTGAGCAGGAGCGTGCTGGGACCCCAGCCAGGAGCCGAGCCCCGGCAGCAGCTGTCCGTGGGCTCTGGCTCTGGAGGAGCGCAGGGACAAAGCAACAGCTGGTGGAGGGGCCAGGGGTGTGTGGCCGGGGCAAGGAGCAGGTTCTGCTCACCGGACTGAGCTGCCCACTCCTCGAGGCAGCAAGACCGGCTGGCACGGGGCACCCCCATCAGCCTGGTCCCAAGACGGGACATGACACTTCCCACCAAGACACTCAGTGGTGGCTGTCCTGCAGCGCCCAGGACTGCTCGCTGCCCGGCCAAGCCTGTACCAAGGGGGAAGCCAAGGGCAGGTGACCGAGGACAGGTCGAGCTGTGAGAGGGGCTGCACTGGTGGGGGCAGCTGGGGGACACAGCTGGGAGCAGTGGGGGGTACGAGCAGGACCGGGGGGGATGAGGTCAGCAGTCACACTGGGAGCTGGATGTTACCTGGTCCCCTGAAGTAAAAGCTCTTCCAGACTCTGCCAAACCTTGATGATTTGAACCAAAAGGCCCCTCGCTAATGCTGCTGTGGGCAGCTCTAGCCCAAGTGGCTGCTCTGGTGCAGGCTGGAGCTGCAGCCCAGCACTGCGCTCATCGGGGTGTGGACAATAATTACCTGGCAAGTTCACAGAGCTCAGTGAACAGAGTAGAGCCTTGCGTGGTGAAAAACTGTCATTTTCTCGCTAACTGGCATAGTCACCCTGCCCTGTGCCCCAAGGGGGCTGAGGGCAGCAAGGTGTGATCCCATCACTGGCGAGGGGCTGGAAACCCCCCACAGCACCTGAGCTTAGGTTGGCTGTTGCTGCGTGGGGTCCTCACTGTCGCCCCTGCAAGCACTGCTGCCCATTGTGGACAGTCACTGCTTCTTTCCTGCCTGGCAGCGCAGCAGGAGGGAGGTTTTCCCTGTCTGCACTGGGAAGGAATCAGTGCTGCCAACCTGCCTTCAGCCCTGGGCAGCTGTGGGGGTCTCTGACAGCTGCTGCCCCTCAGGGCTGCTGGAAACACCACTGCAAGGGCTGCAGCCAGGGGCGGGGGATTTGGCACGGGCTGAGGAGGCACAGCCTGCGGAGAGGGATGCTACAAGGGCTCGGCCGTGCCCAGCCAGGCTCTGGCAAGTGCTACGGCCCCCATGTGCCCCCAGCCCTGGCTCCCCAGGGTGCAGGAGTGCGGCGAGGTGGCCGGGCATGTGCTGGCGGTGCCGAGCATTTCTCTGCGCCCCGGGATCCCCCGTGCTGCGGGTGATGTGCTGGGCTCTGGGCACCTCATGCCTGCAGCAGCTTCTCTTCCCTGGGGCCGAGCAGGACCTGCCCGTTCCCAGGCCAGGGAAAGCAGAGGGTCTCCCCGTGCTTTGGGGGGGCCCTCAGGACCCCGCTCTGCAGCCACCCTCTCCCCCGGGGCCCCCTGCCTGGGGACTGCAGGCAGGGAAGGAGCATCCCCAGGGCTGCCCGTGCGCGAAGGGGCAGCGGGGCTGCAGGGAGCCGCGCCGACCCCCGGCACCGACCCGCTGCAGCCCGGCGGGGGCGGGGGGGCCGGGGGACCCCGCTGCGCCAGCTCTCCCCCGGGACGGGCCTGACCCTGTCCTAGCGGGGCTCCGGCCCCGGCCCCGGCCCCGGCCGAGCATCCGCCTCCCGCTCCGCGTTGCCAGGCCAACGCCGCGGAGGATGCCGGCAGCCCCTGCGCCAAGGCTGCTGCCTCCGCAGCGTGGCGGGCAGCGCGCCCCACGCCTCTCCATGGGGCGCACGGCACCGCCGGCACCCTGCCTGCCTCCGCGGACGGGGCCGCGGGGACGGGGACCGACCCACGGCCGCGTCCCACCCAGGAGCCCCGGCGTGGACCGCAGGTACCGGGGCGGGGGGGGGGGCGGGCTGGGAGCCTGCTGGTCCCGCTGCCCGGGGGCGGGGGGGGGTGGAGAGGGGGGACTGCAGGGCAGGGGGTCCCTGAAGCCGGCAGAGCCCGGTGTCCGGAGGCAGCCCTGCCCCGATGCCCCGGGGAACCTCCACGCACGGGGGAGGGACAAGCTGCGCCCGGGACGTGGGCCCCCACCCTGCAGCCGGTCCCGTTGGGAAAGCTGTCTCCCTCCCACCCAGACACGGACGCCGGGATGGGGGCGAGTCCCAGCGCTGGCGGGCACCAGCCGGTGGGCACAACCGGGCCCGCCCGGGGAGGGGGCTGCTGCCGGTGCCCCGCTCTGCCACGGAGCCCCAGGGGGGCTGAGCCGGCCCCGGCCCGTGGGGTGCAGCAAGGCCCGGGAACCTGCCCCCCGAGCCCTCGCTCACGGCGGCTTCCCACTCCCCCCCCCCAGCCCGGAGAGCCCCCAGCCAGCCCTCCAGGAGCATGGCCCAGCAGGACGGAGAGCGGGGGCCTCAGCCGATGGCACTCGCGGCCCCCGAGCTGGAGTGCAAGATCTGCTACAGCCGCTACGACGCCCGCGCCCGCAGACCCAAGCTGCTCCGCTGCGGCCACCGCCTCTGTGCCAAGTGCCTGCGCAAGATGGTGGCGCTGGGGGATGCGTCCCCCCGCCAGCTCCGCTGCCCCTTCTGCCGCCGGCACAGCCCGGTGCCCGGTGGGGACGTGCAGCAGCTGCAGGACGACGGCGAGGCGCTGGCACTGCTGACGGGCCGTGAGCGGGCCAAGAAGCGGGGTCCCCCCCGGTCCCCCGAGGTTCTCCTCTGCCCCAGCGTGCTGGAGCCCGCGCCCGGCCCCGACTGCCTGGTCGTCACCATCCTGGAGGTGCCGGAGGACGTGGCCCCGCCGGAGGGCCTGGGCGGGCTGGAGGTGGTGCGGCTGTACCGTCCCACCAGCCTGGGCGCGCTGGCCTGCCACGGCCCCGGGCACAAGTGCCGCTCTTGGGGGTGGCGAGCCGTCCCCCGCTTCATCCTGGGCGTCCTCTGCCTCCTCTACTTCAGCTCCCTGCCCTTCGGCATCTACCTCCTGCTCATTGAGCACCACAGCCTGGGCATCGTCCTGGTCAGCCTCGTGCCCTCCACCCTCCTCCTCTGCATCATCTACAGCCTCTGCCAGTGTCTGTGCCGGGAGGTCTTCGGGTTCCCCCACTCCTGACCCTGCATGGCTGAGCCCTGTGCCCGCCAGGAAGGCTTTGGGCACCTTGGAGCGTTGTCCCTTGGGTATGGGTGTTCCCCGACCCACAGCTGACCCACGGCGTGGAGGTCTGCCTGGACCACGGGGAGATGCTCAGCGCATGTTGCCTTCCCTTGCAGAACAGTGCGGGCTTTGCCAAGTGGGAGCCCACGCTGGAGCGGCTGCAGGAGCTTGTTGCAGCCTACAAGCATTCAGGACAGACCCTTAGCTCCTCGTCCTCCTCCTCCTCCGGAGCAGAGAAAGAGCAGGAGCTGGGCAGAGAGCAAAACAGCAACTGGGACACTAATCCCAACTAAGGAAGCACGAGTGCTCGGTGCCTAAGCGCTGTGGCTGGAGGGGCCCCGGCAGCTGGCCGCAGCCTGGCGCTGGCAGGAGAATGACAGGCAGAGCCCGGGGGCTCCTGCAGCTGGACTGGCACCAGCACAGCTCCGTGTCCATAGTGTAAATAGTTCTGTCCGTGGCGCCCATGCTCCTTGCAGGGCTGCTCCCATCGCATCTGTGTTTCTTTCCCACATGTGTGAGTCCCGTGTTTGCCGACGCTGTGTATAGGGGAGGAGCGGAGAAGAGGAGTTTCTTTGGTGTGTAAAGACGTCTTTGCAGCTGTTTTGTAGTCGTTGTGGTTTTTACGCGGAGCCTCCGGGCTTTATTTAACCTCCTTGGGTTTTGTTTTGTAAGGATTAATTTAACACCGCTAACCATTTTATTACTTTTATCAAGAAGAGCAAAGTCTATTTTTGATTTCTGTTTCCTAGTTCTTAGAACATTAAAAACCAGCATACAGCTCTGCCCCGTGTCCCTGCATTCCTGGGACTCCTGGTCCGCTCTCCCCTCCCCAGCCAGCTCCCCTGGCCCCGCTTGTCACCCTGGGGCTGTGCAGAGCCACTTGCAGGAGCCCGACCCCGGGGGGTTGGGGGGAGCCCAGCAGGTCTGAGCCCAGACCTGGCAGCCGATGTCCTGTTCAGCGAGCGGATGGGCGCTGCTGCTCCTTCCCACAGCCCTCGTGTGCGATGTCC
The DNA here is from genome assembly GCF_947461875.1 of Haliaeetus albicilla. Classification (NCBI taxonomy): domain Eukaryota; kingdom Metazoa; phylum Chordata; class Aves; order Accipitriformes; family Accipitridae; genus Haliaeetus; species Haliaeetus albicilla. The sequence goes on along the minus strand of NC_091484.1, from coordinate 933,397 downwards.
TCCTGCGGGTCCCGGTCAATGCGTGTCCATGTCCCTCCCCGTGCCACCCCATGGCACAGCACTGTGATGACCATCCCAGCCCTGCACCCCACATGTGAGCCCACCCCACACATGACCGTGGATGTCCAGGGAGGGGAAAGGGGAGGAGGTGTCAAGAAGGAACCGAATCACCTGGAAATGCTGCAGCTTTTCCTCTGCCGAACAGGGGGATCCCCCTTGGGGACCACAGCTGGTGGTGGGGCCAGTGAACCCCCGCAGCCTGGCCGGGTGTGCAGGAGGGTCCCGCTTTGGGCGGCACGGGCATGTTGTCGTCGGGCAGATGGGGCTGGGCAAGGGGCAGCCCGAGGGGCTTGGGGCAGGCTCTGCCCTGCTCCCTGGGGGTGGTGGAGCTGCCTGCAGCAACACTGGCAGTGCAGATGCCTGCATCCCTGCCAGCATCCCCGCTGGCACCACTGCATCCACGCCAGCATCCCCCCTGGCATTCCCCCCGCAGACAGGCAACACCAGGAGGCCCAAGACAGTCACATTTATTAGTGCTTCATGTCCCTCCCTGCCCACACCTCCTGCTCTCCTTGTCCGGACAGCTGCCGGATCCCGAGGCCATCTGTCCTGCCCTGCCCAGCCATGGGGCTGTCCCCTCCCCACAGCCACAGCCCCCACCTGACCCCTGGGGTCAGAGCATGACAGCCCCAGCCCTACCCCTGCTCCAGCACCGCCGGCACCCCTGGGGCGCACCCGGTCTCACTGGGGGCAGATGCCAGCATCGCCGCCACGCTCCAGATCTTGGGTTTTTGGGGCTGCTTGCCCTGCCCAGGGCCTGAACCCTGCTCGGGGCTGCCCCCGCACCCATCCTGCATGGGGCTGGGGCCAGGTGGGGCACTTGGCAGGGTGCCCTCGCCCTCGCTGTCCTCGCCGTCCGAGGCACCGCGCAGTGCCCAGCCAGCCTTATTCTCCTTCTTGAGGCGCCGGCGGGCATTGGCAAACCACGTGGAGACTTGGGTGAGGCTCATCCGGCTGACCACAGCCAGCATCACCTTCTCCCCCTTGCTGGGGTAGGGGTTCCTGGGGTGCCGTGCCAGCCAGGCCTTCAGCGCTCCGGTGCTCTCCCGCGCAGCTGCCTTCACCCGCCCCGGCTCCGCGGGCAGCCCCAGCGGCACCTCGTAGGCTGGCGAGACCTGGAGGGGGCAGAGGGATATCAGGGCAGGACTGGGTGAGGGACACCTGCAGCCAGAGGAGAGGGGCTGGGGGATATGGGGGCTCAGCCCTTCGTGCATGGCATGGGAGGGGGCAGAGCTGGGTCCTGCCCATCCTTGCCCTCTCCCGTGCCTGGCACCGCGCACTCCAAACGGCCGAGGTGCAGGAGGGTGCAGGGGGATGTTGGGGGAGTGCAGGGGACCCAGGACAGCAGCTCCCCAGCCCCGACCCGAACCACCCCACACAGCCCCAGCCCGGTCCCAGGAGGGGGGGATCCCACGTCCCAGCCCCCAAGAGCTGCCGTGTGGCACTTACCGAGGGCGCCAGGAAGCTTAGGGGGGGCGGCAGCAGGCTGTAGCCGGCCAGCACGGGGCAGGGGCATGGGCAGGGGCAGGGCAGTAGGGCTTCGGGGGGTCCCTGCAGGGCCCCCCACGGCACCCCGCAGCCCCCCGGCTCTCGGCCTGGACTCCCCTCGCCCTGAGGAGCTGCCATGCTGCAGGGAGAGGAGCCGGGGAGCTGCTCCCGGGTGTTTTATAGCTGCCGGGGTCCGTGGTGACTGACAGCTGATTAGGGGGTATTAGCACCCACGAGAGTGGCAGCAGGGATCTGGGGCAGCTGATACCTCCCCCTCCCCAGCTAGTGTCGGGCGGGGAGCATCCTCCCCGCCTGCCCACCACCAGCCAGGATGTGGCCAGGACCCCACACCAGGACCCCCCGCCGGCCCCCCAACCCTACTTGGCCCCAGCACAGCCCACAGGGATGGGGTGCAGTGGCACCGGGGGCTGGTGCACGGGGGCCCATGTGAGCCCCATGGCCACAGGGACGCAGCGCACATGGGGACACGCATGGGACACAGCACAGCCGGGGCTTTATCGCAGTGCCAAGAGCCGTCAGTCCCCGTCCTTGGCCCCAGCCCTGATCTGGCCCCAGGGCAGGGGTCAGCAGAGCCCCCCATGCCACAGCAGGCCGGGTCATAGGGCCAGAGGCCAGCAGGAAAACCTTTGCACGGCCCAGCAGGGCTTGAGCCGTGTGAGGTGCTGCCCCGGAGTCTGCTCCTCCTCCGGCTTGGCCAGGTCCTCGCCCAAGCCCCAGTGCCGCCGCTCCAGAGGGATGAAGGGGAAGGGGCCCCGCAGCCCCAGGGACCCTTTGCCTGGGTGGGCACTCAGCCCTGCAGGCATGGGGGCATTCCTGCCTGCTGACAGAGCAGGGGCAGGCAGGGCAGTGGTGGGCAGCTGCACAAGGGGACCCGAGAGCCCACGACCCCCTGAGCCGCCTGGCTCCTGCCGCTCTGCCTCCCGCTCAGACTGGGATTATCCCACAGGTTGTATCCATCATTAAATACTGACTAATAACGCTCTCAAGATATTAAATATGTAACAAACCCGCTTAGCGCTGGCCGGGGACGGGAAGGGGAAGGTCACTGGTGCTAATGAGCCCTGCCGCATCTCCAGGCTCCCTGCAGGTCCCCGGTGATAGCAGAAGGTCCCAAGGCCAAGGTGCCAGTGCTGAGGGGCCCCGAGCTCCCACAGCCCCACTGTGCCCCATGGCCAGAGCCGCAGCAGCACCCGGAGCTCCCCATGTGCAGCGGCCAGGAGCTCTGGTCCCATCCATCCCAAACGCATCCCCACCTCGGGTTGGTCCCGTGCTCTTGGCAGCCCCAGGCGTGGAAGCCGCCAGCCAGGAGGGGATGGCAGGGCTGGACAGCACCAGCCCTGGCCATGACCCTGCAGCAGCCCTGTAACCTTGTCCCCACAGGACTCCTGAGCCCTAATCAGTGCCGCGGCAGCACCGCAGATCCGCTTTATTAGATAATGGGGCAGTAATCTAGGAAAGCGCCTGCGGATTGCTGCGGTGTGCCTTAACCCTGCGCAGCACAGCTGGAGAGGGAGGGCCACGGCCAGCCATCGATGTGGCGGATGGACACAGCTGGATGCTGACCGAGCCACGGCCAGACAAGCACAGCCGCACGCCGGCACAACTGGGCATGGACAAGGCGGCAGGCAGACGTGAAGGCAGCGGGATACAGCCACAGCCAGGACAGAGCCACGACCAACTGCAGCCGATGCTGCTTGCCCAGGGGGAGTGTGGGGCCACCCACTCCCCGCTCCCCCAGCTAGGCAGGTCAAGGGGTCCAGTCCACAGCAGCCCCGGTGCCCAGGCAGGCTGCTACCTGCAACCCTGAGGCAGGGGACAAGCAGTGGGCTCCCTGGAGCCGGTGGGTACCCCCATCAGCCGGGGCCGGAAGGCTGCTGCTGTCATTTTGGGCAGAGCAGGCTCTGCGTTCACAGCACAAGGTCCAGTGCCGTCCCCGTCCCTTGCATGTGCCGGATGGGGAGTGCGGCTGAGAGCCCAGTGATCACACTGCACCAGTCCCACAGCTACAGGGCTCCGGCCTCACAGAAGCTCTTGCTGGAGTTGGGTGGTTCTAGGTCTTTTTCCCCTCCGCGGATAATCAGTTTAATGCAAAAGCATAGAACTAAAACTCTGAGATTAGCTGTTATAATCACATGTAAATACTTCCAGACAATCCGCTCAGGGAGGGGCAGCGTGTGTAGTTTGGGACAGAGTTACATGGGATTTAGGCTGTTTACCACTCGATTAATTTCATGACTCCAGCCCCAAGCCCACCGTTGTACCAGCTGCCCGGCCCACTTCCCAGGAGTCAAGGTCACTCGGGCAGGAGGAAGCCAATAGCAGAGGGCAGCCGCATCTGCTGGCAGCAACCTGCCCAGCCCCAGTGCCAGGCTCTGGGATCCCTGCAGCCCAGTCCCAGAGGAGGCAGCGGGAAGGCTGGGCCTGCCCAGCCCAGCTGGCTGGGGGTAGGACTACAGACGCTGCAGGCAGACGCATATGCAGGTTTCAATCCCTTTTTATTCATAAGCATAGTCAAAGCTTGAGAATGTCAGAATCGATCCCCTCCCGCAACCACCTACAAACCAACTCCAGAGTCCATCCCTCTTCAGAAGAAAAATAAAACATCTTCCACCCATGCTTCTTCCTACCCTGGGTTCCTCCAGTCCAAAGCCCTACTGCTGCCTGCCCGCAGGCCGGAGAAGCCAAGGGAGGGACGGCTGCCCTCACGCCAGGACCGCACACCCCACAGCTGCGGAGCGGGGAGCGCGTGGCTGCGGCTGCACACACACCTCTCGTACCGTACTGTGCGGCTGCACTCTCTCCCAGGATCCTTGCATGGTAGGCAGACGTCGATCCGAGTTTGGCCCACACAGACATGATTCAGGAAAAGGGATTTCAGACCATCAAGTGCAACAGGCAAAGAGACCGTCCACATGAGAGCGCTGCCACCGTGCAGCCTGCCTCAGCGCCTCGGCTGCGGCGCAGTCTCTGCTGGAGACAGCTGCCTGTGCCGGAGAGGATGCGCAGGACCCTCGTGGCACGTGGCCAAGCGGCAGCATGCCCTGGCTGTGGCACGCTCAGACACGTCCCTCGTAGCCCCGAAGCAATAAGGCAACTGCTGGCTGAGGAGGCTCCTGCCTGGTACAGCTGTCCTGCTCAGCACGTGTGTCCCAGCGCCAGCCGGGCCCGGCCCCGGTGCTAGTCCGCCAGCGTGATGACATCGTAGTGGATCCCCTGCTGCAGCTGCTGGATCTGCTCAGCCGTCGCCTCGGCGGTGAACACGCCCTGCGCCTGGGCCATCGCAGCATCAGCCACTGCTGCAGAGGAGAGGGGGGTCAGTGTCTCCTCGCATCCAAGGGCGGGAGAGAGCAGGCGGCTGCCCAGGGCCCCCCTCCGTGGGGAACAGCCAGAGAGTATGGGCAGGAGTACAAGAGCACAAGGGCCACCACGCCTTGTGCAGGGCTTCAGCAGGGAGCTTAGCTCCCGTTAACTCTGCAAACACACGTCAGGGTGTCTCCACCCTGTGGAAGCTGCTGCACCTCCCAGCAAAGCAACTCATCTCTGGGGGAAGGGAGCTGATACTATTCCAGAATGGATGTGCTGGGACCAGCAAAGATCTCCCCTCAGACACCAAGGCTGGCCGCTTCCCAGAATTACAGGGAGGCAGGCAGCAAGGTGGCAACCTAGCCTCACCAACCCCAGACCTTCTGCCAAGGACTGCTGCGCGGCTGCCCTGCTGGCTACAGCAAACGAGCAGCCTCTGCAGGCAGAGCTGGGCTGAGACCACAGTATCTCAGTGGCTGCTAACAGGCATCGCAAACTGCCCAGCAGGACTGGCACCCCGAGACCCGGAGGGAGACAGGACTGCCAGAGCTACGCCAAAGCTCAGCCCCGGGGCCCTGGTCCTACCTGAGACTGCCGAGTGTGCAGCTGCCTCCAGCTGTGCCTGGGTGACAAGCTGCTGCTCAGGTGAGACAGGCATGTACTGGATCTGCAGGGAGGAGAGAACAGGAGAGTCTGGGAGGGGCAGGGTCCCTCCTGGAGTGCTGCTCTGGCCACAGTTGCTGCAGCAAATCACCAACCTGCATGTACCTTCTATTTCACATCCCTCCCTCCCTCCATCTCCACCCATTTGCTCAGAGCCCGTCTCATGGCAGTCCCGTCAGCTCCAGCCACTGTGTCTGGCCCCTTACCTGCGGCTCCTGGAGGAACTGGCTGCCCTGCTCATACTGGATGTGGGTGATCTGACCATCCTGTACCTGGGGACAAGAGCCACAGTGAGGCTGTGTCAGGGCTAGTGGGCGTCCCTGCCCCTGAACAAAGCTGTGACTTGAACAGAGCAAGCCACAGGGCGCAGGAGGCCCAGCCCCACACACAGCACCCTCATGAGCCCCATCCACCACGCAAAGGGAGCAGACAGCCTGAAGCTTACCTGGATGTGATGTCCTTCCGGGACAACAACATACTCATGGGGAAGCAAGTGCTGTACACCATCCTGGGCAATGATGTACTGAACCTGCAAACACAGGGATTCAGACCCAAAAACATCACCGCTGCCCATCCCCTACACCACAACAGGGCTGGTTCTTGTCTGGCTTCTGTGCCTGTTTCCACCCGCCTCTCCCCACTGCCCCCAGCTCTTCCTGCTCCAGCTGCACAGAATCTTTTGGTTCTTGGGAGATGCTTCTCCCTCACCTGGTTGTCAGAGGTCACTAAGTGCTGTACTGTCTGTCCGTCGGCAGTTGTGATCTCCTGGATGTAAGTAGCCTCCTCCTGCAGGTCAGCAAGCGCCCAGTGCTGTCAGTGGGGGTGGGCCTGACCACAAGCCCTCCGAGAGGAGGGAACCCACGCAACTCGTGGGGAGCGGCCACACAGGGTGGGAGGATGAGACCGATGGGCCCAACTCACCTGGCTCGTGATGCTCTGCTCCTGTGCGACGATGATGTGCTCCTGCCCCAGAGCCTGCTGCAGCCGCTCAGGAGCCAGCACTGCCTGGCCGGACTGCAGAGCCGCTGGAATGCAGAGAAAGCCAATGAGGATACTGCTGGGGCTGCGGCCAGCCCCTGCCAGGTGCCCACCCCAACAAAGAGCACAGGACAGTTTCTTAGCTCTGCTCACAGAAAGTCAGAAACTAAACCAAACTCTCCCAACATGAAGGAAACCAAAGGTCACTGTGGGCAAAACACAACCTCCACATCAGACTGTGAATTCCGCTTCCCATTTCAGCCATGAGCTGCTCACAGCACCACTGCTCCTGCAACGTACTGATCTATTGGGACCTGCTTGGAGCAAACACTGGACCCCTAGTTCTGCACAGAACCACAACAGTCAGCACCTCATCAGGAGAGCTCCCTTCACCCAGTCCCCTTATCTTTGGACCTACCAAGTCCTGCCACCGTTGGCAATCCTAATCTTCAGCAGGAATCTCCTGGCCCTGACCCATCTCAGCCCTGCTCAGCCCCCAAGCTGGGTGAATCCCCGCACAGGGCTCTGGCCACAGGAAACCCACAGACCACCCCTAGTCACAAGGACACATCTTACTCTGCAGGGTGGCCAGTGTGTCCTCATCACTGTTCAGGATGATGGTCTGCTGGGCAGCAGCTGCAGGCCCCCCTGGCCTTTTCCCCTCCGAGCTGTGCAAACGCTGCATGTGGAACTTGAGGTGCCCATTACGGTTGAACCTACAGAAGGAACAGAGTGAGGTGGAGTTCACCACGGGCAGCGCAGGGCCTCTGTGCTCTCTGCAGAGACCAAGGCCATGAGCACCATAAGCACATCCTAGAACATGGCTCATCCCCGCTCCCAAAACATCTCCGTCAGGCCCAAGTACTGAATCTCCCCATGCAGAAGTTCCTTGGAGACAAAGCTGGGTCCACCTGCAGCAGGAACCGTTCTCAAGGGCAGAGTTCCCTCTAACAGGGGACTGCTCCTGGAGTAGGGCCAGCACAGCCAGCTCTTTGCCAACATCCTATCTCCTCTTGAGCCTTGAAGAGCTCTACAGGATCTCTCGAAGCAGCCACAACCTAGCAAGCTTCACTCACCTCTGCCCACAGATCTGGCAGGCAAAGGGTTTCTCGTTGGTGTGTGTCAGCATATGCCTGCGCAGGTCCTTCTTGTTCTTGGAGGCAAAGCTGCAGTGGGTGCACTTGTGTGGCCGAAGGCTGGCATGCTGCACCATGTGGCTCTGGGGGCAGAAGGAGAAGCGCAGGGTCAGAAAGCCTCCGTTTCTCCAAACGTCTTGTTCCCAGGGCTGCTCTGTGCCAGGGAACCTACCCGAACCTCCGGCCAGAGGGCTGCAGTGAATGGACAGTCAGGACACTTGAAGGTGCTGGGCCCAATGTGGGCTCTCTTGTGACTCTCCATTTCTGCTCTCCCTGTGAACATGGCTGTGCAAATCTTGCATGAAAACTTTTTGGCTGTGGAAATCTTGCACGAGAGCTTCTTGGCTGTGGAAACCTTGCATGAGAGCTTCTTGGCCATGCCTTGGAGCGCAGGCCACTTGACCTTTGGGGATGAGATTTCCTGTCCCTCGGAGGCTGGGGATAAAGACGAGTCCTTCTGGAGCTGCCTGGTGACACACTGCACCAGGGGCCACTTGACGCTGGCAGGCTGTGCCTCCTGGCCCTCCACAGGCGAGGGAAAGGCAGCGTCCCCGCTGAGGGGCTGAGAGAGAAACACCCAATCACACCTGCTCACACTGCTGCCCGAGACGGGGAGAAAGCTCAGCTACTTACCTCAATGTGATGGAACTGGCTCCCTGGAATGCCGGACGACATGATATAGTGATTGTTATGCTCCTTCAGAGCCTCCTCTGTCATCACAGCTTCACTCACCACAACTGCATGGGAGGTCTCTGCAGGGCTCTCCTCTTCACTGCTGGAGAGGACAGGGTCAGGGAGGATCTGCCTCATTCACCTCACCACTAAAGCCTCCTCATTTGAGGTCAGAAATCTCCCCACTCCTCCCATACAGCTGACCTGTACAGCGTGCCTGGAGCCTGAATCTCCTCACTGATGGGTGTGATGATGCTGTACTCTGTCGCCCCGCCAAAGGGGATAGTGATCTGCTGTAGTTCTGAGCCACCCAAGGTCGCTTCCTCATAAGCCTCCTGCACCAACGTCTCCCCAGGCTCTGCCATGTGCAGCGTCACCAACTTCTGCTGCTGCTCCTCAGTCTCTGCCCCCTCCTCCTGTGCATGTGGCTCACAGGGGGCCTGCGCCTCTCCTGAATCACCTGGCTTCACCACTGCCACCTGCGGAGGGGACAGCAGCTCAGCCAGAGGAAGGCAAGACACCCTCTGAAGTGGAACAGGGCTAGGCACTGTGGAAAGACTGTGGAGGGCTGGGAAGCCTCCCCCTGCCACTTCCTGGCAGGCACAGTACCCACCCCCCCCCCCCGCCCTCCTCACCTGCAGCGAGCCCGTGGCCAGCTCTCGCTGAGTGCTCATGTTCAGCAGGAGATCCAGGGCGGTCTGCGTGGCCAGTTCTGCTGATCCAGCCACATCTGTCAGGGTCAGAAGGGGAGGGTCAGTGTCCTGGTTTCGGCTGGGAGAGCTACTTGCCTTCCTAGTAGCTAGTATAGTGCCATATTTTGAGTTTGTTATGAGAACAGTATTGATAACACACTGATGTTTTCAGTTGTTGCTAAGTAACGTTTAGTCTAAAGTCAAGGATTTTTCAGCTTCTCATGCCCAGCCAGCAAGAAGGCTGGAGGGGCACAAGAAGTTGGGAGGGAGGGGACACAGCCAGGACAGCAGACCCAAACTGGCTAATGGGGTATTCCATACCATGTGATGTCATGCCCAGTATATAAACTGGGGGTGGGGGGAATCACTACTTGGGAACTAACTGGGCGTCGGTCAGCGGGTGGTGGGCAATTGCATTCTGCATCACTTGTATATTCCAATCCTATTATTATTATTTTATTTTTGTTATAATGATCATTATTATTTTATTCTTTTCTGTTCTATTAAACTGTTCTTATCTCAACCTACGAGTTTTACTTTTTTTTTCCGATTCTCTCCACTGGGGGTGGAGGGCATGGAGCGAGTGAGTGGCTGCATGGTGCTTAGTTACTGGCCGGGGTTAAACCACGACAGTCAGGCATGCACTGGCTCACCTACTCCCCATCCCCACTCTCTTTGCTGGGACCTGACTCACCTTGTTCATAAATGATGGTGGCCCCTCCCAGGGAATCCTGCGAGAGTATGGGGGGCTCTGCTCCCGGGACGGCCTGGACCGCATGGTAGGTGACAGGGCCAAGAGGTGCCTGTGTAAGAGAGAGAGCTGACAGCGCGGCCGGAGCCAGTGAGCACCAGGAGGAGCTGGGGCGCAGGCAACGGCACTCACCGGTGGACTTGCCTCTGGCTCAGCCGGGGCCTGCACCTGGCTGTGCTGCTGCTTCAGCTCCTCGATCTGCTGCAGGGTGAAGAAGGGGCGGCGGCGGCAGGGCGGCTCCTCGGGGTGCCTCTGTGCCCACTCCTCGAAGGAGTCAGGATGGCGGCAGTGCACATGGAGGCGCAGGTTCTTCTTGTGCTTGGTGGTGAAGTGACAGAACTCGCAAGCAAATGGCTTCCCTCCTGTGGGACACAGGAGGTGGGAGTTAAGCAGGAGTTCCCCGAGGGACGGCAGGGAGAGCAGACAGGCTATGACTGCCTCCTGGAGAAGCAGGGGGTGTAGGATGTTGGCACACAGGACAGGCAGGCAGCTCCTCTCACCCGTGTGCTTGACAGCCATGTGCGACACCAGGAAGTCCTCCCGGAAGGTGGAGTACTTGCAGAAGCTGCACTTGTAGGGCTTGTCGTTCATGTGCGACAGCTGGTGATTCAGCAGGACCTTTTTGTCCTCGCAGACGTAGTCACAGAACTCACACTTGAACCTGCCAGCACAAAGCCGCCTGTCACACAGGCAGCAGGGACCTTCTGTCCTCCCCTCTGAGGGGAAGCCAGGACACAGGCTCTACCAGGGCATGCCACAGGCTGTTGCCAGGCTCCTACCTGCGGTTGGCAATCGCCTGGATGTGCGTCAGCAGGTGCATCTTGAAGGTGTAGCGCTTCTTAAAGGACTTCCCGCACTGCAGTGAAACAAAGCAAAGCAGCATTCACCTCCCGTCCAGCCTCACTCATCGCCAGCCGTTCCCCAGGCTGCATCCCGCCCCTCACCTTGTCACACATGTGGGGTTTCTCCGTGCTGTGCGTCTTCATGTGCTGGGTAAGCCTCTTCTGCATGGGGTAGATACGGTTGCATACGGGGCACGGGAAGGAGTTCAGCTTTGGGGGCTGGAGGGAGAGCACAAAGATAAGCTCACCTGGGGGGGCTCACCAGTTTCCTTACCCTCTCCCCACTGCAGGACCTGGGCTGCCTTTCCTCAGGTGATCCAGAAACACTGCCTTCAACAAGGCACCAAGAATTTGTGGAAGAACCAGACATGCCTCTTCCCATATAACAGTGCTGAGAGACAAGACAACAGAGTACCCAAACTCACCGGATCAGCTCTCTTCTTCCTGAAAAAGAAAGAAGAAAACCCCCTCATGTCAGCCACATCCCAAGTCTGAGCTCCCTTGTACCCAGACACCAAAACTGCCTGTTTTGGAAAGGGCCAGAGGTCAGGGGAAGGGGCAGCCATGGCTGCCCACCCAAGGCAGCAGGAACAGTGTTAGTGTCATTCAGCCAGGCTGCACCTCCCTTACCTATCCCGGCTGTGCACTGTGGAGTGCCGGATGACATCCTTCTTGTACACGCTGGTGTAATTGCACTCCTCGCACTTGTAGGGTTTGCTGCCCACGTGGTTGAACATGTGTTCCTGTGAGAAGAAGAGTGGGGGCCGTGAGACCTGGGGCTACCAGCCACCCTAACGGTACAAGAGCAGGACAGACAGCACTCACCTTGAGGGAGGACCAGCGCCGGGAGCGGTAGCTGCACTGAAGACACTTAAAGAGCTGCGGGTCATTGGCCTCGTGCGAGTTGACGTGGAAACGCAGATCATCGTGCGTGAGGAAACGTGAGCCACAGATCCGACACAGGTAGGGCCTCATCAGGGGCTTGGGTGACTTGTAGTAGTACCTGTGGAAACAGGATTGGGGCTCAGAGCTGTGGTGGCAAACGGGCTGGACCGGCCCTGGGCACAGGCCAGAGGGCCCAGCGCCGGCTCAACACACACCCCTCACCTGCGCCCCATGTACTTGCGGTATTTCTTGCCCAGGAAGCGGCGGGAGGGCCGCCCTCGCCTCCTGGGGATGACATCTGCATCCTCAGGGCCGGTGTTGGAGGAAGGGTCCTTGTTCTCGGAATCAGACTGGCTGATGCTGGGCTCTGCCAGGCTCTCGCTGGTCCCGTTCTCCAAGCCAGAGGAACTGGCTGCTTCCGAGTTCTGCAGCTCACGGCTCGGTGTGCTTTGGGATGTCACCAAGGGCTCCACCTCCCCTCCTACTTGACAAAACGCAACACAGCTCTGTCACACACCCTTCTGGCAGGCTCCCAGGAGCTCATCTACAGCTCCCTGCTCCAGCCCAGCATGGGGCTGCTGCCTCCCACTTCCCTCACCTTCAGGCACATCCTGGGGCATGTCCTCCAGACGTGGAAACTTGCGGGGTCTCCCCGGGCGTCGACGTGGCCTCTCCTCGCTGGATGTGGGGACAGTGCGGCTGTACTTGGGCTGTCGCCCACGGGGCTCATCCTCAGCTGGGTTATAGTCACTATCCTCTGGAGGTAAGTGGCCCAAATTGTCAGACAGAGACTGGGAAAAGACTAAGCTATGTAAGATGTGGGGAGGACAACTCCTACCTTCAGGGTCATCAATAGCACCAGCATCCATGATATCATCCTCCTCTTCTTCTTCTGGGACCTCCTCCTCTGCAGTCTTTGGAGCAGACGCCCCCTTTCGTGAACGTCCCTTCTTCAAAGCCAGAGCTGAACCCACTGCCACAGAGAGCAGAATGAAAACTCTTTACCAGACTGTATAGTTGAAGAGGTCCTTACACTCATACTCCCCACCTTGTTTCTTCCCCAAAGAGAGCAGAGCCTGTCTGCAGTAAGATAAATTTTCCTCAACCCTTAGCACACACCTGGCTGGAAGTGCCGCTCTTTCATGTGGTTAATTAGCGTTTTCTTGGAGATGCTCTTGTACTGACACATCTTGCACTTGAACTGCTGCACCACCACCACCTCCATCATCTCTTCCAGGGTCTCCATGTCCGGCTGGTCCAGCTCCTCCCCACCATCCGCCTCTCGGGCCTGATCTGGCTGCGCGGGCAGCTCCAGCACTTCCAACTGTTCCGAAGGGTCTGAAGGACCAGGCTGGTCAAGGCATGTGGAGGTAGGTCCATCAGCAACAGCTTCTATCGCCAAGCTATTGGCCAGAGCAGAAGTGGCCATCTGGGACACCATGGGGGCACCTGAAACACCAAAATCAGCTCAGCCAAGGAGCAAACCCTCACCTGCATCCAAGGCTGCACCCACCCCTGGGGCACAGGGCTGAACATGAGCTCAGTAACAAGCCCCCAACAGTCAGCACATCCCCAGGAACTCTGGTACAGGGGCTGTGGCCGATGCACCTGGGATACCCGCTCCAGGCCTCACCCTCGCTGCAAAAGGCTCAGGGGCAGAGGCAGCCACCGCAGGACACCCCAGAGCATACCCTTACCATCATCGGGCCCCTGCAGAATAAGGTACTGCGTAGTCTCTGCCCCACCATCCTCTGCACTGGTCACAGCGATGCAGCCTGGGAGGAAAAGGAGAGCAGATGTGGGGGCTGTAGAGTCATGGGCTCACTGGGGCTCTCCCAACTTCAGACACAAGTGGGAAGGAGCAAGGAAGGTCTGGCTCCAGGGACAGAGCCTGCCCCAGGCTGCTGGCACTCTGGCTGAAGGAGCAGCCGGACACGGAGGACTGTCCGTCAGCCACGAGCTCCTCATCAAACCCTCCAGCTGCTGCAGCAAGGCAAGAAGAGTAAACCCCTGCTGACCGAGATGCATACTTATGCGTGTACATATTTCCCCCTCACCTCCCAAGGTCTGGCACAGCAGCAGCTCTCTTCCCCAGCCCCAGCCCCCTGAGCTGTTTGCACGCGGGGCACTCCAGAGGGAGAGTGGGCTGGTCTGCCACATGTGAAAGCAGCTGGGAGCATGCACTCACTCTGGATGATGTCAGGCCCAATTGTGGACTCGATGATTTTGTCAATGGCAGAACCTAGGTCCGAGGAAGTGGACGCAGTGGAGTCTGACACGATTGTGGCCCCATCAGTGATGACGCTGGAGTGGACCAGGACTTGTGGGGACTCCGACACCATGATGGATTGGCTCACAGTGGAGACACTGGAGACCAAGGTGGACTGGGCGATGGAGGATGAATCTGGCAGGTAAATCCGGGGAATGGCATCCGTGCTGGAGCTGCTCTCCGACACCTCTTCCTGGTGGAAAAAAAAAAGAGGCCAGGAGAGCTCAGCTGAGAAACCTTTGCCAAGCCAGGCCCTTGGGGGAGCCAGCACATGCCAACGACACCAGCGCACCCCTGCAGAACTGCCAGGAAAGGCATCAGAGCCATTCCTTTGGTATCGCCAAGGACCCCGAACCTCCAGGGCTGCTCTCGCTACCAAGGAGAGTTCTCCTCAGCCCGGCAAGCAGACACCCAACCGGTAGCGTAACAGCGCCTGCCGGGTCTGCTGACCTACAGGGCTGGCTCCTGAAGCCGAGTTTGGCAGAAACGTCTAGAGACGCCCTCGGGACCCAGAGCCGCCTCCCTCCCCCGAGCCGACGGCCGCCCCACCTTCCCCGTTAGCTCCTACCAAGGAGACCCCGCTGCTGTCGGAGCTCTGGCCCACGCCGGAGTCGTCCGCTCGGGAGAGGGGTCCGGGGGCCGAGGCGGCGTCGCTGCTGTCGGCCGACACGGCCTCCGAGGTCCCGACGCCCAGGCCGCTCTCGGAGGGCTCCTCCCGCGCCGCCTGCGGGGCCGCGTCGCTGCTGCTCTCCACCGCATTCTCCTCCATGCCCGCCCTGCCGGGGCCGCCTAGGCTCGACCTGAGGGGGGGAGGCCGCCGCCGCCGCCGTCAGGGCCTCGGCCCGCCGCCGCCGCCCCGGGCGGGTCCCGGGCCGCCCCTGGGGGCACCCGCGGAGGGACCGGAGCCGCCGCGGCCCCATGCCCGGGGGCAACGGGGGGGGTGTCCCGGCCGCCCTGGCGCGGGGCCCCGTCGCCCGCCCGGCGGCCCCGGTCCCGTCATGCCCCCCGGCCCTGCCCGGCCCCCGGCCGCCATCTTTGCCGCGGGGTCCCCCCCCCGCCCGCCGCCTCCGCGCGCGCGCACACGGCGGGGCGGCCCCGGTGCGCCGGGGCGGGGGGAAAGCCGCCGCCGCCGCCGCGGCGGGGCGAGGGGACCCGCCGCCCAGCCGCCCGGCCCGCCCGGCCGCCGGCCCCGCGTCCTCACCCGGCCTGCCGCCGCCCCGCCGCCACTCCGCCGGAGCCGGCATCACGGCGGCCGCCATGCCCCCCCCGCCCTCGCTCCGCGCAGCGGTACGGCCGCGCGGAGCTCCGCGCCGGGACTACTTACCCCGGCTCCCGCCCCACCCGCGGCGCTCGCCGCCGCGGGGACGCGGCTCCTCGCTCCGGCCGCCGCCGCCTCCGCCTCCCGGCACCGAGCGGCGCCGCCCGCCGCCCGCGGGCTGGGGGGAGGCCTCGGCGCCCCGCCGGGGACTACTTTCTCCGCGGAGGGATCGTGCAGAAGGCGTCTCGGTTTGCGTCATTGCGTCACGAAGCGGCGCCCGGGCCCTGAGCGTCGGCGTCGCGCCGGGTTGCGCCCGTCACGTGACGAGAAGGTGGAAGCGGAAGTGGTCGCGGCCGGGGCCGGGGCCTGGGGCTCGGGGCTCTCGGTCCCGCCGCTCCGCTCCGCTCTCCCCTGGCCTGGCCCGGCCCAGCCGCGCCGGCTGTGCCCTCCAGCCCGGAGTCGGAGCCCGAGCCCCATCCCGCCGCGGGCGGAGCGGGGGCTCTGCGGTACCGACCAGCACCGGCCCGGCCCTGTCCCGGCGGCGCGTCCCCCCAGCCGGGCAGCCGCACCCTGAGCGGTGCCGTGCGGCCCCGGCTCCCTTTCTGTAGCCCACCGTGGGCACGGAGCTCGGCGCGGCTCCTGGTCGCTTCTGCGGACCCAGCTGGGGCTGCCCTTCCCTGGAGCAACCCTGGCCGAGCTGCGGGGGCCTCTGCTCTGCCCGTCCCCGCAGGGGGCCCGGAGCCTTGCCGTGTTCAGCCCCGGCGGTCACACGGTCTCAGGCTGTTAAGCGCTTTCCCTCTCGTTCCCCGGTGTGGGAACGGTGCCTGCTGTAGGTTTGCTCTGTCTTGTAGAAGCCAGACTGTCCTCTTTTGATAGCAGTTCTGCAGCTGAGCAATAGCCGTCTTCCTCTCTTCTCTTGCTAACCAAAACCTGTTGTCCGGGTTGGTTTACACCCTGCTGCAGGTGGCGATGGGCCCCCAGTTTGGCAGGCCTGGGTCGGCTGCTGGCAGCACTTCCAGCGCCTGTGCTCGAGGCAGACAAGCTGGGGGGCTGCTCTGCACTGGCCAGGAGCTCCCAGCATGCTGCGGGTGGTGGGGCTTCACCGGCACCTCCTGCCACCGCGGCATCCCCCCAGGGATGCACTTGGGAGCCTGTTGCTGCCCCAGCTCTCCAGTAGTGCCGTCGAGTGCGGTGGCGTGCCGTCTCCTCCAGCTGAGTTCAGCTGTGGACGGAGAGCCTGGGCTCGGCCTCTGCTGGCCGAGGCCCCTGGCCCAGCCAGCCCCTGCTCTGCACTGACATCTTTAATGATCCCCTGGTTTGGGTGGCTCCTTGCTCTCACCAGCGTTTTCTTGTGCTGCAGTGCTCTACTGAGAAAGTCTCTGTCCCAGGTTTTCTCTGGAAGAAAGGCAGCCAGGTTGCGCCTGTGCTCTTTGGAGGCTAGAATGTGTTTGGGCTGAACCTGGCTGCTCAGCCCCCATGCAAGGGATGTGCTCGCTGAGTGAGGGGGGTTGGGGCTCCGCATCCCGGCCAGGTCCCAGGGCTGCTGGGACTGAATCAGCCCGCAGTGCGGCTCTGTCCGGAGCAGGTCTGGGTGGGTAGTTTTATTGTCTCACTGGCCAGAACGGCCGGTACAGAGCTGGTGCTGACGTGGTGCCAGCTGCGGAAGGACAGACAGTGTCTCATCTGGCACAGGCTGTGAGCATGGAATTAGCCTGCCAGAAATCCAAGCGGACGGGTGTTGGACGAGCGGGGTGGGCTGGATCAGCACTCTGCGTTGTTTGGTGGTGGTGCTTCTGGTCCGGGGTGAGGGGGGCGGTGGCTGGATTCAGCCCCCCTCAACCCGGGGCTCCTCCGTGGGGCTCTGCGGGTCCCTCGCATCCATCCGGCACCTCCTGCCCCTGTTGAGGCTTCCCAGGGTGCCGTGTGCCCGGTAGAGGCAGCAGAGGAGCTGCCGCTGAACTGCCAGCCTGGTGCACATGCATCTTCCAGCTCTTTCTCGAGCTAATTAAATACATTCTTGAAAGGTTTATGCCCTCGTCTATCACAGGGAGACAGCATCAGTGAGACCCGTCCCCGGGCTGGCGTGAGCTGGGAAGGGGCTGGCTGCACGAGCGCTCCTGCTGCAGCAGTGCTGCCTGACAGTGACTCAGGTGCCGAGTCCCCACGCACAGCTGGCTGCTGTGATCACGGTCATGCCAGAAGCTGAGAGAGACCGAGGGGTTGGGGTTTTTTTCCCATTACTCCTCTTTAAAGCAACGCTGCGTAGCTCTCCAGTTGCTGCGTGGAAAGTGGAGCTGGGGAGGACGCAGGGGGCTCCTGTGGCTAATGCCCCCTCTCTGATGTCCTCTCTCCATAGGTTGTGCTGGAGGAGCCTGGCGCTGTCTGTGACCAGCCGTGGGTCTGGCTCTGTCTGTGGGCTTGGGGCGTCCTTGTGCTCCCTGTTGGGGGAAGCTCTGCATTTCTGTCGGAAGGGGGGTTGGAGGAACCCCTGGCAAAAGCTGCCTCCCAGGCAGAGGAAATGGGATGGATTCGTGTTGGACTAGTAGGTGTCCTCTCTTTTTGCCTTCAGCCAGCTGCTGTCTGAGACAAGTGAAGGATTTTCCCAATGGGTGATGGTTCCGGGGCAAAGCAGCCTGACCTCTGGGAGCCCCAGGGGCTCGCACGGATCCTCCCAGTGTTGGCTCGACTGATGGAAAGTTGCTTAAAGCTTCCCTGTTACCCTGCAGAGATACCCCATGTCCTTTGTCTCAAAGGTTTGTACCAGCGGGAGCTTTGCTGATGGGTAACCTGCTATTTTTAAAAATGCTCCGTGCCCCTGAGCAGGGGTGAGCGGAGAATTTCCAAGCCAGGCAAAGCACAGCTCCCGTGCTCTGCTCTGGAGACACAGCTCCTCTCTGATAATGCTTTGCCATGGCGGCTCCCGTGCCTGAAATCATTTCAGGGCCAAAGAAAACATAAAGAATGTCAGCAAGAGGCTTAAGAGAATCCAAAAATGGATGCGGCACGCATTGGATGTGTGTCCAAATACTTTAGCAGGGGGGGCGCCAGGTTAAAGGCCTTTTGGGAACAGGCTGAGAAGACAACACAAACGCTTGTTGCTGGAGAATAAAGCGATAAGACTCAAGTGGGAAATGAATCTGATTTTTAACAGGCCGTACCAGGCGGTGGAAATTTTTCCAGCTCCGCGCTCTCCAGCCTGGATATGATGCTTGGTCGGATCTACAGCCAGACAAGCTGCTGCTTGGGGCAGGGCGAGAGTGCGCTGACCTAGCGAGTCTGGTCAGGGTCCTGCTCTCGACGGCGCCCCTCGGCCACATTGGTCTGCCCCATCCCTGGCAGCGGTTTGTTGGCCACGCTGACCTGCCTCGCTGGCTTGCCCTGCTCCCACAATAGCTTCCCCGTGAGCTAATGGCTTCGGTCAGTGTCCCAGAATAGGTGGTGGCTTGTGCTGAGCACCGTGCCCAGGGCAGTGCCCCTCCAGCCTCCCTGCAACCCGAGCCCCCGGACTTCCACAGTCAGTGATTTTGTCATCCGTGCTGTTTGTTCCTCCTCATTTCCTTTTTTCTTTTTAAAGAAAACATTGCTGGTGATGTTTGTGTAGCTGCAGGGCATTAATCCACATCAAGCAGGCTCGTATTTATATCCCACCTGGGAAGGGCAGTTGCATCAGCACATTTTGTAAAACAGTTGAGCAAAACAGCCCTTGCTGCAGGAAATGGGTTTTTCTTCACACCAGATTGCTTCACCACTCAGCTCCTTCCCAGCAACAGTGGCTCCTGAACAAGGCGCCTGGGGCTCTCCCGGGGGATTGCTCCATGCCAGGGTGGCAGCAAGCCGGGATAGCTTCCCGCCGGACACCACTCCGGCCCCTCTGCCGTGGGCTTGGGCCTCGCTGGGCCACTGGCACTTCTGCGGGGAGCAGCCTCCCTCTGGTGCCGGCTGTTCCTGCCGGGATCTCCGCTTCCCAGGGCACTAGCGCGGGTGGGAGTGTCGTAGGATAATGCCCCGTTTTCTGTGGCCGCCAAGGCTGCGGCTGAACCTGTGGCCTCAGCCGTAATGCCACCCTTGGGCTCGGGCAGGACGCTCCCGAGACAGGCAGGAGCCGCTCCCAGCTGCTCCCCAAGGGCTTGGGGGAGCTGACAAAACCCCGTAGTGAGGCCACTTATATCCTCGCAAGGTCCTCTTGGCAGGAGGCAGCTCGCTGGCCCCGGCTCTGCTCTGCCGGCGGCTGTGCCGTGGACACGGAGGGGCTCTCCTTGGGGTGAGGTGGCACTCACTGCATGGCCAGGCCGGCTCTGGACAGAGTGTGCAGCCCAGCTCCTTGCCGGCACTCCTGCTACCGCTCTGCTGGGTGGTCCTGCCTGCCGGAGGGGGCCGTGGTGTCCTCGTGTCCTGCTGCCTTCTGGGCTATCGGTGCCTGCCGTCCTGCATGCAAGCTGGAGCAAAGGCGGCGCCGAGCCGTGCTGTACGCTGCCTGTCCTGTGTATCTTATCTTGCGCCCAGGTCGGAGCCATGGCTGCTGTTCCCACGGGGCTTCGGGACCATCGACGGCCTTTCCAGGATGCGTTTGGAGCTGCTGAAATGCAATCAGCCGTGGCTGCGGTGCTGCCTGGCCCCTCCTCGCCTGCCAGAACGGCTGCTGCTGCTGGTTGGTTTTTTTTTTTTTCCCCTTCTGGAGGAATCCTGTGGCTTCCTTCCCAGAACCTGAGACCTCAGAGCCACGGTCCAAGGCCACCGGCTTCCACCCTCTCCTGTGCTGCTGATTCATCACTGCTGGTTAGTTAAAAAAGGGTAATCAGCAAATTACTGAAATATAAGTAAAATAAACAAGGTGGGCAGGAGAACTGTGTGTGTAGCAGGGCCCCAGAGGCCTTAAATGCGTGCTGTGCTGGGCCGTTCCCATCGCCTGCGCTCATCGCCTGTGCAGGGCTTCGTCCTGCCGAGCACCTGTGGAGCGGGGGAGCTCAATACCCCGGTGCTGCCGCGGGGGCTCCCAGCCTGCGCCAGACCTGCAGCCCTGCCCATGGCTGGTCCCCTTTAGAGGCCAGAGGGGCCCTGCAGCTTTCGCATGGCGGCAGTCCAGAGCCCCAACAGGCAGTGACTGGGTTCAGTGTTGGTCTGGTCGGTCCCCCCTGCCTTGTGGGAGGGGGTCGCTGGACCCCAGGACCAAGCGGGCGGGCTGCGGGGCTGCTCTCTGCCTGCGTGGTCTTCAGAGGTGTCCACAGGGCTGGTGACTCTTGCCTGGATGCTCTCAGCCCTGCTCCTCCCCCAGCAGCACAGCAGCTCCCTTGGTCCCCAGTGCTCCCGCAGCCCGGCAGCTGCCTTCCTCCCCTCCCACAGCACTCATGCCTGCAGAAGAAGTTTTAAAAGGCCCCAAGGGTCATGCAGCCCCGGTAGCTCCCCGGCTAATGGCCAGGCTGTTTGCCATTCCCTGGGCTGCCTGTGTTTTGTCCATATGCCTGTGTTGACAACTGAGCTGCTCTGAATTAATTTGGCAGCAAGTGTTAGAACAGTTGTCAAATGTTTTACTGAAATCCGAGCATGTTGCATCTACCACTCTTCCTTCTGCTTCTTGTAGTTTACAATTAAATACAATGAGTTTTGCCCATATTTCACCTTCTACAAACCCCCGCTTCTTATTCCTGAGCCATTCCATCACTGACAGCCAGCAGGATCCTGGCGCCGCATTGTCCCCTTTGCATGCCGGACAGACAGGCAGGTTCGCCGTCATTGTCACAATTGCTGCTCTTCCCATTTTAGCAGGCAGCTGCTGTGCCCATCTCACTGTTGGGGAACAAAGCGCTGCCCACCCGTGCTGTGCTGTGCTGGCTGATAGTCAGGCACAGCAGCTGTGCCTCAAGGAGTCTGCGGCTCCAGCCCTGACCTGCCCCACTCCCCTCCCGGCCCCTGCCTTACCCCTGTGGGGTGCAGGAGACGGCATCCACGGACCTGATCCGGCAGGTCACCCCAGACGGGATGGCTCCGGGTGGCTGAGGGGATGACAGCAGCAAGGCTGCCTGTGGATGCCCCTTCCCAAAGCCACCACAGGTGACAAAGTCTCAGTGCTGTCCCGTGCAGCCCACGGGAGCCAGGGCAGACCTGGTCCCTGAGCCCTGTGCTCCCGCTGCTGGCAGGTGGGGAAAGCTTGGTAGAAAAAAAGTTGGTCAAAGCTGGAGGCAAAGGCTGAGATGGGACAAGGTTGAAGGGATGGGAATGAGTTTACAGCAAAGCAAGTCATGAAACACAACAAGAACCCCACGGCGTTTGGAGCTCTCGCACCCATTTCCTACAGCCCTGGGGCTGCCGGGCTCTCCACCATGCTCCCTGGCAGATGGGACGGTCTGGGCTGTTTTCCCTCCAATTGAATACAAAGGCAATTTTGGATGCCTCTGCCAGAGGCTGACTCGTTTCTTCAAACCCTTCCTGGATTTCCCACCTTGAGGGCTTCCCAGCAGACAGGAGCATGGTTTCCTCTCCATTCCATGGTGCTGGGGTTGCGCCGTGTAGCAAGGGCTCCACACAGGGGTCTGCAAGGCACTGGGCCCCCTCCTGGCATCAGTAGGGCTGTGTCTGGCAGGGAGGCTGCCCGGCTACCTCGGCACAGGCTGTGCCACCATGCCTGCCGCTGGCTCCGGTGCCTGGAAGAGCAGAGCACTGGGTGGGAGATTCTTGCTCCAGCATCCCTGTGGGACCCAAACAGATGGGGGTTCCCGAGGTGCGAAGGGGCTGGGGAAGGTGTGGAGGAGGGATGTTCCAGCCCAATGTGGGGAGGTGACTGTGCCGCTCACCTGGGTGCCTGGAGCCAGTGTGACAGCCGGGAGGATCCGTCATGTGCGGTTTGCAGCTGGGATCGGTGCTGCCGAGTGATGAAACTGCAGTGCTGGTTTCAGTGCCTGCAGGGTGGAGGTGATCCGCCTGGCTGACACCAGCTGCGTCATCCTTGCCCAGACAAGAGACTGCGGAGAGCAACAGTGCTGGGACTGGGGAGGCAGTGGGGCTGGGGGCCAGGACACCGCCTCCTGCCTGGGGAAACAGGAGTGAAGGATTCGCAAGAAGCTGGTGTCGAGGGGGTGGGGAGTTCCCTAGGTGAGGCAAGGGACAGGCAGGGTCTGGCAGGAAGAGGCAGGGAGATGAGCAGGTATATCCACAGAGCTTCGGGCAGGCAGGGAAGGCATGCGGGGCTGGGGACCGGCAGTGCCGGGAGCGCTGCAGGGCCGTGACACACGGTGCGGTTTGCCAAGAAGGGTCCTGGGTCCAGCTGGAGGATGCGATCCCAGCCCACACACGGCCTGGCGTTGGGGCAGCAGATACGGGAAGCGTGTGCAGGAATGTTGTTTCTGTCTGGAGACCTTGAGCAGGAGCAATGGGGCTTCCAAGCCTCTGACGCAGAGCTGCTCCCTGTGCCTTTGTTCCCGCTCCTGTGCCAAGCGTCCCCGTGCCCGGGACACCATGTCGTACAGCGGGCCAGTGCTGGCCGGGGCAGCTGGCGCGTGGGTGGCAGCTTTGCCTGGCTCTGCCATGGCAGCCATGGCACTGGCGCTTCCTGTGGCAGCTGCCAGGTCCGAGCAGCTCCCTGCCCTCCACATGGGCCATGCTTCCCCGCGGCGGCCGGCGCTGTGCTCTCCCCGACCCAGCGCTGTCTCACTCGCACAAGATGCTGACTCCCTCTGGCCCTGCTTCCCCTTGCCGCTGCACTCCTGCCCGGCCCCTCATGCCAAGCGGGCGTCCGATGCTGTCCGCACGCCTGGGCCTGCCCTTTGCTCCCGCAGCCCCCCTGTCCCCTGCCTGGCTCTTTGGGTGCCCAGGTGTGAGGCAGTGACTGTGGCAGCCGGGTGTCCCCTTGCCACCCTGCTCCTCAGCTCTCCCACCACCTTTGCCACCCCGGTGCACCCCATGGCTGCGGCTGTCGGACCTCCCCCCTGGCGGGCTAGTGCTGTCCTCCCTCCCTGGCTGGCTCCCACCCTGCTCACCTGTGCTGGGGGAACAGAGCTGGGGAGGGTCTCAGCCCAGCTCTGGGGATCCCTGGCTCCATCCAGTCCCCCCAAACCTTGCTGCTGGCCTGGCCGGCACTTCCCAGCTGGAGACCTGCAGCCTCGCAGAGGTGCTGCCACGTTCCGTCAGCCTCTGCCCCAGGCAGGGCTGCTGCATCCCCACCGGCGGGGATCCAGGCAGGCATCCGGCCCCAGCCGGGGTCCCAGACCAGTTTCCCACGGGGGTCTCCCCGCAGTGCCTGCCTATGTGAGGGTGGCCATGAGTAAGGGCGTGGGAAGGGGCTGCGGTGGCTCTTCCTTCCCCTTTTGGCAGCAGTGGTGGTGACAGGCAGCCTCGTGGCTCGGGCAGCCGGCGGGGACGGAGGATGTCCGCATGGTTTTTTCCATATCATTCGTCCTTACAGGGGCTCTGGGTGTAAACGGTGTCCCTGGGCAGACATGGGCTGGGCACAGCGCCCGGATGTTCCCAGGGTCCCTGGCAGCCAAAAGGCCTCTCCTGCCTGCTGCGCTGCCCATGCTCACCGCTGCCCTCCTCTCCCACCAGCGGCAGCAGCTGCCCCGAGCATCCCTCCGCCATGTGCCCATGCCAAGGAGCCCATGCCATGCCCCAGCTCCCCGGCCTGACCCCGCAGCTGAGCTGGCCAGGGCTGCCCCGCACAGGACCAGGGCTACCCCGCACAGGACCAGGGCTACCCACCGGGTTCATGCCAGCAGCACCAAGCCCATCCCCGTGGAGTTCCCCTGCCCAGCTCTGAGGTTGCCTGCGCTGACAGACACGGGGGTTTCCCTGCTGCCCTGGCCCTGCCCCTGCTCCCTGCGGAGCCTCCAGAGAGTCACCAAAAAATCCCCCAGGCTGGTGCCAGGAGGAAGCTGGCGAGCGGGGCTGTGAGTCAGTGGGAGAGGCTGGGCCGGGGGGCAGAGCTGCGGCCAGCAGACCCCCGCTTGGGACTCTGGCCACCCAGCTCAAGGATGCTCAGGGCCATTGGCCTGAGCACCGTGCAGCCGGTGCACCCTGGAGCCAGATGGGGCCAGACAGGCGTGGGTTTGCTGGCACAGGCTGCGCGGCGTGCGGGGCCTTGGCTCTCGGCTCCTGCCATCACTTGCTCCGAGCCCCCTCTCTCCTCCAAGCCCCATCCCTGCCAGTGCTGCTCTGCTCTGCTCTGCTGGGCCATGGCTCTGCCCTGAGGGGTGCCGCAGGCGGCACGGTGCTGGGCAGTGCCGTGGCGGTGTGCCCAAGCTGTGGTAGCTGCGGCTCCTGCATGCGGCGGAAACGAGGGATGGGAATAGCATGGGAAAGGCCCAGGGATCTGCCACAGCGCCGGGGAGACCAGAGCTCGATCTGGCCCCCCTGGCTGCACCCCAGCACCGGTGGCAGACATGCCCTTGCCCAGGCTGTTCCAGGGGTGCTTTTGCATTCAGCTCCCGCACCGGTTCCGTGTGCTGTGGGCTGAGGTCCTGGCAGCCTGGAGAGCGGAAAGCATGGAGCGGTGCCTTGCTCCCCACGCACCCCAGGAGCCATCAGCTGCGACGGGGGCCTCAGGGTGCCTCAGCAGAGCCCCGTCCTCACCCCGGCTGCCGGCCAGGCAGGGAGCATTGGGAGCCCCTGCCTCCTGCCTTGCAAAGAGCTGTGCCATGCACAGGGGTGAGGGGCGGCAGGCTGGACCCTGCAGGGAGGGGAGGTGGTGGGGGTGGCCGGGTTGCAGGGGTCCCAGGTCTTCGTCCCACCGGGAGAGGGCTGCACGTGGGCACCGTGGGCTGGACGTGTGTCTCGCCGAGGCACAAGGACGGCGGCTGCTTGTGGAGCAACTTCCTCTGCCGAGGAACCAGAGCTGCTCTTGCAGGGCTGCGGCGGGGTGTGAGGCAACCCCATGATTTCTCAGCACCGCTTCCTCCCGGCGGGGCTTGCGCTGCCTGTGAGCTCCCCGCACCCGGCCGACCCTGGCCCTGGGGCTGCATCCCGCTGGCATCGGCAGCTCCCCTGCATGCGGCTGGGTCGGGAGCAGGGCTGTGGGACCCTGGCTGCGTGGGGAGGGGGTCCGGGGAAGAGCCTGCACCTGGGATGAACCCCCGCAGTGAGCCCATCTGCCCCGCACGGGCAATGCTCCCCCAGAGATGAGCCGTCCCTTAGGCATCGCAGCTCCTCTGCAAGGGCACAGGGGAGCTTGACCCCTCTCCTCTCGCCATTCCCCAGCCTTGCTGGATGCCAGCGTAACCTGTTTGTCCTCTGGCCAGGCCAGGAGCTGTTTGTTCGGCTCAGCCAGAGCTGGGGTGATGCAGGGAGGGGGTGGCTGCAGGAGCACAGCCTGGAGCCTTCGGGAGCCAGCAGCACAGGGCACCAGCAGGGATGGGGTGGCCTGGGAAGATTGTCCTCCCGAAGCCAGCTGAGGGCTCAGTAGGGACCTGTGAGCCGGGCGTTAGTGAGACCTGGGGAAGGGGAACCTGTCCTGGGACCTGTGTCTTGGGCAGTGTCTCCAGGCTGCACTGGCCCTCCTGCCTCCCCTGCTGACGCTGCACCTCTCTCTCTGCTCTGCCATCTGTTTTCACCTCGCTCCTCATCCCTGTTTGCTTTCCCCTTCCCCACTCCCGTTCCCACAAGCGTCGGCACTTTGGGAGAAGCAGGAAAACACTATCCCATGGCGAGGTTTGTGCTGGGCCAGGCAGGAACCTGAGTCAGCAGCACCCTGTGGAGCAGCCAGCAGCGAGGATGGGGCACCCCTGTGTCCCGTGGAGCCAGCTGGAGCATCCCCGGGCACGGAGCTGCTCCTGGGCAGGCACTGCCCCGGTGCCGCAGGGCTCTACCGGGTGGCTGCCGGTGAGTGGGCTTAGAGGCACCAGTGGGGTGATGAGCCACAGGGACCTCCTTTGCCGGGAACACTCTGCCCCACCGGGGTGACGCAGCTGCGGTGGGGGACATGGGGACAGATGCTGTGTCCCGGTGAGGGTCCAAGCGCTGGCATCTGGCTCCCAGGCAGGCGGGCTGCAGGCACCAGGGGTCTGGGCAGGGGATCTCCTGCTGGCTCTGCCCGCACAGCCCCGATGCCCACCCAAGCCCCTGCGGGTCTGGCTCTGGTGGCATCAGCCCTTGGCCGGCCAAACTCAGCATCAGCCGGTGTGGGAGACAGCTGCAGGGTTCTGAGCGCCCGGCCGGCCCCCCCAACCTCAGCAACCCCCTGCTATCCCCACTGCCACCATGACCTTGGGGCCAGCAGGGCAATGCCTGCTGTAGGGCAGCCGCAGGACAGCCGTGCCACGCCATGCCCTGGTGCAGCCGCCCGGCCGCTCTCCCTCGCGCCTGCCCTCACGCCGTGCGTGGCTGCAGGATGGAGCGTGTTTAGTAAACAAGGTGATGAAACAGTTAAGGCAGGGAACGAGAAGCCTGAGTGTGCGTTTCGTCACCGTGGGAAGGGAGCGTGAGTCGGCGGCTGAGGGGTCTGAGGGTGACTCACTGCCCTCCCCGCCACATAAATAGGGAGCGGGAGCCCGGCAGCACCCAGAGCAGAGCTGCAGGGACCCGGCACTGCCACCGCCACACCATGGCACTCGTCCTCCTGGCCCCACTCGCCGTGGGGCTGCTGGCTCTCTCCTGCTGTGCGGCCCCCCTCCAGAACAAGCCACAGGCGGTTGTCACCTTCCCGGGGGAGCTGGTCAGCACCCTGTCGGACCTGGAGCTGGCAGAGGTGAGGGGAGCGCAGCCCCACGGCCCCCTCCCGGCACCCAAGACCCCGAGGGGCTCCCAGGGTGGCAGCATGGGGCTGCAGGCTGAGCTCAGGGGCTGCCCGTCTCCCTGCGCCCCAGGAGGTGCCCGGGCTGGGATCGGGCACTGGGGGTGTGCGGTGGCCAGGACTGCCCGAGCCCCATCCCGCCTCGCTCAGCCCCTCCGGCTGCCTTTCCTCCCCAGAGCTACCTGCTGCGGTTCGGCTACACCACGGAGGCGGAGGCGAGGACGGGCAGCAAGCACGTGTCCCTGACCAAGGCGCTGCGCAAGATGCAGAAGCAGCTGGGCCTGGAGGAGACGGGGGAGCTGGACGCTGGCACGCTGGAGGCCATGCGAGCGCCCCGCTGCGGCGTCCCCGATGTGGGAACCTTCCTCACCTTTGAGGGGGACCTCAAGTGGGACCACATGGACCTGACGTACCGGTGAGTCTGCCTCAGGAGATGGAGCCTCGTGCCCACAGGGCAATGGTTCCTGGGGGATGGAGATGGGCGCAAGAGCTCAGGCAGAGTGCCAGCCTCAGCTCAGCCCGCCAGCCGGGCCTCGGCACTGCCGGCACAGCTGGGTCTCGGCACAGCCAGGGCCAAGCCGTCACAGTGGCAGCATCTGCTCCCTGGCACCCGGGAGAGCATCTGAGCCCCGGCCTGAGGGTGGTGGACGGCTGCTCTGCCCGGCCGTGCCAGCGCTGCTGTCCCCTCCCGGAGACGTGCCCGGAGCAGGGTCACTCCTGCATCATGAGCTGGGACCTGGCAGTGCTGACCCCCCCCCCTTCCCCTGGCAGGGTGATGAACTACTCCCCTGACCTGGACCGTGCAGTGATTGATGACGCTTTCAAGCGGGCTTTCAAAGTGTGGAGCGATGTGACCCCCCTCACCTTCACCCAGATATACAGCGGCGAGGCGGACATCATGATCATGTTCGGCAGCGGAGGTGATGTCCCATGGGCAGGCAGGGAGGTGGGAGCCGGCTCAGTTGTGGCGAGAGGGCTGGTGACATGCCCTGCCCATGAGATCATCACCCTGCCTCTGCCTGAGTTGTGTTCGGGGTCCCTACGCCCCTGCATGTGCCAACAGACATGTGCGTGTGCGGGCATGCAGAGGGTGCGCAGGTCTCGCATGCTCGGGGGTCCGTGTGTGCGCTGGGGGCACGGGGGCTTCTCTGGTGGGGCTGGCTCTGAGAGTGCTTGTCCCTGCAGAGCATGGGGATGGGTATCCCTTCGATGGCAAGGACGGGCTTTTGGCCCACGCCTTTCCCCCGGGCCAGGGCATCCAGGGCGATGCCCACTTTGACGACGACGAGCTCTGGACACTGGGAACCGGCATAGGTAAGGGCAGGGCCTGGCTGGTTGGGGGAGGCTGACGGCAGCCACCCCAGCCCCGTCGCTGAGCCGCCCCTCTCCTGAGCAGTGGTGAAGACCCGCCATGGGAATGCCAACGGGGCCAACTGCCACTTCCCCTTCGTCTTCGAGGGCCGCTCCTACTCCCGGTGCATCACGGAGGGGCGTGCGGACGGGCTGCCCTGGTGTGCTACCACCGCCAGCTACGACCGGGACAAGAAATACGGCTTCTGCCCCAGCGAACGTGAGTAGCGGTGGCCGTGACTGCAGCCCCTGCCCGGCCTTGCGGGTGCCCGGGGCCATCCTCACCCCTCCTTGCCCCACAGTCCTCTTCACCAACGGTGGAAACAGCGACGGGTCCCCCTGCGTCTTCCCCTTCATCTTTGAGGGCACCTCCTACGAAGCCTGCACCACAGATGGACGCTCTGATGGCTACCGCTGGTGTGCCACCACCGCCAACTTCGACCAGGACAAGAAGTATGGCTTCTGCCCTAACCGAGGTGCGAGCGGGGATGGGGCGCATGGGGTGGCTGGTCCCCAGCCACAGTGCACAGGGTGGGTGCCTGAGGGGTCTTGGGCTGTCCTGGGGTCTGGCTGGCATGGCCAGGGCCAGCCCCACTGACACTGCGCTGCAGACACAGCGGTGATTGGCGGCAACTCCCAGGGGGACCCATGCGTCTTCCCCTTCACCTTCCTGGGGCAGTCCTACAGCTCCTGCACCAGCCAGGGCCGGCAGGACGGCAAGCTCTGGTGTGCCACCACCAGCAACTACGACACTGACAAGAAGTGGGGCTTCTGCCCAGACAGAGGTACCGGCCCCCCTGCCCGCACCCTCTGGCCCCACGCTGTGCCACCACACTGGCACACTCCCTGCAGGGGTCGCAGTCCCCCGCTGGTGTGTCCCATCCCACTGGGCGCTGAGGCCGGTGCTTTCCCCCAGGTTACAGCATCTTCCTGGTGGCTGCCCATGAGTTCGGGCACTCGCTGGGGCTGGACCACTCCAGCGTGCGTGAGGCCCTGATGTACCCCATGTACAGCTACGTCCAGGACTTCCAGCTGGACCCGGATGATGTCCGGGGCATCCAGTACCTCTATGGTGAGCAGCCATGCTGTGGCCAAGCATGCCAGGGGTCCTGTGGTGCTGGGCTGGCCCCCAGCCTCACAGTCTCCCCTGTACTTGCTCAGGTCGTGGCTCTGGCCCCAAGCCCACCGCCCCTGCACCCGTGCCCACCAAGGAGCCCGAGCCCATGCCCACGGAGGCTGGCAGCACCTCCACCACCGAGGAAGAGGAGCTGACACCAGAGCCCACAGCTGAGCCGATTCCCGTGGACCCCAGCCGGGACGCCTGTATGGAGAAGAACTTCGATGCCATCACAGAGATCAACGGGGAGCTGCATTTCTTCAAGGACGGGTGAGCAGCAGTGCCCAGCACCTCCTGCCCTGGCAAGTGTCAGGGTGATGAGGGGATGTGGAGGGACACAGGGCTGTGCCGGGGGTGTAGGGGGACATGGGGCTGTGCCAGGCTGAGGTTATCAGGATGGCTGACCTTCCCCACCAGGAAATACTGGACCCTCTCATCCTTCTGGAAGTCGGGCATCCAGGGTGCCTTCTCCATCACAGACACCTGGCCTGGCCTCCCGGCTGTCATCGATGCTGCATTCCAGGATGTGCTCACCAAGAGGGTCTTCTTCTTCGCCGGTGAGCTCTGCCCCTGCTGCTGTTGGGGCCCTGGTGTCAGCTGCAGCACGAGGAGCCCGGCACTGCCCTGGCAGCCTTGGGGCCAGCTGATGCCCGTGCTCTCTCCTGCCTGCAGGTCGGCAGTTCTGGGTATTTTCTGGCAAGAGCATGCTGGGCCCCCGGGGGATCGAGAAGCTGGGCATCGGGAAGGAAGCTGGCCGCATCTCAGGGGCCCTGCAGCGGGGCCGTGGCAAAGTGCTGCTCTTTAGTGGGGAGAGCTACTGGAGGTGAGCAGGTGGGACAGCCACAGCGGTGCCTGCCAGCTCCTCCTGTGAGGGGCTGGGACGCAGGAGTCCTGGCAGCCCTCAGCATGGCTCTGCTCTCCCCGCAGGCTGGACGTGAAGGTCCAGAGGGTGGACAAGGGTTACCCCCGCGCCACCGACGATGTCTTCACCGGTGTCCCCCTCGATGCACGCAACGTCTTCCTCTACCAAGGTGAGTGGGGACCTGGCGGGCGGGGGCTGTGTGGTCACCCCCGGGCTGCCCTGAGCCTCCCACGGGCAGAGGCTGCCCCTCCGCGCCTGGCACGGGGCAAGGGCTGCACCGTGGGGAGCAGCCCTGAGGCAGGGCATGCCATCCGCCCCAGCG
Source organism: Haliaeetus albicilla (assembly GCF_947461875.1). NCBI lineage: Eukaryota > Metazoa > Chordata > Aves > Accipitriformes > Accipitridae > Haliaeetus > Haliaeetus albicilla. The sequence goes on along the minus strand of NC_091484.1, from coordinate 903,015 downwards.
GGTCCCTGTGCTGGGGCTGCCAAGCCCCGGCGAGGGCCATCTGCGGGGGCCAGATCCCCGTGTGCCTGCGCCACTTGGGCAGCTGTCAGGATGGCTTCTCGCACGGCTGGCCTCCCACTGACTCTCCATTCCCTTCGCCTCCCTCCTCGCCCAGACAAGTACCACTTCTGCCAGGGCAGCTTCTACTGGAGAATGACGCCACGCTACCAGGTGGACCGGGTGGGCTACGTCAAGTACGACATCCTGCAGTGCCCCCAGCACTGAGGGCCCAATCAGCCGGCCGGCTCCGGCCGACACGCTGCTCCCTGCCCATGACTCCCAACTCCCAGGCTTCCGTCTCGCAGCCTGACTCCCCAGGGCGCCAGGGGCCATGCAGCCTTGTGGCCGTGGGGCAGCCCCCACCGAGGTGGCGGCTTTGCTGTCTTCCCAGCAGAAAGGGGCAGGGAATCCGGGGGTTGACCCTCAGGAGCTGCCCGGCCCGGGGAGCCCCGGCTGGGGAGCAGGACTCTCGCTGCAGCCGGCACCATGCCACCCCTGCCAGCGCCGGCTCCGCCACGCAGAGGCATTTGCCTGGTGCAAACCACACACGGATTTGTAACGACTTTGTCTTTTTCCTGAGCCAGCCGTGCCAGGTCGGGCCGGGCTTTGCTGGCAGCTGGCACCCGGGGACTCTGCTGGGGGGGGGGGGCGCGGGGCTCTGCCTCGCTCCTGCCTGCTGCCCGCTCTGCCAACCTCCATCTGCCCGTTTTTAATAAAGACAATCCTTTGGACACAGCCTCCGAGTGCTCCGTCAGCCGGCCAAGGTGCCGGGCCTGGGGCATTGCCTTTGTCTGGGCTGTGGGGTGCCAGCATTGGTGGGGAAGGGGGTGCTGGGCAGGGGGGCTGCAGCCAAGCCCCCTCTTCTGCTGAGGGCTCCGGGATCCCTAAGGGACACTGGGTCCCACCGGGGAGGATGTCCCTCGGCCCCAACATCCCCCGCCACCAGCCCCATGCCACGCGCAGCCCCCTGTGCCCTCCACCCTCTAGAGCCCCTCCTGCCCCCCAGGCCCTGGCTCCCCTGTACCCTGCCAGCCCCTGGCCCTCTCCTGCATCCCCGGCTCTCCACCGGCGGTGAGGGACGGGCGTTTGTCACAGGCTGGGACACGGCGTGTGGCCGGGCCCCCCGCTGCTGCGGCCTGACCACCCCCCCACCCCCCCCGAGCCACCCTGCCCCGGCCCGACCTGGCCTGTCCCAGCGCGGCCCGCAGAGCCCAGCGGCGGGGCCGGGACCGTGTCCGGGGGCTGCCCGGGGCCGTGGCAGGGTGGGGCGGCCGCAGTCCCGGGGCTATAATTAGCTGTAATTAGCGGCCGCGGCTCCGCGCAGGGCGGGGGCAGAGCGCGGCCCCGGACCGGCCCGCCGGGGTCCGGCCCCAGCACCCCCCGTGCGGCGGCGGCTGCGGGGCGGAGCGGCCCGTCCCGTCCCGTCGAGCCGGGCCGAGCTTAGCGCTAGCCGAACCGAGCTTTGCCAAGCCGAACCGAGCCGGGCCGCGCCGGCCCTCCAAGCCGAGCCGTGCCAGCCGTGCCGCTCGGAGGCGAGCGGTGCCAGCCCTGCAGCCGCGGGGGCGGCGCGGCGGGCGGTGCCGCGGGCACTAGGACCCCGGTCAGCGCCCGGCGGGGCCGCGCTCGGCGGCCGCCGGGACCCGGAGCCACTTGTGGAGGCGGCGGGGCCATGAGCCGGCGGTTCACCGTCACCGCGCTGCCCCGCCACGGCCCCCCGGCCGCCCGCGGGCCCGACCGCGGCGCGGGGGGCGGCCGCCTGCCCGGCCGCGACGGCAGAGGTGAGCGCCCGGGCACGGCCGGCGGGGCGGGCGCCGGGGGCGGGGGGGGGGACGGGGACACGACACTGCGTGGGGCAGAGCTAGTGGGGCAGGGTCCGTGGGGAGGGGTCTGTGGGGCAGAGCCGGTGGAGCAGGGTCCGCGGGGCAGGGCAGGGTCCGCGGGGGGGGGCAGGGTTCCCAGGGCAGGGTCTGCGGGGGGGGTCTCCGGCGCAGGGCAGGGCCGCCGGGGCACGGCAGGGGGGTGCGGGGTCGCCCCGGGCTGGCGATCGGTGGGCCCGGCCCCTCGGAGGCGGCGGGGACCCCCGGAGCGGGGCTGGCGCAGGGCTGCGGGATGCAGGGGCCGGGGGGTGCTGAGCGGGGCTCGGCCGGGCAGGACCCCTCATCCCAGGGTTCTGCCCCAGGGCTGCCCCCGCTCCGTGTCCCCATCCCGGGGGTCTGTCGGAGCGAGGCCCCGCTCCTGTGGGACCGGCAGCGGGATGGAGCCAGGATCGCGGCTGGCACGCGGAGGGACGGCTGCGGGGTGCGAGGCTGCAGGCCGCTCCTCGGGGAGCTGCGGAGGAGGCTGGGCTGCGGGTCTGCGGCTGGGCCGGCGCGAGGGCATGGGGAAGGCAGGCAGCAGCCAGCCCTCGGTGGTGGTGGCCCACCGGGCTGTGGCGGGTGCAGGCACTGGGGCCGGCAGGCCGTCGCCTTGCGGTGCCCGGGGGACGTGGCGGCAGGGCTGTGGTGTCACCGGAGCTGTATCGATCCCAGAAACCCGGCCGACAGCAGCACCGCGCTGCGTGGAGCTGTGACCTTGCACCCTCGGCGAAGGGCGCTGGTGGGAGGCAGCGAGCAGCTGGACGGGTGCTGCGACACCCAGGACGGGCTGTGCTCCCGCCAGTGGGCTCCAGCTCCCGGACTGTCCTGCCCAGCATCCCCGCCGCAGTGGGGTGGCGCAGGGCTGGACCCGCTGGTGAGTGGGTGCAGGGCCACTTGTCACCCCACGGCATCCCAGGGCGGCTGGGCCTGGCCCATGGGCTGCGTCAGGGGCAGAGCAGCCGGTGCTGAGCCGCAGCCTGCGGCCCTCTCAGAAGGGCTTATCGGCTCGGCGGCTGACCTGCTCGCGGGGGGCCGGGTGAGGAGCAGGCCCGGCTGGGGTGAGCATGCCGCAGGGGCCGCGGCAGGGGAGGCACAGGGATGGCGGGCGTCCCTCCCTGGCTGAGCTGTGACCTTGTGCCCTCGCAGAGGACAGCCAGCGGCCCGGCCCTGCCGGCCGGCGCCCCGGGACCAACCCTGCACCGTGGCTCAGCCGCAGCCACGGCAGGGTGCGTGCCGAGGGGTCGGGGCACCGTGCCGGAGAGCCCCCGGTCTGCCCCGATGAGCACCCCACCTCTCTCGGTGGCCCCGTGGGCTGTGGGTGCAGCCACCGGGGGATGGATGGGGAGGGGGTGCCGTGGGGCTGCGGACGGCAGAGCTGCCTGCGCGGCGGCGGGCAGGGAGCAGGTCCCGGAGCCGGTGCTCGGTGCCGCCTGGCCCTTTGCAGAGCCACGCGTGGGGCTGGCCACGGCGCAGGGGGGACGGAGGCTCGGGGCCCTCGGGTCTGCATCCCCGGGCGGGAGCAGGTGGCGGCTCGGTGGCGGGAGGGCCCTCCGCCGCGGCACTGTGAGACCACCCGCTCCCGGCGGGGCCTCGCTCCCGGCGGGCCCGGCCCCGGGGGCAGCCTGCCCGGCGGACTGCTGCCGCCCTCCCGGCGCCGTGCCGTGGCGCCGGGGCCGCCGCGCTGCCGCCCCGCCCGGCCGGCTCTGCCCGGGGAGGGCTTTCGGGCCCCTGCGGACCCCGGGCGGCGGCGGCGGAGGGAAGGGACTGCCCGGTGGGGTGCGGCCGGGCGGCCGGGGCTGGCCGCGGGGCTCCGGGACGGCGGGGGAGGCGCGGGGCGCCGCCGCCGCCAGGGGGCGCTGCCGGGACAGACCGGCCTCCCACGGGGGGGTGTGCCCCGCCCCGCCCGGCCCCGCCCGGCCCCGCCCCGCCGCCGTCCGCCGGACCCGGCCGCCCCCAGCACCCGCGGCGTGGGGGAGGCCGGTTGCTCCGCGGGGCCGGGGGTCGTGCGGGCGTCCCACGGGACCCGGCCGTGCGGGCCTGGGCCGCCCGCCGGGGGGGCAGCTGCCCTGGCTCCGGGGGGGCACCGGGGCATCCCTGGAGCGGAGCCCCCCCCCACTCCGTGTCCCGAGGCAGCCGGGCTCGGCGGCAGTCGCCATGGAAACCAACCGGTTAAGGAGCCTCTCTCGTTGCCACGGAAACCGGGCCCGCCGTCATCCCCGCCGGAGGCTCCTGGTGCTGGGGGGGCTCAGCCGCTCTCCCAGACCTGCCGGGGGAGGACGGGACCGCGGGCAGGGCTGTGTGGGGCCGGGGGTGGGCACCGGGGGCGGGTGGGCTTGGGCGGCAGCAGGGACCCCTGCTGCCCTCAGGGACACCCCAGTGCCGGGGGCTGGGGTGCGAGGGCACGGCAGGGCCCCCCACGGGGTGCTGGGGCCGAGCCCCCGCAGCACCCCGCTCAAGGTGCTGGGCGCAGAGGGGTGCGTGGGAGGGGCAGGCTCTTTGGGGGGCTGCGTGGGCGGGGGGCCCAGCCTCCCCTGCCCACCCCCCCCCCGCTGCCGTGTCCCCCTGTCTCCCCCAGCCTGGAGCCGTGCAAGGTGGGTTTGTGGGAGACGGCGTGCTCTTGGGAGGTGTTGTCAAAAGTGCCAGGGGTCTGCACCGTGGAGGGGTCATATGGCATGGGGGGCTGGGGAACTGTTCCCAGGGGGGGCTGGGGCAGCCAAAGCCTGAGCTGCTGCCTGCAGCACCTTCCTGAGGCCTCTCCATGCCGCCGAACCCACTGCAGGGTGCTCCAGCAGGGTGCCAGGGGCTGGGGGTGCTTGCACAGGCCGTGGGGCCAGGCAGGAGGTGCCACATGGGACGCAGGACACCCCAGTGCCTCGGTCAGCTGCGCTCCTGTGCCTGACCCTTTTGGGAGCAGCCGGCAATGGCTGTGCAGCCGCTCCTTGGCCGGCACCGTGCCCTCTGGCCCTCGCTCAGCTGCGACAGCCCGGCATCCCCAGGGCACTGCAGCCAGCACAGGGCTGCTTGGGGGGGGCTCCTCGGTTGTGCTGCCCAGCAGCAGGGCCCGGCGGGAGGAGGTCGCTTCCGCGGCTGATCCCTGTGCTGGGCTGCCCGGCCGCCTGCTGCCATGGCCCCGCTGCCGGCAAGACATCTGGGCAGGGCAGCTGGCATGACACACCAGCTGCACGCGGCGTGGGGCTCTTGTGACACAGGAGCTCACGTCCTCCTGCCCTGCCCCACTGCCACCCTTCTGCTCTTGGCCTTGGGCAGCTGCACTGGCTCCCAGCTCCCTGTGGCTCTGCTCCCAGCCCCATGGGACACCATCCCTCCCTCCACATCCTGTCCCACCACTGGAACTGGTGGCAGGTCCCAGCTGGCACCCATGTCACCTCCAGGCTCTGTTTTTGCCCTGGTGCTGGTGGCAAGGCCTGAGCTGTCTGGACAGGGATGAGCAAGACCCCTCCATCCCACCGAGGTGCTGCAGGATGTGCTGCCCCTGGGCTCGTGGGGCTGGCAGGACAGAGAGGTGCAGGGTGTGCCATGATGCAATCTTCCGGCATAGCCTTTAGCTCCGTGTGTGCATCGCTGCCCTCTGCGCCCCACTGTGCCTCTGGGCTCCCCCACAACCTTCCCTCCGTCCTCTTGGGGTCTCTCCTGCCTCAGCTCCCAGGGACTGCCACACTGCCTGGCCTCATGCCCTTGAGCCCCCGGTGCTGCGAGGAGCACCCTGCCGAGCCGCGACGACGGGGTCTCCTGTCCAGGGAGGGTGTGAATTGGGCAGGCTGCCGGCAGTGCCCAGGGATCGCTGCAGGCAGTGCAGCGTGCCGACTGCCATCTCTGTAGCGCAGCTACCCTCGCCTCCCGGGCGGGCTGCTGCCAGGCTGTCCGCTCTGTGCCCTCAGGAAGTTTCCCAGCACCTTCGGCACATGTCTCGCTCCTGGGAGGTTTGACCGCTGCCGGTTACAGGACAGGCAAGGGCTGTGCGGCTGGCTGCTGGGACGCCTGCCTTGAGAAGGGCTGCGGGGACCCACCTGGGCTCTGTGCGACATGGCAGGTGCAGGGGGGTCTGGGACATGCTCGGGGGGCTCTGCGGGGTCTGCAGTGGCAGTTTGCAGGGTTGTTCTGTGTTCTGGGCCAGCTCTGGCTCTTGGGGGTCTCACACATCTCAGCAGTCTCCATCCCAGGGCAGGTGCAGAAGCATTGGGGCAGGGTGCTCCAGCTGTGCTGTCCCAACCCCTTGACCTGGCAGAGGAGCTGCGCAGCTCTCCCTCGTCATTCCTGGGCAGCCTCTTGCAGTTATGTGGGGCACTGATGCCATGCCTGGCCCCCTGTCAGGATCCTGCCTGCACCCAGGCTCGAGAGCCACTTGCAGCTGATCCTCCTGCTGCCATGCCCAGGGAAAGCCGTCTGCCTCCCTCCATCTCCAGCTCCTCCATGCATGCCCTTGTGCTGCCTGCGGCCCCGGTGCCAGACCCCTTTCCCGGCACCCTGCAATGCCCAGGGTGCCGGGAAAGGGGTCTGGCACTGGGCCTGCAGGCAGCACAAGGGCAGGGGTGCTGCCCAAAACATGCCAAGCCTCTCTGCTCCCAGCATGCTGGGGCCATGTGCCCCAGCCCCAGGGCATCCCATTCACAGGCCAGGGTTAAGTCAGTGCTGTGCTGGGGGATTGAGCCCCTACGGTCTGGCTCTGCCCCGGGGACAGCCTCGATGTGGCCCCCCATGCAGGTGGGACCCTGCACATGGGCTAAGCAAATGCAGGCGATAGCGTAGCCCCCCTGCGCTGCCGGCAAATCCCAGCCCCTGAAATGGAGCCATAATCCAAGGATTAGGGGATTAGTGGTCTTTCACGTGCTCCCTCCCCCCATCTGTTTTAGCAGGAAAATCCCTCTTGTGCGGAGCCCACGCGCTGTGGCCTCCTGCGCAAAACCACCCCCTCAGTGCTCGGCACTCACTGTGGCCGGCTGGCCCCTGCGCAGCCCCCGGCCTGCTGTCCCTCTGCCTGGCCACAGCCTCCGCGTGTGGGTGTGCTCTGCAAACACCCCAGGACCCGCCAGGGAGAGCGGCTCTGCCCGCTGCATCCTGCCTGCAGCCCTGGCTGTGCAGGCAGTGTGCGGGGGCCAGTGCCGTCCCTTGGGAGCGGGCCAGCCCCTTGCTCCAGCGCTGGCTCCCACTCAAGGCCGAGGGATGTGGGGGCGAGGGGACGGGGACGGTGCGTCTGGGCACGGGCAGGCCCACGCTGCGGCCAGTGCACGGGGTCCTGGGCAGGAAGGGCGGGTGGGGGCCGAGCGAGGGGGGGGTGGCAGTGCTCTGCCCGCGCTGAGGCAGCCGCTGAGCTGCCCACCCTGCCTGCGGGCCGTCCTGCGCCGCTTGCCGTGGGGCTGGGGCTGTGCCGGTGTGGGGCCTCCGGGACGTGGGGCCCGGGGGTCCTGGCTGCAGCAGGCAGAGCAGGGGCTGGGGCTGCTGGCGGGGCCGGTGCGAGGGGTCCGAGCCCCCCCGCCCTGCAAGGTGAGGGCCGGGGAGCCTCTGCGCTGCAGAGCAGCTGGCCCCGTACCAGAAGAAAGTAAACAATTAATTACAGCCGTCAAGAAGTAACTAACGCCAGCGGGCTGTCATGATCTCAGCCTGCTCCGGAGGAGATGCCGGGAGCTGCAGCCAGCTCCGGCTCCGGGATCCTCCTGGATTAAGTGGGTGAGAGAAGGGGGGGCTGCGAGCGGCCCTGCAGGGTCAGCGTGGGGTCCTGTGGGCAGCCCCCAGCCCGAAGGCGGCCCTGAGCCCTGCGGCCCTGCTGGGGGACGGGCTGCGAGGGCCAGGGGCTCCGCAGGAGGCAGCAGGGCCGGGGGGCATTGGCCCCTTCACAGCCCTTCTCTAGGGTCAGCCCCGGGCCTGCCAGGCTGTGGGTCTGAGGGGGGGCTGCGCCGGGGTGTTCCTGGGCGCGGTGTGACCCCGGCCAAGCTCGCTCCCCTCTGCGGGCAGCGTTCCCCGCTCTGCAGGGCTGCTGCAGCCCGGCTGGGCAGAGCGGGGTCGGCAGCCTCTACCAGATCCCTGGCCCTGCTGCTGGGTGCTCTGGCCATCCCCCTCCTCCCCGGGGTGCCCTTGGATGATGGTGGCTGCAGGCCGGTCCTGCTGCGAGGGCGGGGGGGCTTTGCCCCCGGCCCGGGCCCTGTTGCCTGCAGAGGGGTCCCCACCGGCAGCTGCCCCCGCTCCACCGAGAGCTGCCCGCCGCTGCGAGCAGGGGCCGGGGCTGCCCGTGAAGGGGGTTGCCCCGACCCCAGGCCTCAGCGTCAGTCCCGCAGGTGCAGGGTCTGTCCCACTGCGCACCCCGAGCCGGGTGCCCGGTCCCAGGGCTGCGCCGGGGCCCGGTGCGGGGTGAGGGGTCTGGTGCGGTGCCCGGTGCGGGGTGCGGGGCGCGGGGCTGGTGCGGGGTGCGGGGGCTGGTGCGGGGTGCGGGGCCGTCCCGCCCGCGCCAGCCGGGGCCCGCAGCGCTGCCGTGCCCTAGTTCCTCCCCCCGCCCGGCTCAGCCGGGAGGCGGCGTGCGCTCCGCTCCGCGCCCTCCCCCGCCTCGCCCCTGCCTGCCGCTGCTCCCCTCCCCGCAGCGGCGGGGGCAATGCCTCCTGCATACGTGATGAAGTGAGCGGCCGGGCTGGGCTCCGCCGGCAGCAGCGAGCCGTGAGCCCGGGCGCCTCCGCACTGCAGCCCCCTCCCACCGGCGGCGGCGGGGGGCGGCGCGGGGACGCGGCTGGCTGCGGAGCGCGGCGCTCGCAGCTCCCGGGCAGCAGCGTGCGGCCGCGGGCAGCCGGCGCCATGCTGAACAACCTGGCCGACTGCGAGGACGGCGACGGCGGCGCCAGCCAAGGTGAGGGACCGGGACCGGGACACCGGGGGAGCCCGGGGCGGCCGTCCCTGCCGGGCTGGGGCCCGGGGCTCGGCGCCGAGCGGGTGGCGGAGGCGGTGCGGAGCCGGGGGCCGCGAAGGCTTGGGGGGGGGGAGCCGCGGCCGCCGGACCCCGCCGCGGGGCAGGCGGGCGGCACCGGCACCGGCCGCGACGGCGGCTCTCGGTCCGCGGCCCCGCGGGGCTGCGGCGGGCGGTGCGGGCGATGTGGGGGGCTGCTCCCGCTCCCGCTGCCGGCGCCTCCGCTCAGCCCCGGCCCCGCTCCCGCCGCTGCGGCAGCCCTGGGAAACGGCGGCGCGGCTGGAGCAGCGGCTGCGGCGGGGCCGAGCCGTGCCCGGAGCTTGCCAGGGAGCCTCCTCCGGGCGGGGGCTGCGGGCTGCCCTCCGGGCGATCCCGCCGGGCGCCGGCCACCACCATCTCCCGAGCAGACCCCGGCGGCCGCTGCGCCGGCCCGCTCCCGCCCGCCCCGGACCCCCGCAGGGGTCCCCGTGGCCGGCTGCCGCCCCCCCTTCACCCCTCCCCCGGCTACCTCCTCCCGATCCCTCCCTACCGTCTTCCCCCCTCCGGCTGCCGCCCCCCCATCCCTGCCTACCTCCTCCACATCCCTCCCTACCGCCTCCCACATCCCCGCTGCCGCTCCCCCCCAGCCCTCCCTACTGCCGCCCCCCATCTCCGGCTGCCGCCCCCCCACCCCTCTCTACCACCTCCCTCGTCCCCGCTGCCGCCCCCCCCCGTTCCCGCCGCCCCCCCGCACCCGCCGTCCCCCGGGGCCGCCGCCGCTGTCCGCGGTGCTGCCGCTGTCCGCGGTGCTGAAGCGGCCGCCCGGCCCTGCGCCGGGGCCCGCGGGAGCCGCTCGCCCCGGGGCCGCTGCGCTCTGCAGCGCCCAGCCGAGCTGTGCCGTGCCGAGCCTTGTCGTGCCAAGCCGTGCCATGCCGTGCCAAGCCGAGCCGAGCCGAGCTGCCCCGCTCGGTCTAGCCCGTGCCGTGCCCTGCCAGTCGGTCTGAGCTGTGCCATTCCCTGCCAACCCGTGCCGTGCCGGGCATGCTGCAGCCCCGGCGCAGTGCAGGCAGGCAGGGCCGCTGCGATCTGTGGGCGAGGGTCCGGGGCTGCAGCCCCGCGGGCGGTGGGGCCACCAGGCCCTGGCAGCAGCCCTGTGACTGCTGGCGCTGTGGCCTGAGCTCTTGCCGGGGCACCCACCGACAGCCGAGCTGCTGTGGAGGGTCCTTGGGCCCCTGCAGGGCCATGTCCAGCCCCAGGTGCCCAGGCAGCTGGGCCAACGCAGCACCCTCTCCTGCAGGTGCTTCTGTCGGGCACAGGGATGGGTTGGAGCCAGGGAAATGGCAGTGATGTGCCCGAGGGGACCTGCGGTGCCTCTCTGACTCTCCCCAGCCTCCCACCAGGTCCCTGCCTGGGGTCTGCTGAAAGCCCCAGCCAGGAGGGGACAGCCAGCTCTGGCAGTCGCTGCGTAAGTCCCTGGCTGCCTGCAGCGAGGCTCTGGGCACAGCCACGATGAGGCTTTTGGTGTTCGCTCCGCTCTGCCGACCTGAACCTGTTTATTTGCTTGTTTATTCACAGCTCCACTCAAGGTCAGGGCTGGCAGGAGTCTTCTGGGGGCATCTTGCTGGGCTGGGGGGAGCTGTGCTGGCCCCCGGCCGTGCCCTTCCCTGGGCTCTTGCCCTCCCCTTGCCCTCTGCAGCACCAGGATCTATCCCACTCGCTGCATTTCTATCAGTGCAGCAGTGCCGGCGGCTTGGTGGCAGGCGTTTCTGCCTTGCTGGGGTCTGGTGGGAGGGCTGGACATGGTGCCACTACAGATGGACCAGGCAGACTGCCCCTGGAGCTGGGCCTGGCGAGATCGTGCCCTGTGGGCTGGCGGGTATGGGCCTGGAGGCAGTGGGGGCCCTGGGGGGCTTGGGAGAGCAGGGAAGCATCTGTGGGGAGGGTGATGGTACAGCCCCCTGTACCCATGCTGAGGGCAGCTGCTGCGGGGGGGCGTGGGATTACCCCCCCCCCCCCCGAGGGTCGCACTAAGCTCCCTGTGCGGGATCTGTCTGCAGTGACCACGGACGCCCCAGGGGGGTGGCAGAGCTGTTGCATGCCAGCAGGGCCCCCCTACGCATGCCGGCTGCTCCAGCACTGGCCGGCCAGTGACTTGCCGAGCCCAGCAGAGCTGCTGAAGCCCTGGGTGCCACTTACTTAGGTCATTTCTGTTGGAAGGGCCAAGCAGCATCCCCGCTGCAGGTCCCTGTGCTGGACAGCCTGTGAGAGCCTCATGACAAGGGCTGGAAGGGCTCCAGCCCTGGCAGCCCGGCGAGGGCTGGGCTGGTGGCAGACCCTCTGGGGAGGTGGTGGGGAGCGGGGAAAGCAGGCAGGGCTGCTGCCTGCAGTGTCCAGGCTGGCAGCATGCACGCTCTGTTTGGGGTGTGGAAATGTCAGACGCAGCCCCGCTGCAGGCTGCTGTGCCGGCACCCCAGCCTGCAGACACCAGGGTGCCCAAGGAGGGGAGACCCAGGGCCAGGAGGCTTTGCTGCAGCTTGTGTCCATGGCCATTTCCAAGGCAGGGCTCGGGCTGTGTGAGAATCTGGGAAGCTGTTTAAACGCAGCCAGCCAAAGCGCCTGTGCTGGAAATCCTGCGCCTGCAGGGCCGGCTGATCAAAGGGAGGATAATCCCAGGTTTAGGAAGGAAGAGGATAGGTCTGAAGTAGCAGTTGGTCCAATTTGGGTCAGGCAGTGAAAGAATCCAGCCCAAAAGGCCACTTGCTGTGCCTGCTGGCTGAAGGGGCGACGCGCAGCCCTGGGGTGGGGGGACCATCCCACCTCTCCCCACCCCATTCCACCCTACCCGACCCCACCACCACGCTGCAGCCGGGAGACAGCACTGCTGCATGCACTGCCAGCATGAGCCAGTGCTGCTCCGGCCACCAGAGCTGCAGCCGGACCCCTTGGTGAGGGGCACAGGGCTCCGTGGCCTCTCTGAGGTTACCCTGTCCAGGGCAGCTGGCAGATACCCTTGCTCAGGGGAAAAGGAAGCCTGGGTGGGAGCAGAGGTGCCAGCCACCATAAGGGCCCTTTAGCCATCCTCATCTGCCTTAGGTACTCCCAGGCCAGCAGCCCAGGGCCAGGCCAGTGGACGTGTGGCCGAATCCCCTTGATGGCTGGGGGTGACAGAACAGCACCTTAGCCTCACCAGCCAGCAGCTCCTGTGAAATGGCAGCAGCTGGGGACATCAGACAGGGCCACGTGCTCACCCGTGTGCTCACCGGGGTCACCCTGGGGTGCCCCTTGCTGCTGGCTGCAGGCAGAGCCCTGAGGAGCTGGAGGAGGCTGCTCGCCAGCCAGTGCTGTCGAACACTCTGGCAAAAGTCAAGGTGCCCTGCGCACCTTGCAGGGAGCCCCAGGGCGTCCCTGGGTGCCGTGAGCAGCCGCCACACTGCTGCTGCCCCTGAGGCTGGTGGGACCGGTGCGGGGTGCGAGTGGGAGCCCCATGGGGGAGGTGGCGCAGGAGGGGCCAGCGGCCAGGCCCACACAGGGGGTCCCTAAGCTGTCAGCACCCCTGTGCCAGCATCCAGCAGGCCCTGGGGCCCTGCAGGAGCACAAATGGAGGCGCAGGGGGAGCGTGGGGCCAGGGCTGCCCCCACCACATCCCCCCTGGCCTGCTGCTCCTCCTGGCCGGTGCCGCAGCCCCAGCGCCCAATGTCCCTGGCCAGGGCTCACCGTATGTGGCGGCCGTGAGGGAGCTGGCCCTCGCAGTGTGCCGTGGAGGGGACAGGCTGGCCGTGGCCAGGCAGGAGCAGGCAGCAGCTCTGGCAGCAGCTCTGGTTAATTAGCTTGTAGGGTTTGGATGCCTGGGCTCCCCCCAGCCAGTGCTCGGTGCCTTGCACCATGTAAAGCGATTAGGGAGGATTTGGGATAAGGGACGTGACGCTTCCCAACCCAATTTAGGGCTGAGTAAAAAGCCATTAGGGAATCAGATCGTGGCTGGTGCTGCAGCCCTGTGGGGCAGGCGAGCTCCTGGAGGCACATGGATGGTCCCTTGGCTCTGGGGGCCTGGGCTGCCGGGGCGGGCAGTGGGGTCAGTTTTGGGATGCCCCGGGCTGGCAGGGCCAGCGGTAAGGCCTGCCGCGAGTGGGACTGCGTGGTGCCCTCCGCGGGGCTGCGGGTTCCTGCCAGCAATCCCGCCGCGAGCCCTTCCAGCCGCCGCAGCAAATTAAAAGGCCGATTCATGTCGAGTGATCCCTGGGGAAGGGGGCGGCTGAGCGCCGGGATCGAAGCCTGGCACGGCTCGGCTCTGCTCCGCTCCCGCTGCCTCTCCCGCACCGGGCTGCCCGGCCTTGGCGCTGCCCAGCCCCATCCTGCGCTCCGGCCCCGGGGAAGCGGGCCATGGGCAAGGCCCGGTGAGCGCTGGTGGGGCTGGGGGGACATCCGGCAGTGGCCCCCCCCCGTGTCCCCGCGGCCGGGAGGTGTCACCCCCTCCGTGCCGCCGGGCGGGGACTGGCCGTGGGGGGTGGGGATGGGGTGGCCCTGCCCGGGGGGGGGGCTGCAGTGCCCCTGCCCACCCCTGCCCGCACAAATCCCGTGGCAGCCGCCGGGGAGAGGCTGCACCGGCCCCTCTGCGGCAAAATGGTCTCCGGCAGGAGCGGGGAGCGCGTTGTCACCTGGGACCCCGCGGCCCTGGCGCTTAACTCCTTCCAGCCTGGGGGGGCCAGGGGTGAGGCGGGTGGCCGAGGGTCCCCCCCCACCCCGAGCTGTGCCCCGGGGACGCCGGAGCTGTGCCATGTGCACGTCCCCGTGTTCCCCCACCTCCCACCATTGCCGGGGCCTTTCCCGGCGGCATCACTTGGCGAGGGGCTCCTGTGCCCCCAGGGCCGGCCCTGGCAGCCTGGGCGATGCCGGCCCGGGGCCATGGGCCCTGCGGTGCCAGAGAAGGGCAGTGCCCCGGACCGGGGGGTTGGAGGGGCTGCGAGGTTTGGGTGCCGTTGTGGTGCCAGTGGCTTGGAGCGTGGGCACCCCGGGGTGCTGCTGGCGTCTGTCGGGAGGAGCTGGGCAGTGCCAGGCCCGGGGGGGCTCGGCCGCGCCGTCCGGTGGGTGCTGGTGGGCCGGGGCACGGGTGCTGTGCGGGGCCGGCGTCCGGCCGCCTGCGCCGTTACATAAGAGCGGGAGCCGAGGCGGCCGTGGCTCGCCGTTGCCATGGAAACCAGCACGGTGATGTCGTCGGTCGGGTACCAGGCGGCGAGGCGAGGCAAGGCCCCCGCGGGCTCCGCTCTCCCGGTGGGGTTCCAGGGCTTCGCCCCGCCAGGCTGCGAGCACATCGCCCCGCCAGGCTGCCCCCCGTGCCGTGCCCCCGAGGCGCCGCTCGGTCCTGAGGCGCAGAGGTGGGCTCCGGACACCCCCGGTCCCGCGCCCTCACGCCCGTGCGCCGTTGGCCTGGAGGGCAGCCCCCTTGACTGGCGGTGGAACGTCCCCGGAGCTGGTACAGGTGGGTGGGAGCTGTGGCGAGCGGGTAGGTGCCAGCCCACGCCACCGCTGTTACCTAATGAGCGCTGGGTGCGGCGCTTTAGGCCAAACCCAGAGCAAGGATCACGTTGGGTCCATGCTGATAATCCCCCCGCGCACCCTTCGGTGGGGGACATGGGGCACGGCATGAGTCGGCGGTTCAGCACATGGTGCTGGGCATGCATCTGAGAGGGCTCTGGAGTGAGGCCGGCTGGACCCGTGGGCCAGGGTGTCCCACTGCTGCCGCCATGACCACTCCTGCACAAGAAGAGCCTGTGGGCTCTGCCCCACAGTTTGGCTGCGCCATTGGGGACACTGCTGCCCCGCCGCTCCATGCAGGAGGAGCCCGGGGACCGGCGGGAGGCAGAAGGCCAACCCGCGGGTCGGCATCACCTGCGGCGCTTGGGGCTTCACCTCCCGGTCAGGCAGGAGCGCCACGTCTGCCGGGGAAATTGCAGATGGTGAATCACCACCGCACACAGGCAAAACGGCTCCCAGGATCCCGAATATGAGTCAACTGGCAGCAGGCAGGCGGTCTTCAAAGGACCGGGCTGCTCCAAACAGTTGCGGGGTCTGTCCCGGGCTGCCGTGGTGCGTGGGTGGCTGCACCGCCCTGGCCCATGGGAAGCCCCTGTGCCCCTGGGTGCTCCCGGGCTCCACGCTTAAGGCCGGTGGAGGGGATGGCTCTCACCCTGGGCCCAGGATGCAGAGCAGGTCTGTAACCCTGCCTGGGCAGGCAGCCTGGCCGGCAGTGCTGCTGCTGCCAGCAGTGTGAGTGCCCTGGCTGCGGGGTGATGGTGGCGGGGATGGGTGTGTGGCGGGGACCCCCTCTGCTCCTGCCCAGAGCCAGGGACCAGGCCTGGCTGCCCCGGTTTCCCTGTGCCGTGGGAGGCCGTCGACCGCCAAGCCACTCTGCCCAGCACCATGTCCTTTGGTTCCCCACGCCCACACGGCCCCTGCCCCCCTCCCCTCTGGGCCTCCGCTCAGAGCTGCGCCACTCCGGCGGCACCATCCTCGCTGCCGCTCCATTTCCAGCCTGATTTATTTCTGCTGCTCTGCAGCTCGGCTGTTTTCCTTGCTGTTAAGCCGACTCCGGGTTTCTTCTGCACGAGGTTGTTAATGCAGCGAGCAGCCACGGCCCTGTCCCAGCAGCTCTGCGGGCTCTGCGCCGCTGCAGGCGGCTCCTCTGCCCCAGGCAGAGCAGTAGTGCCTGCCCTCAGCAGTGGCATTGCCGGCTGCCTCCCCGCCTTGTGGCGCAGCCGGCGAGGCTGCTGCCCCTGCTTCTGTAGTGCACGTCAGGGAGCAGGACCAGACATCTGGCCGCTCGCCCTTCTCCCAGGCATCGCGCCGGGACCGTCCCCCTCCACGGTGGCACGCTGAGCAGCCGGCCGCATCCTGCGCCTGCAGACGCAGTGCTGCGGGCAGCCCCGGTGCGCTCACCTGCAGGCACCCTGCGCCGTGAGTTATTGCTGCCAGCTGTCCCGCTGGGAGGGTTCCCCCTGGATCCACACCGCTCACCTCACTGCGTGGATGCGCTCCGGTGGGTCCGCGCGCCGGCCTGGCTGGGCAGGGCAGTACATGGCTCCTGGGGATGGGCAGCTTCTGCCCGTGCGTGGCACGGGAGGCGATGCTGGTGTCTGGGACGCAGGGCTGCCATTGCCTGCGCTGGCATTAGGCGCGAGTATGGTGCCCATGGCCCCCGCAGCCCTTCCGCGGGAGCTGGGGTGCAGCCGTGACCCCTTGTAGCATTAGCCCTGCGGGGTGGATGCTCTCCCAGTGTGGGCTGGGGCAGGGGCTGCCTGGCTGACCCAGCGGCATCTCTGCAGGCGATGGCAATCCCAAGGAGAGCAGCCCCTTCATCAACAGCACGGACCTGGAGAAGGGCAAAGAGTACGATGGCAAGAACATGGCCCTCTTCGAGGTAGGGTGCATGGGCGGTGGGGCGGGGAGGGTCCCCGGGGAGGGAGCTGAGCTGGGCAGCTGTCCCACAGCACTGTGACCTGTGTCTTGGGCACCAGGACACACTGGAGCCCCAGGCCAGGGTCCCCCAGCTTCCACAGCCATGCCCGGCGGGATGGGCAGTTGGGTAGCATCTGGCGAATTCCCCGGGTCCCAGGGCTGGCCAGGGTCCCGAAGGAATGTCCTCATTCCTCGGGGCTCTGCTCTCTACAGGAGGAGATGGACACTAGCCCCATGGTCTCGTCCCTGCTGAGTGGGCTGGCCAACTACACCAACCTGCCGCAGGGCAGCCGGGAGCACGAGGAGGCTGAGAACAATGACGGGGGCAAGAAGAAGCCAGTGCAGGTGAGGGACTCGGGAGGGACGCAGCCCCTGCCTGTGCAGTGCTGGGCCACGGGCTGCCCTGGGGACAGCCGGGTCCCTCAGCCCCTGCCGTTGGGTGGTTTCACCAGGGGTCCCTGGCTGCGTTGCAGGAGGAGCGGGACCCCTCGCTCCTCTGCCAGCCAGGCCCATGAGTCCTGATGGCTGCCTGCTCCCTTGGCAGGCCCCACGGATGGGCACCTTCATGGGCGTCTACCTGCCCTGCCTCCAGAACATCTTTGGAGTCATTCTCTTCCTGCGCCTCACCTGGGTGGTGGGGATCGCCGGCATCATGGAGTCCTTCTGCATGGTCTTCCTCTGCTGCTCCTGTGTGAGTGACGGTCCCCCGCTGGCCTCACCTGCGGTCTGGGGGTCACCAGCTGAGCTGGCCAGGCTGTGGAGAGGTGCACTAGCTGCCAGCCCACCCTGCCCCTGTCCCTGTCCCTGTCCCTGTCCCTGCCCCTGCCCCTGCCCCTGCCCCACTCACAGCAAGGAGAAACCTTCGGCTTCCCAAAGGAATCAGCAGCAAAACAGTGCTCAAATGGCGACCCAGATCGTAGCTGCCATGCGGGGGGGGGCTGTGGTGGTGGGGGGTCCCTGCCCTGGCCCTGCACACAGTGCTGCAGCGAGCCATCCTGCCAGGACAGTGACCCCAGGGCAGGGGCTGGTGGGGATGAACATGGGCAGTGTCCTGGGCAGTCCGGGGACCCCCCACCCCTTGCGGTGCTGCTGGTCCCTCCAAGGGGACCTGCCTGCTGGTCCATCCATCCATCCGGCTCTCCCGTGGGCATCCCGGCCCTGTGGCACATCTCAGCATGGCCCCAGGGAGCCCCATGTCCCAGCGTGGCCCCAGGGAGCCCCATGTCCCAGCATGGCCCCAGCTCTCCCTTCCCACTCCCCTGTACCCCTGCCCCAGCGAGGAGGGAGGTCTGCCAGGTGCTGACACTGTGTTTCTTCCCACAGACAATGCTGACTGCCATTTCCATGAGTGCGATTGCCACCAACGGTGTGGTGCCAGGTAGAGCCCGTGTGTGTGTGTGTGTCAGGGGTGAAGGGAACTGGCTCCCTCCTGGGTCAGGCTCCTGCGGGAAGCCCTGTGCCCCAGAAGGGCCAGACCAAGCATGGCAAAGGGCTGGGAAAACAGAAAGCATCCCCCAAGGCTGTCCCGCTCCATGGGCCATGCTGGCCAAGCTCTGCAGCTGCCCTGCGCCGCGCTCGGGAGGGCGGACGTCACCGCCAGCCGCTCCCTAGCCTTCTGCCACCAGCCCGCGCGGGTTCCTCGTGGCCCAGGGGGAGCACGGAGCTGGAGCTGCCACCCGTCCCCAGAGCCGCAAGGTGCAGATGGCAGCGAGAGCCGCCAGCCGCGGCTCCTCCCTCTGCCAGACTGGCGAGGCCGCGCGGGAGCCAGGGAGACATGCTGGCAGGAGGATGGGGAGCAGGGCGCCATGGGCTGGGCGGTGGGGTGGCCTCTCCTGCCAGCCTCCCCAAGCTGCGCCAGACGCGAGGACGCTGCTGTGTGCGGTCTCTACCCCTGGGGAGGCACTGGGGGGGTCTGGCTGTGTGCGTGCCCCTGGGCTGCCTCCCCCAGAGCATGCCCAACCCCACAGAGCCCCGGGGGAGCTGGGAGCGGGCAAGCTGTGCCAGCCCAGCTAGTCCACTGGGCTGGGCACGGCAGTGACAGCCCCAGTGCAGAGCATAATTAAAGGTATTTATCATCCTGCTGCCACAGCGGGACCATTGATCGTGGCAGCCTGGCTCTAAGCGCTCCTCTGGGAGGATGGAGCAGGGCCCATGTCCCTGGGGCTCCAGCACCTGTCTGGCATCCCAGGGGATGTGTGTCCCTGCAGCCATCACACCTGACTGCTGGGGTCCCAGGGAATGGCTTTGCCAGTGCAGTCACTCCTGCTGCTCCGGGGCCCTGGAGACTGCGTCCTGCTCTGTGCTGCAGCAGGGTCCAGGGCTGCCCCAGCTCCATCCTGCCCTCAGGGATGCCTGGCAGGGCTGGGGGTCCTGCTGGGGTCTGGCCAGGACCCAGTTTTACTCTCTCCGGCAGCGGGTGGCTCCTACTACATGATCTCGCGCTCCCTGGGACCTGAGTTTGGTGGAGCTGTGGGGCTCTGCTTCTACCTCGGCACCACCTTTGCCGGCGCCATGTACATCCTGGGGACCATCGAAATCCTGCTGGTATGTGCCTGGTCCTTCCCCCTGCACAGTGTTGAGGGCTCAGATCCTGGCGCAGCAGCTCTGCCCTTGCCTGCCCATGCTGCCCACTCCTCGTGACCCATCAGGGAGCTGAGGCTTTGCAGTGGGGCTGAGGGACCCTTCCTTGGAGTCGCCTCCACGGGGCCATTAGCCAGACAGTGATGCTATGACTCTCTCCCAGGCCTACATCTTCCCAGCCATGGCCATCTTCAAGGCAGAGGATGCCAGTGGGGAGGCGGCCGCAATGCTCAACAACATGCGCGTGTACGGCACCTGCGTGCTGACCTGCATGGCCACTGTGGTGTTCGTGGGGGTCAAGTATGTCAACAAGTTTGCCCTGGTCTTCCTGGGCTGTGTCATCCTCTCCATCCTCGCCATCTACGCTGGTGTCATCAAGTCGGCCTTCGACCCGCCAAGCTTCCCGTGAGTACAGCGTCCCACGGGGCTGCAGCGGGGCTGGGGTGCACAGGCGCACGGCTGAGTGCCTGCCCACCCCCTCCAGGATCTGCCTCCTGGGCAACAGGACCCTCTCGCGCCATGGCTTCGACCTCTGCACCAAGATGGTGGTGGAGGGGAACGAGACGGTGGGCTCCAAGCTCTGGGAGCTTTTCTGCACCTCCCGCTTCCTCAACGCCACCTGTGATGAGTACTTCACCATGAACAACGTGACCGAGATCGAGGGCATCCCCGGCGCTGCCAGCGGCCTCATCCAAGGTAAGCACGGCACGGGAACAGATGCACGGGGACGGAGGAACGGGAATGGAGGCGTGGGGATGCGGGCATGGGGACGGAGGCACAGGATGAGCCCCAGGGGAGCTGTGGTGGGGCAACGGCTGTGCCTGCTGGGCAGCTCTGCCAGCAGGGCTGGTGGAGGGGCCAGTGCAACAGGGGGCCATTGTGTGTATGCGGCCGGCCCGTCGGACATGGCAGGCTGGTGGTGTGGGGCTGGGTGGGCAGTGCCGGGTCCAGGTGAGGGGGCACGTGGGCGATCCCTGCCGTGGGCTGCTCTGGCCCTTGGGCGCAGCGAGCTGGGCTCACGCCATGCTGGGCAGCAGGATGGACTCCTGCACCGTGTGACTGAGCTGGGTGCTGCGTCTGCCCGCGTGCGGTCTGTGCCAGCCAGACCACAACAGGATGGCTCTGAAGGATGCCCAAAGGCTGGGGAGGAATAAATCCTCCCTCTGCTTCCTCTTGGCCTTTGGAAAGGCTGGTATTGATCTGAGGTTTCATGAGGAGTGATCGCCCCTTGGGGGCACTTTGCTGCTGTGGCCGCAGCCACACCGGGAGAGTGGCCAGGGCCGCAGAAAAACTCGTGAATTTGCTGGGAGGAGCCACTTTTGACCTGTTTTTTTCGGAGCTGCTGGTACATTTGCCAGGTCCTCACACTCCGCAGCAGGTGGCAGAGGCCGATGCTCTGTGCTACGCTCAGAGGGCATTTGCAGACCTCTGCTCCGCAGGGCCGTGGCAGCAGGATCTGCTCTGGGCGCTGCCGGGCCGGGCCGGGTGTTGGGGCTCAGGAGCGCAGCACTCCGTCGGGTTCCCTGCCTGCGGAGCCATGAGCAGGATCAGCCCTTCCCCAGTGCAGCAGCCGGGCCGGGCGCTCCTGTGGTGCCAGACTGGGTGTCGGGACAGTGGCTGTGCTGGCCTCGTAGCACGCTGGGTGCATGCAGTGAGCTTGCTGCAGCTCCATCTCTGGCAGGTCCCACAGAGCAGGGTAGAGGCTGGGGTGGCCGGGCATGACTAGCACTTGCCGGGGGAGCAGCCCTGGTTGCATCTCCACCGGGTGCCGAGGCTGAGACTGCGCCACAGCGGCTGCGGCACCGCTCCAGCCCGTCCCTGCCGCCGTGGCTGTGTAGAACCAGGTGTGGGGGCTCAGGCTTCACTAAGTGTGTGGCGCCTGGCACTACGTCTGCCAGGCCACATCGTGGTGATGTGATGGAGCGTGTTCGCTGGGTGTTTGGGAGGCTCCTGATGGCATCCCACGCTGAGGTCTCGTGGGGCAGATAAGGAGTCCCTGGCTGCTGGGTACAGCCTGCTCCTGCTGCCAGTGGTCCTGCCAGGGAGGGGACACAGACCCCCCCCGCCTGGCCCGGCCAGTCTTTGTCAGGGCAGCAGACAGCAAATGCTCCTGCACCTGGGGTGTGCGGGGCAGAGCCAGCACCTGGCTCTGGGGCAGCTGGTGGCGAGGGTGACCAGGCTGGCAGTGTCTCGAGATGGGGTGTCACCACGTGGCCCCGGCACATGTGGCTGGGGCTGGCTGTGCTGTAGGCACTGGGTCTCCCTGCGGGGAGAAAAATGCCTTTCTGGGAGGATGAGTTGGGCAGGGCTGTGTCAGTGGGGGCCAGCCCTGTCTGTCACCCGAGAGCGGTCAGGGGAGGTCGCGTGGCCGGGGAGGGGTGCTCAGTGCTGGGTGCTGAGGGCTGGCTGGTCCCTCTGGGGCCTCTTTGGACCCACTCAGCAGTCCCTTCGCAATGCCGCACCGAGGGCTGTCAGCCTCTCCCCGCCATGCCCAGGCGCTGGCTGCTCTATGCTGCTCCAGTTTCTCACCGCGATCTGCGGCCAAGGCAGCATGCGGAGGGACAGTAAGCCTGTTACATCAGCCCTGCACTCGTAATCCCATCAAAAACATTATCAAGTTACTTTGACACGATCCACTTTCCTTAAACCTGTGTTGATCAGCATTAATTATATTACCCTCTTAATTATTTGCTACTGCAATCCCATGTCAGCTGCTCCAGTATCTTGCAGGGACGATGCCAGCGGCAGGACGGACCTGCTCTGGTCGCCCACCCGCGCTGCCGGGCCTGTCCCCAGTCCGGTGTTTCTGCACATCTGTGACAGGCCAGGGATGCCCCATCCCTCGCCCGCCAGATGCCAGCAGCCCTGGCTGCCGGCCATGCCGGCTGCTTAGCGAGGCTGGGGCGGGCAGAGGCAGTGCTGGACACCTCGGTGCTCCGTCGCTTTGGGCTGTGGGGCCGGAGGGTGCTGTGCCGGGTGCAGGCGGCTCCCTGGCACCTCCTCATGCCAGCCGCACTGCCCGGCCTCCTGCCTCCTCCCAGAGAACCTCTGGAGCTCGTACCTGACCAAGGGTGTGATCGTGGAGAAGCGGGGGCTGCCGTCGGTGAGCCCCCCCGACACCCCGGTGGACATGGACCAGCCCTACGTCTTCAGCGACATGACCTCCTACTTCACCCTGCTCGTCGGCATCTACTTCCCCTCGGTCACAGGTCGGAACCGCCGCCGGCCCCACTCGGGTGCCGTGAGGCACCGGCTGGCACACGTGCCACCGGGCGCGCTCCCGCGGAGCCCCACGTGCGCCTGCTCCCCGCGCTGGGTGCGTCGGCGTCGGTGGCATGGGGGTGGGGGTGGATCGCCGCCCGCGCCTCCCACGCGGCCACCCGCGCTCCAGATCTGACGGTGCCGCTCGGCGCTGCGCTGACGTCCCGCAGCTCCGGTATTTATAGCTCCCCGGGGGCGGATGAGCCCCCCCCTCCCCGCCCCAGTCCCACTGCGAAGCTGGTGCGGGGTGCAGCCACCAGGTCCTGCCTGCTGCTCCGCTGGTGCCAGAGCCAGCAGGACCCCCCAGAGCCAGCGGGACCCCCAGGGCTGTCCCAGGCATGGCGATCGGTGGCGGGGTCTGGTGCTGCGGGGGTCTCGGCAGCCAGATGGGCCCTGCAACACTGCTCGGCGCGCGGACCCTGCCGCCCTCCCACCCAGTGCCCACTTACTGGCAGGTCCTGTTTTTTGCGCGGTGTATGTCCCCTCAGTGATGCAGGCTGAGCTACAGGTGGCCGTGTCCCGGCTGTGGGGTCCTGCCCTGCCGGGCACGGCGGGATGGCCGCCCCGGCCGCTGCCACAGCAGGAGTGCAGGTCGTCCCTCAGACCGTGCCGAACCTGCCGAGCTGTGTCCCAGCCTGGCCTCCTGCCTTCCCAGAGCAGCGCCCGGGGCTGGACCCTGTCCCGGTCACTGCTGCAGTCACCATCCCTACTTGAGCTAATTAAAGGCTAATGAGACAAGTCACTTAAGAGTGTTTTGAGCCTAATCCTTGAATGGCCTCAGTCAGTGGCTCGGAGGGGGGGGAAGTGCTGGGGAGACAGGGGAGTGGGCTGGGGGCCCCAAGCCATGGCAGTGCCTGCTCCACTGCCAGCTGTGTGCCCGCTCCCCGTCCTGGCACACCGCTGAGCTGGTGCCTTGCCATGCCTAGGGCTCGCATGGTGCCCAGCATGAGCCGTTCTGCCGGCTTGGACGGGCAAGGGCTGCGACTCTGCCTACCATGACACTGTCCCCTCTTTCCTCAGGCATCATGGCTGGCTCCAACCGCTCTGGAGACCTGCGGGACGCCCAGAAGTCCATCCCCACGGGCACCATCCTGGCCATCGCCACCACCTCTGCGGTCTGTATCCTCCAGGGCTCGCCTGAGCCTGGGCCATGGGGCTGAGGGTGGGTGGGCTTGCTCTGCGGGGCCAACCTGCTCAGGTGCCTTGCCAGGCTGGGATGGGGGTCCCAGCACCCTACTGGCGGGGGGCAAGCAGGCACTCTGTGTCCTCCTGGTTCTCCTTGACCGCCTGGCAGATATCAGCTCCGTTGTCCTCTTTGGGGCGTGCATTGAGGGGGTCGTCCTGCGTGACAAGTGAGTGTCCCGGGGCCATGCAGGGCAGATGTGGGGGAGCCCGGCAGCCCCCAGGAGTAGCTCCCAGGAATGGTCTGGGGCAGGGGCAGCCCCAGGGGGAGGTGGGGGTGTGAGGGGGGGGCTGCAGCCAGGACACACTGGGCGGATGGGGTGGCACTGAAGGGTCTGTGGGGCTCCCGTGGTGAGAGTGCCAGGGTGGGGGGGCTTTTGGGGCTTGTGTGTGCCCTGGCCATGTTTTGCTGCACATCCGCAGACCTTCCTCCCGCTCCAGGGCTGCAGGCAGCGCGCTTGTTTGTCAACAGGCAGGGCTGCCTGCGTATCTGGGGCAGCCCAGCTGGCTGCACGCGGCAGGTGACACTTCTGGGTCGCCAGCACCAGCACAAACAGGATCCAACCACACGCAGCCTTAATAGGTCTCCTCCCAGCACAGGGGATGGGGAGCCCCCGACCCACACCTCTCCCTCGTCCCCTGCCACAGTCACAGGCAGGGGGATGGGGACAGACCCCCAGCTACCTGAGACCCCATTCCCTTGCTCACCCCCCGTGGGTGGTGGGGGGCTGTCAGCAGCCACGGCAGGGTCCTTCCCCGGTCCTTTCACACAGACCCCTCCCCGGTGGTGTCCCTCGGTGGCAGACCTGCCCGGGGGGCTGGGTTGTGCCACCGCAGCGCTGGCGCTCTTGGGGCTCAGCCATGGGACAGAGCCACAGGTGATGCTCGTGTCCCACAGGTTTGGTGAAGCTGTCAACGGGAACCTGGTGGTTGGCACCCTGGCATGGCCATCCCCGTGGGTCATTGTCATCGGCTCCTTCTTCTCCACGTGTGGGGCCGGTCTGCAGAGCCTCACAGGAGCCCCCCGCCTCCTGCAAGCCATCTCCAGGGACGGGATCGTGCCCTTCCTCAGGGTAGGCATCCCCCAAGCCCAGCACTGCCGGCCCTGAGCGCCCACGGCTCCCACCAGTGTGGGAGACCGGCAGACACCTGCGCTGCCTCCTCCCAGCACCGCCGCCTGCCAGAGCAGCCCAGCTGCCATGTCCGCGTCCCACTGGCACCGGCGTTGTGCCGGCGTTGTGCCGGGCTGTCTTGGGGGGAGTTTGGCTGCGGTGTCGGTGGGAGGAGAGTGCCGGGAAAGGTCAGGATCCCCTCCCCCCGCTGCCGTGCCGCTTCATATTTTATCTGCTCTCTGAAGACGCGTTCTCACAACCTCATCTCTCCAAATCCAACCCGACAGCTCCCCCCCAGGGAAGAGCGGGCTAATTTTATCCTCCCTCCTTCACCCTGCCAGCCCCAGCCCGAGCTCTCGCTGGCTCACGCTGCCCGCACCCTCTAATGCATCCAGACACGCACCCCTGGCCCCCCTCCTCGTGCCCAGACCCCCACCATGTCCCCGCAGCTGCAGGAGGGGCTGCTGTGCACCGGCAGCGTGTCCATCCTGGGCACCGGGTGCCCGACTCCACACCAGCTGTGGCCAGGCTGAGCTGGGCCTCCTTACCGGCTGGGGGTCCCAAGGGGACAAGGGCTGCTCTGGGTGCAGGGAGGGCTGTGGGGTCTGCTGGGAAGGGGGCTGTACCGGCAGTGGGAGCCAGCCCCGCCAGTCCTGGGATCATTCCCCCGGCGGGACCTGGCTCGGGATGCGCACCAGCTCGTGGCGGTGCTTGTGTGGTCCCAGGAGGGTCCGGCTCCGTCGGACTGTGCCAAGGACCCTTGCCCAGGGCTGCATGGTGCCAGTGTTGCAGAGCCCTACCGAGTCCCTCTCCCTTCCTCGCTCCCAGGTCTTTGGCCACGGCAAAGCCAACGGGGAGCCAACGTGGGCCCTGCTGCTCACAGCCTGCATCTGCGAGATCGGCATCCTGATCGCCTCCCTGGACGAGGTGGCTCCCATCCTCTCCATGTAGGCAGCATGCTCTGTCCACCCGCACCTTCGCAAGCGGCAGACGGGCCCGCGCCCCCTCATCCTGGCCAAGCGGGTGGCGTGTGGGGGGTCTCTGCTCCCCGGGGGGGGGACACCCGGGAAGAGGGTAGCCCCACAGGGAGCCCAGGGCCCCTCCTCGGCCAGCACTGGGACCTTGTTGCTCCGCGACCCCAGCTCCCCGGTCCATCGGCAGTGCTTGCGCCTGCGCTCGCTACCCCGGGGCTGGGAGGTGCGGTGGGGCCTGGCTGCAGCCCCAGTCCAGCCCGGCACGCCCGGCTCAGCCTCATGCTCTCTCCTGCAGGTTTTTCCTCATGTGCTACATGTTCGTCAACCTGGCATGTGCGGTGCAGACCCTGCTGCGGACGCCCAACTGGCGGCCCCGCTTCCGCTACTACCACTGGTGAGCCAGGACGGGATGGGAGCAGACGGGGCGCGGTGCCCTGCCACCCCCCTGGCCACCCCAGGCCAGGGACCCCGGTAGCGCTGCGGGGGCCAGGGCGCACTGACAGTGCCGGGCTCTCTGCAGGACCCTGTCCTTCCTGGGTATGAGCCTCTGCTTAGCGCTGATGTTCATCTGCTCCTGGTACTACGCGTTGGTCGCCATGCTGATCGCTGGCCTCATCTACAAATACATCGAGTACCGCGGGTAAGGGTGGCCGCAGTGCCGCAGACCTTGGCCAGCGCTGACAGCCGCCCCTCGGTGCCTCAGCCCCTCAGTGTGGGCTGCTGAGCTCCGCTGGGCTGCTCGTCCTGGGATGCTCCGGGGTGCAAGTGTGGTGCTCCGTGGTCAGAGCCATGGGCATCCCTTACAAGCTGCTGGTTCCCACAGGGCGGAGAAGGAGTGGGGTGATGGGATCCGGGGGCTGTCCCTGAGCGCAGCCCGCTACGCCCTACTGCGGCTAGAGGAGGGGCCCCCACACACCAAGAACTGGAGGTGAGGCCAGGCTGGGGACTGGGGGGACCGGGGCGGGGCCAGGGTGGGGGCTGGCCGGGGCGCGGGTGCTGACTACAGGACTGTCCTTCCAGGCCGCAGCTGCTGGTCCTGGTCCGCGGGGATCAGGAGCAGAACGTGGTGCACCCGCAGCTCCTGTCCTTCACGTCGCAGCTCAAGGCTGGCAAGGGGCTCACCATCGTGGCCTCCGTGCTGGAAGGGACCTTCCTGGACAACCACCCGCAGGCGCAGAGGGCAGAGGAGGTGAGAGCTTCCTGCACCGGGGCCGCTGACCATGCCGGGCTGGGATCTGCCAGCTATGGGTGCCCATGGCCGTCCCCAGGAGCCCAGGGGCACTTCTGCCCCATGGATGGGGCTGGTGCCTTCAGCTGGCCAGGAGAGCAGTGGGGTGGCACCAGGCAGAGCCTGAAGACTCCATGCTTCACTGGTGTTCAGAGCATCACAGGGACCTCCGGACCCCTGCCCCCCTCCCCAGATGCCAGAGGCACAAGCTGGGCACTGGTCCCAGTCTTGACCAGCTGCTGCAGGGCTTGGCACAGCATGGCACAGCACAGTGCCTGGCCAGGGGCTGCTGGGCTGAGAAGCCCCTCAGCTCCCCTGCAGCCCCTGCAGCCGCTGCCACCCAACCCTCCCCATGGCCCCAGTGCCAGGCAGGGTGGGAGACAGGAGCCTTTCCCCACTGGAGCAGGAGCCCTCCCCACCCTCCCTCACCTCCGCGCCAGCCGGGCAGCGTGTTAATGAGATTAAGCCCTCGGAAGCAAACAGTTTCTCTCCCATGCAGACATGTTATAATTTCTCTAAGTAAATAACTCTAATTGCTGCTCCACCGCCCGTCAGAGCCCTGGCACAGGGACACCCTCCACTCGGCATGGCACAGAGCCGTGTGCCAGCTCCGCTCACCATCGGGCCTCAGCCCCCCCCAGCCTGGAGCTCCTGGCCTGCCATGGGGCACAAAGACCTGGGCACCCTGTGGGGACCTGCACCCCACAATCTGCACCCTGTACCCACACCCCGCACCCTGCACCCTGCCTGGCCAGGGTGCCACTGCCAGGGCTGGCGGCTGCCGTGCTTGCGATCTCTGACCTCCCTCTCTCACCACTAGTCCATCCGCCGCCTGATGGAAGCGGAGAAGGTGAAGGGCTTTTGCCAGGTGGTGATCTCCTCCAACCTGCGGGACGGCATGTCCCACCTCATCCAGTCCAGCGGGCTGGGGGGGCTGCAGCACAACACGGTGCTGGTGGGCTGGCCCCGCAGCTGGCGCCAGAAGGAGGACCACCAGACCTGGAGGAACTTCATCGGTAGGCACCACGGAGGGCGGATGCTGCTGGGTTGGGGGGGGCTGTGAGCCACCCCGGCTGATGTGGCCCTTCCCCTCCCAGAGCTGGTGCGAGAGACCACGGCTGGGCACCTGGCCTTGCTGGTGGCCAAGAATGTCGCCATGTTCCCGGGCAACCAGGAGCGGTTCTCGGAGGGCCACATCGATGTCTGGTGGATCGTCCACGATGGGGGGATGCTCATGCTGCTGCCCTTCCTCCTGCGGCACCACAAGGTAGCTCGGGCCCCGCAGTGTGGGGCGGGGGTCCGGGGCTGACCCCACCGAGCTATGCCCATGCCTCCCTCCTTCGCAGGTCTGGCGCAAGTGCAAGATGCGTATCTTCACGGTGGCGCAGATGGACGACAACAGCATCCAGATGAAGAAGGACCTGACCACATTCCTGTACCACCTGCGCATCACCGCAGAGGTGGAGGTGGTGGAGATGGTGAGTGCTGGGATGGGGCACGTGCCGCAGTCTGGGATGCTGCGCGTGGGAGAGCCAGACAGACCCTGCTACAGGGGCACAGCACCATCAGGGGGGACGCAGCACCATGGTGGGGACATGCAACTCCACAGCAGGACACAGAACCACAGGGACACATAGGTCCACCGAGACATGCAGGGCCAGGCTAGGAGCAGTGCGTGCAGCTCACCCTGCCCCACGGTTCCACCCACAGCACGAGAGCGACATCTCCGCCTACACCTACGAGAAGACGCTGGTGATGGAGCAGCGCTCCCAGATCCTCAAGCAAATGCACCTCACCAAGAATGAGCGGGAGCGGGAGGTGAGGCCGCAGGACAGTCTGGGTGGGATCCAGCCCCCATGGTGGCTGTGCTGCTGACCAAGCAGCCCCACAGCTCTATGCACTCATCCTGCTGGGGAGCCGGGGCTGCAGGCTGGAGTCTGCCCAGCCAAGCCCTCTTCTGCCCTGCTCCCCTGGCTGACCCTGTCCCACACAGATCCAGAGCATCACGGACGAGTCCCGTGGCTCCATCCGGCGCAAGAACCCAGCCAACACGCGCCTGCGCCTAAGTGTCCCCGAGGAGCAAGTGGGGGATGGCGAGGAGAAGCCAGAGGAGGAGGTGAGGGACTGTGCCAGGATGCGGCCCAGGCAGGTGGCTGGCCCCGGCCCGTGCCTACCGTCCCCCTCTCCTCTCTGCAGGTCCAGCTCATCCATGACAAAAACGCCACCACCTTCTCCAGCAGCTCCCAGTCCCCTGGTGATGAGGTGGAGACGGCACCTGAGAAGGTGCATCTCACCTGGACCAAGGAGAAATCTGTCGCCGAGAAGAACAAGAGCAAGAGCCCTGTCAGCCCTGAGGGCATCAAGGACTTCTTCAACATGAAGCCGTACGGCCCCACATGCTGCCACCCAGTTCCCACCTATGCCCCGCATCCCCAGCCATCCCTGCCCGCCCCAGCCAGCTGGGTGCAGGCAGGGCCCTGGCAGCACCAGTTTAGTCCCTGCTCTGAGAAGGGGGTCCAGCAGCCCGGGTGCCCTGAGCTTGCCCCTGGGGAAGGGCTAGGTGGGAGGTGGAGTGGGGTCCCCGCACAGACCTGCATCGGCGAGGGATGGGGCAGCATGCACTGTGGGGACTTGGGGTGCACAGCCGGCACTCACCTCTTCTTTTTCTCTCTCTTTCTCTCTCCCCTGGCCCCATTGTGCTCCTGGCAGGGAGTGGGAGAACCTGTAAGTCTGGGTTTGGCTGGGTGCCGGGTCCCAGGGTGGGGGGACCCAGGTCGCCACTTGCGGGGCAACACGCCCGGAGCCATCGGGGTTGCCCCCAACGCACAAGGGCGGCTCAGTGTGCTGCGACAGCTGCTGCTGGCGCAGTGCTAGACGGCTCGCCCGGGTGGCACGCGGGGGCTGTGGCTGCCAACCCCTGCGCAGACTCTGCACGCTGCACGGTGCCCGTGCCGCGTGCTCCCCGTCTGCCCCGTTACGCTGCCGGCAGCTTCCTGGCAGCCTGGGCTCGGGCACCTGCGGTGACACTCGCGCCGTCTGCTCCTGCTCGCTCCCACATGGCTCGGCCCCGAGCAGCCGTGGTTTGCCACTGCCAGTGGGCACCATGCATGGCCCTGCAGCTCACGGCTGCCAGTGCAGGCTCAGAATTGCCAGCGGCCATGCCAGGCAAAGCTTGCTGTGCCCCAAGCTCGTGCTGCAGCCCAGCCCCAGACCCCTCTGGGGCAGGAGACCAGCCCTCCCTGTGGTCCCTTGGGTCTGGTGTGGCACCGGAGGCTGGCTGTGCCCATCCCTGTGCCCACACGTGCTGTCACCCCCAGGAACCAGTCCAACGTGCGGAGGATGCACACAGCTGTGAAGCTCAACGAGGTGATCGTCAAGAAGTCCCAGGACGCCAAGCTGGTCCTGTTGAACATGCCGGGGCCTCCCCGCAACCGGAAAGGGGATGAGAACTGTATCCTTCCCAGAGGGCCGCCACCAAGACCCCTCTCTGCAGCAGGGGGCTGCGGTTCCCCCAAAGCTGGTGGATCTTGCAGGCGAGTGCCAAGAGGCACCAGTTTAGCACCTGAGCCCGGCCCCCCCCCCCCTCCTTCCCCCAGCTGGGTCCGACAGCCATCGTTGGCACCAGCCTGCCTGTCCGGCAGAGCTGACGCATGCGGGACGGGTGGGGGGCACGTGACATTGCACCTGAACGCATGAGCATGACGGCACATTGTGCGGGGCGCGGGCAGAGATCCACGGGGCTCGGCTGTCTGCTGGGATGGGCTCAGCCACGGTGCCCGTCATGCGAAGCCAGGGCGGGTGGGCTCTCCCATCCCCTTGGCTTGGGACTGACCCCACCAGCTCCCAGCTCCGGTGCGGGGTGTCAGTGCCGTGGGTTCAGCTCCCCAGGCGTGGGGCCAGGCAGGGATGGCACGGGGCTGTCCCCCTGCTCCGTCGTGGCGGTGGTCCTCCTTGACGGCCATGCAGACATGGAGTTCCTGGAGGTGCTGACAGAGCACCTGGACCGAGTGCTCCTGGTGCGTGGTGGGGGCCGGGAGGTCATCACCATCTACTCCTGAAACACGGCGCGCCAGAGAGGTTTGTCTGCACGCTGAGAGCCCCGCCACCCCTTTGCACCGTGCTCCTGGAGGGGAGGAGGGAAGGCCTGATGGCAGCCGGTGCGCAGAAACTTCACCTGGCTTTGGCCGTGCCCCTGATCTCTCCATTCGAACTGCAGCACCAGATCTTCCGGGAGCATCCAGCACCAGAGCAGCTGTTCCTCATTGCAACATCACAGCACTGCTGTCCTTGTTTATATATAAATATATACAGTGTACCGCGGACTGAGCACCAGAGCCCAGCGCTGACGCCACCGCCCGTCCCTGGCAGGGCCAGCCCCGCCGCCAGCCCCAGCACTGCTGCTTGCAGCCCCCGGCCGGGCAGGAGGGTGGCTGTGCAGAGACGGACACCCGGCCCCGCCGTGCCGCTACCCCTGCGCGGAGCTTGGCTGGACGCGCCTGCGCCCTGCACCCTATGACCGCCCGCCACCCGTGCCCTGCTTCCCCGTGGAGGCGCTGGGAGAAGAGAGAGGCCACCAGCACGCTTCCCTCGCCGGACGCTCCTCTCCCCACCTCCAGCAGCATCGGGGGCTGCCTCCCCCAGCGCTGACCCCCCCCCCAGCCACCCCTCGCCAGGATGGGCCTGGACAGCCCCACCTCTCCGCTGCCTGGGCGCAGCCCGTCTCTGGAGGCCGTGGGCCAAGCTTGCGGAGATGCAGCGTGATGGTTTGGAGGGGGCAGAGGGTGGGGGGCAGCCGCGGGGGGTCGGGTGCTGGAGCGCAGCAATCCCGTGACAGCACGAGCCTTGGCCTGGGGTGGGTGGGGGGTGCTCCCTGTCCCCCTCCCCACTGACTCCAGGCTCTCTCTGCCCTGGTGCTCTCCCGGTGCTTGTGCTGTGGTCGAGGCGCGGAGCTGCGGTGGCAGGAGCCGAGCAGAGGCCCCGCCGCGGTACAGCGTGAGCCGGAGCCGCTCTCCGGCCGCTGGAGCTGCGTGGGTGCCGCTGACCCCCCGAGGTCCCAGCACCTCCTCTTGTCCCGGGTGCAGAGGAATCCTGTCCCAGCCTGGCACTGCCCCTGCTCCCTCGCCACACCACACCGGGGGGCACCGGGGGCTCGGCACCGGCCAGCCCAGCTGGTTCCCGCACCTGCACGTGTGTCCGGGTCCCCCCCCACGCTCCGCTGTGTTCCCTGCTGCTCCCCAGGGCTTCGCTGCTAACCTGCCCCCCCCAGTGGCAGACGCTGCCGTGGGGCTGTAGGAAAGTCCGGATCCGTGCGTAGTTTTAACATATGCAAAGTCCGTTTGCCTGGTCTGACAGGGCCAGACCCCGCAGCGAGGGGTGGCTGTAGGGGTCCCACCGTCCCCCGGCATCACGGCACTCTCTCACCCGGCTGGCCAGGGCGGCCCAGGCACCGGCCACACGGCCGCTGCAGCCCAAAGCCTGTCCCCTCCCGCTGGCCCACGCCGCAGCAGGCAGCGGGGCGCACCAGGACAATTCAAACACGTCTTACCTTTGGCAGCAGCTGCAGGGTCGCCCCCTTCCCCTTCGTCGGCCCCTGCCCCACCCCCCCCAGCATCTCTCATGACAGAGAAACTGAGGCGCTTTTAACAAATGTGAACGGTTCCAGGAACCACGCAGGAAGCGGTGCCGAGGGCAGCCAGGGTGCCTGCCGGTGCCCGCCCCGGCCCCATGTACATAGTGTACATAATACAGTACGTGTATTTTTAAAGTGATCATATTTATGTTAATAGAACCAGATGAAGTCTATATATAGAGATCTATATCTATTCTGAGAGATGCAGGGCTCTGCTAGCACCAGGCCGTGGGGACGGAGAGCCGAGACGGGCTGCTCCTGCACAAAACGGGCGCCCATCCGTCGCACCAAGCGCTCTGGAGCGGTGGTGGAGGCTGCAGCCTTCCCCGGCCACCGGCAGCCCTTGGGAAAGGGCCAGGTCGCACGTTCATTCTCTTCTCAATTTAGCTTCTTAAGAGTTTTCAGGGAAAAGAAGTCACAGACTTTTCTGAACTTGTTTCACAGCAGATTTGAGCTTCCACTCGAAGTGCAGCCTGCTAAGAGTTGCCCTCTCCCGGCAGTGCTGGCTGCTTTGCTCCAGCCTGGCCCGAAGCGGCAGCGCTTTGTCCCCTGGCCAGAGCTGAGCCCCCGCGCTGAAGCACTCGCCTCCTCGGCCCCCCCAAACCGCTCCCCAATGCCGCCCAGCACCGCAGCAGGTGCCGCGTGACCCGCAGCCTCCCGGCCGGCGCAGACGGAGCGGGTGCTGCCGCAGCATCCCCACGGGTGGCCTGGCAGCAGCTGCCTCCTGCCCGGCACAGGCAGCCCTGGCTGGTCCCAGCGTCCAGCCCCCTGCCTGCCCGTCCCTCCTGCCCGCTGAGAGCGGCTGCAGCCCTCGGCTCCTGCCTGCCTGAGAGCAGGAAAGTCTCTGCACTGGACGACTCCAGTCCCTGCTCCTTCTGCAGAACTCCTCTACTCCAGGTCCAGGCTGAAGCTATTTGGGGCTGCTTGGATAAAAAGCAGTAGGTGGTTTGATATCTTTTTTTTTTTTTTTCGCTTTAAGATACTACTTGGACACACTCCCAGACCAAAACCAAGCCCCAGCTGCACATCTGTGCCTGCTCATACCTTGTTCCCACATTTCCATCACTCCCAAAGTGCCTCCCTTTTCTCCAGCAGCGGCCCTAGCCACAGCCAGACTTTCTGCCATGGTAGCTCAGCTACCTGCACAGCTGCATCGGTCTGTGTTGCAGGCTCTGGCGTGGAAGCTAGTCCCAAGGGCATGGGGAGCTCAGCATTTACAGGAGGTGAGTGTCAGGGTGAGCTGAGACCTGGTTTCAGCACAGGGGAGTGATGAATGCATTCATCAGCACAGGGCTGATGAATGGTGCAGATACACAGGGCAGCACTCTCTGATCCTGCCGCTGCCTCAGCTGCTCAGGGAGCTGTTGGAAGAGCAGGCAGGTGTCTGCAAGTGAAAAGTTCCTTTAGCTTTGGGAAGGGCAGCCCCACGGGAACCAGGATTTGCCAGTGTCTAGCTGCTCTGCCCCTTGGAGCTGGTCCTACACCACCACACACAAGCTCACATGCTGTTTCCAGCCTCCCAAAAATTATTTGAGGCACTTCTGCAGCAATGGGGGAGGCACGCATAGCAACCTGCCCCCTCATCTCATGTGCTAGCACTGTGCTTGTTGGGCCTAGAAAGCTTGCCAGCTGCTCTGCCTCTTCAAAAGATGCCGCCCCGCTCCCTGCGGTCACCCTCTAATTAGAGCTTGGCTATTGCCTGGCCGTGCCGCTGGGCCTGCAGCTGTGGGCTCTGTCCTGCAGCAGCGAGCCCAGTCCCCTCCCGCCCCAGCACATGGATGGGGTCAGCACCGAGGGCCTGACCGCAGAGGCAGGTTATGCGCAGCAGCAGCCACCACCAGCGCCTGCCTCTGCTGAAGCCAGACAGCATCCACCCACGGCAGTGTCAAGGGAAAGAGCTCTTCCTTTGGCCGCAGGTACGGGGTAGCAGGGAATGACGGTCTGCAGAGCAGCGGTGACAGCAGGCCAGGGCATGCTTCTCCCCTGAGAGGTTTGCTTCATTGTCTCCCCAGCATCACCAATAGATCCCATTCCCCCTCAGCACCACTTCAACCTGACAGTAAAGCCGCGGTCCCGGCTCCCCCAGGGAGCAGGAGGGCGAGCTCATTCCATCACTACTGCTCAAAAAAGGTGTTCTCCTTCCTCATCCTCCAGCAAGAGCAGGGGCACAGCTCTAGACAGAGCCAGGGACTGCTTCAACACCCCTGCCAGGCAAAATTTGGCTGTGGCAAGAAAGGTGCTGGTTTCCACAGCGAGTTCTCACTCGCCGTTGGCTGGAGAGGGCCAGTTTTAGCAGACAGCACTGCATGTTAGTTTACAAACCCAGCCCTGCACGTTTGGCCTCTGTGAGTGTTCAGTTTCCCCATGGAGCACCCTTCTGCCGTTCCACCTTGGTGAAGACAGTGTCCTCCTCTGGTAGACATGCAAGTTCCTCCTTGGCACATGCGCAGACACTTTTCGGTTTTTGTTCCAGACAGGAAGGTCTTGACCCCCCAAGTTTGTTTCACAGGCAGGCTGCTGCCGGGAGCAGCGCTGAGCAGACACGACCCGCCAGGACGGCAGGCTGGAAGCGTGGCCCGCAGCAGGTGGGGAGCACACATACCCACGGCCACGCTCGGCCAGCACGCAGCACTGGGCCAGCGATGGCGTACGCTCCAGTTCCTGCTGCGGGAGCCCTGAGCAGGGAGCTGCCCTATCCCTGTCAGCTGGGCAGGCGCAGGCCCCTGCGCACGGCAGCAGCAGCAGCGGTGGCAGCAGCTCACATCGCTGCAGCCACCACGCGGTGCAGGCAACAAGCCACAAGACAGCACTTAGAGGAGGCACAGGCAGCATCCAGCCTGGGTTGGTGTTGGTCCGTGGCTGGACGAGAGGAAGGACTAGATACTGCACAAGGGTAAGAGTTGCACTAGAAGAGTCAAGACCCTCCTCTGTGTAGCAGGACTAAAAACTAGCAGAAAGACCAAAAATGGTCTGAGATTTGCTGGTTACAACACTTTCTGTGCTACATGTGCAATATATTTGTTATGAATGTTATCACAAAGTCAGTTCATTCAATAATCTTTTAATCACTGTAGCTAGATGTTCTGCGTCCATTCAAGTGACTTTTATTCGAGTGCAATATTTCAATAGACACGTAGTGACCTAGTATGCTTTGTGTTTTAGAGAATCTGTGTGCAGAGCAATGCAATTAAGTTTAAAACCTTGTAAATAAAACAGGTTGCAAACCAAAAAAAAAAAAAAGAGTATTAGGCTTGCGTTTAATTTCTGTGTTTCAGTATTGTGCATTAGGCCGCCTCAGTACAGACCCTGTGTTCTCTGTGCAGGTATTAATGGAGGAGTGGCTCCTCAGCTGTTGAATGCTCCCTGTTAATGCTTTACTGCTTTAACTGTATTCATTTTTCTAGACTCCTGTCTGCACAAAATGCAATAAATGATTTTATTACACCCTTCACTACTTGCACCAGGACTTTTCACTTGCTTCCAGGGTCTCCGCAGTTATTTTGCACTTCGCTGCTACCATTTCCATAACAAGGAGCAAGCCCCAACAGGGAGCAGCAGATTGCAGAGGAAGCAAAACATCAGGAGAGGAACAGCCTCTCCCAAGTGCCACAGTTCCCAGTTTAAGCTCATGCAAATTTCTGATCACCCCAGCAAAGATGCTTTACCTGTCTGCAGGGCTGTAGAGACAGACAAAGGTATCTAACAAAAAGAGACCAGAAGAGGAAAGATGGAAGACAGACATACTTCCATCCAATTTCAGGTTGTATAGTAATGGCAGTATGAAGTCAAGGAAGGCCGGTGTTAAATGCACAGGGACTTGTAGCCCTAACTTCACGCAGCAGCTGTACAATTAACAGCAACTGCACAATTAACAGCAACTGCAGCACAGACACCGGACCAGCTTGCTGCTGGCCCGACGGCACACCCTCCCTTCCCACCACCAGCAGCCAGAGAGGCTTCGGACCTCTCAGCACCGACCCCTGCCACACACTGCTCCAGCGCACAGGTCCCTGAATAGGCATGTGGGCTGCTCTGCCTGAGATCATCCAAGTCCAGTGTGCGAGAATAAGTATCTGTTGAGGCGCTTCAAAGTGTTATAAACTGACTGAGACAGACTACAATATTCTCACAACGGGTCACAGTAAGGTTCATACGCTCTCCACTTAGCATCCAGCGCTGGGCAGCATCTGACCCAGCTTATCTGGAAGAAGAGAGCAATGGCAAACACAGTGGAATAATGTATTCCAGTAGTACTCAAGCTGTCAAGTGTCAAAAATACAACAAAATGTTTTTCCTGCCTTTTTATTAGAAAGTAATGTCATCTTGTTAACAGCACAGAGAGGAAAAAAATACAACACAAACCACCTGGGACAAAGAAAATCCTCTCCTCCAAGAACACTGCTTTCTTAGTTTCTTTCGGTTCTCTGCAGGAAGCCTGCAGACTCTAAGAAGGCCGTGATGGGGAGGTCCACATAGCTAAGAGATGTTTTGTGTTCTGGTATCAAAGTATGTTACTGGTTAAAAACACGGTGAAGAATCACTGCCTGATTTTCCACTCAACTGTCCGCTGCAGCTACCAAAGTGTTGAAAAAATGTACAAAATTATAGTATTGCATCTTGGCACTGCCTCTCCACCTTAGATGGACAAAACACCAATCAACAGTGAGATGAAGTTTCAAAGAGCAGACATTCACCACCTGGTAACTGGCTGTGGGTATTCCCAAGGGAGGGCCAGCAGCACATCAGCGTGGCTGTGGCTGAGCTGTTGGGCTACAGGAACCAACGTCCCAAAGCAAGATAATAAGAAAAGGAGATTTATATGCCAAATTTAACAGATTGATCTTAACACTGACTGCTTGGTGTAGGAAAATTGACAGACCATTTGAAATCTCTGCCTTGGCTGGAAGCTCTTGTGTTTCAGATCTGCCACAGTACTCGGACCAAAGCTGTCAGTTTCCATGAGCTGGGCAAGGTGAGGAGTGTTCCTCTGCCTCACTCTGCCAGGACATGACAGTCCAGCTATGGAAGGACCAAAGAGCACAGTCCTGGGTTACTGAGTAGTGGTCAGGCATGTGCTTCATGAGTTCAGCTGCTAGCGCTACCACTGTACTTTCCAACTGGCTTATATGCCATTAAAAAAAGAAATAAAAAAAGAAACCTAAAGAAAGACAGTGCCCATTCCAAAAAGGTGGGTTTCCAAGAAGGCCCAGTCAGTGTACCGCTCTGTTCAGTCCCCTATTTCCTCAAAACCACTGACCCAAAACTATACTAAGACCGTTCAGCGAGACCAGACTGCGTCGCAATGTGAAGATGCACGAGCTACTGGGAGTGAGGAAATGCAGGAGGACTGTCATTCCAGCAGCTTCTGGGACTGGACAAAACAACCGATTATCCAAAGCAGCTCTTTGCACATTGTGCCGCTGAGAAAATAGAGCATACATCCCCAAACACTGCTAACCAGACCGAGGTGAGGAAGGGCAGCGCTAGCAACAGTCAGCAGCAATGCCACTGGGGGTACACTCTCACCAAAGTGGAGAGGACATGCATATCCAGGGGCATTTGTCCCATGCCGAGGACAGGAGACTCTTTAAACAGCTATAAGTATGGAATGGCAAAGGGAAGGGGAAAGGGCCCGACAGCTTTAATAGTGTCGCTGGTAGGAACCCATAGGTTGCTGGGCTGAGGACCCTGCTCGCCCCTGGGCCACGGTTTGGCTCACTAGGTGGGAGAGTGCAGGACCACTCTGGATAAGGGTGTCCAAGGCTTTCTGTACACTAGGGTTGTCAAAGTTGATACCAGAAGATACTGGCCTTTGAGCAGGTACATTGCCAGGCGCAGGGAGGCGATTTTGGTGCTGACCATAGAGCGACTGAGCTTGTGGAGGAGCTCCAGGTCTTGGACCCGCATTTCTTGAAGTGCCTTGGAGAGCAGGAAGCTGCGTGCTTGGAGTCTGCAATCTCTGCTGAGCCTGGTTTAAATTTCCAGCACTCATCTGTGCTGACCGGGCCTGACCGCTGGCCATGTTAGCAAAGTTCTGGTTCGGAGTGCCACCTGAAGAGCCCGCAGAGGCTGTAGAACTGCTGTTTGCTGCAGCAGCTGCTGCTGCTGCTGCCCCACTGTTGAAGAGACTGAGGATTTTTGCTTGAAGCTCCTGCTGAGGATTAGAAGAGGACACTGGAACAGAAGGAGCAGAGACCAGAGGCTGCGAACCCTGATGAGCCTGAGAGCTTGGAAGGCTGGACTGACTACCCAGAGATGATCCTGAAGGTGCCCCCAAAGACTGTCTTGACATGGATGCTGGGAAAGAAAGGAAAGAGGGTTAAAGCTCTGCAAATGCCCTTGAGGGGCACCTAAACAAAACTAGTGAAACAGCTACCAAAGACACGAGCATCAATGAATACCCACCCTCTGAACAGAAGAGCTGCACAGCTCTGGGGAACCCAAACCACTCAGCAGAACTGATGCCTTTTGTGTAGCAGCCATACCAGTTATGGCAGTCCCATGGTTTCCCTGAGAGAATCCAGAATAGAAGTTCTTTCACATGAAAGATCTGAATCATCTCAGGACTCCCAAGGAGACGTGCATCTCAATAAAAAGAGGCACTGTGTGAGGAAGTTACGACACTAGGACTCCTCTGCAATCCCAGGACTGTTTTCCTGTCCCAGCCCAGAGGGCCCACAGACCATATGATTAATAGCCTTGCCTGGGGCTGAGAAACCTACCCTGCAGAGAATCAGTGCTTCCCCTCAGTAACCGTTCCTTCCGGTCTCTCAAGTAATTAATTACTTTATCAGTCTCCTCAGCAGTTAGATAGCGATTGTCAGCCAGCAGGTTCAAGAGAGTCTGAATCCCTGGAGGGTGACCTCCTCTGACACCCTCCTCCATGGGGGGTGGGCGCTCCCGCTCCTGCAGAACAGCTTCATCTGCCATCTTGGCAGCCTGCCGGGCGATTTCCTCACGCTCCTTCTCCCGTGACTCTGTTTTGTAGCGCTCATAATTCCTTGCCACCAGCACCATGGCATCAGCTTGGGGCATGTTGCGGTGTTCTGCACAAGGAAAAGAAATGCTGTAAGTAAACCAAAGTGATGTTAACAGGAGGTGCCTTGCCTCACACGCACAAGCACACCTCATTCAGCAGGCAGGCACTGTTCTGGAATTGCAAGCGTAGACTTGGGAAGCTTCTTAGACACACAGTAACTGTTCAATTACCTAGGCCAAGAGGAGGCTCAAGGCTATCGCCCAGCAAGGCCATCCTTTTTGTCTGTGGCTGAAGGCTCTGAGAAGATATCGTATCAGCCCAAGAAATGTCTTTCTTGCCTCTCACCCAATTAAAAGGGAAAGCAGCTCCCTCTGCACACATAAATTCTCTGTGCTCCAAGAGGAGACAGTTCCAGCCATTCTACTGCTAAACCCTTGGACAGATCCAAAACTTGCCCTCTGAAGGCTGCTAAAGTCTCCCAGAGGAGAACTTTTTGGTTCTGTACTGCCAATGCCTTAATATAGTGAGTGTGTATGCAGGAGATAGGGAGGAAAGAAGCACTGGCTCGATGTCACATTGCTGTTTATGTTTACTATTCTGGAGCAATAAGCAGCAATCAAGTTCTTCTGTAATACAATGAATAATGGTCAATTCCAACGTTGGGTTTGGTTTGGGTTTTTTTTGCAGTTGCCTTTTAAAGTTTTTGAGGCCATTATTTCCACCTCACAAAGCACACACACAAACATTTCCCTGAACACAGATTTAAGCAGGAGATCAAAAGAGCCTTTACTTTCCAAAAGGTGCCCAAAGCTCTGGGCGCTTTTCACACCCGCAGAACATCAAATCCTGCCACTTTTTTCCTCGTAACACGAAACTGGGGTTCATTTTAACATTACTCTTTGCACAAGTTGTGAAAGAGTTCCCTGAAACTACTGTGAATGGAAAGGTGGCTGCCTGCGGTTCAAGTGAGCACATTTAATCTCTAGAAAGAGCTGTGGATGAGCTAATGACTGGGCTCTTATCAGATGTGATACACCATTAGATGCAGTAAAGAAGAGAAGCTTTGGTGGGAAGATGAGTGTTAAACGAAAGGAGTTAAAACCAAGGGCAGTGGAAAGCCCAGTGAAAGTGTGTGCGAGCTTTATTTCTGCAGGAAATGAGGGAGCCCTCCTATCACATCTGCATCTGATGTTAAAGGAAACCAGGCTTCTTCAGTCTGTAAGCACAAAAAAACCAGTGACTGTGCATTCAGAAGCTTACTCTCCCAGATGAACCTCACAAAACATTATCTGAGAACACAATAAGGCAGAAATAACCTTTGAAAGCTCAATTGTGGTATGTGAACAGGCCTATGACCAGAGCAAAAGACTGCTTTCCAAAAGTACATTCTGACAAGACTTTTTTTAATACCTATACCCACCCTCA
Source organism: Haliaeetus albicilla (assembly GCF_947461875.1). NCBI lineage: Eukaryota > Metazoa > Chordata > Aves > Accipitriformes > Accipitridae > Haliaeetus > Haliaeetus albicilla. The sequence continues at coordinate 862,412 of NC_091484.1, read as the reverse complement.
CAACAACCAAGTCGCACCCTGAGATGGAAAGTGATGCACCAAGTGTAAATGGCAATAAAAAGGTGGAGCATGTACACCCAATCACTTTACAGTTATATCTTTTCATAACTCTTCCCAGTTTCATGCCCAGATCTTTACCTTGACTAAATACACTATACTTATTCTGTTTTCCTTAAATCACATTTGGTTTTAAAATCTGTCCTGTACTTTGTCACATTCCAAACATGCTTTCTTTGAGAGCAACAAGTGATAAACTGAGGTTGGATTGGTACTACTCAGAAATCTACAAAGGCAATGCAGTCATTTCTAGATCTGTGGTTCATGACTTGCCCTAAGATGCAAAGGCTGGTGATGTTAGGTGCTAAGAACACAGATGAGATTCCCTCTTGGCAGAAATTAGACAGTCCTTTTGACAAGGGACAAATAAAGTATTACAGAAGCTTGTAAATAATGATATTCACATTTATGACATGGTGTCAAGTAATTAGTAACTACTTATGTCACAGCAAGGATGAACTTTGTCCTGTGTGATTCTCCTTGAAAGAAAAGTGTTCTAAAGCAGCACTTTGGGCGGTCAGAGTGACCACGCAGCTACACAGCCTACTGAGACCTCAGTACCTTGTGGGGTGCCAAACATGATGTTAACAGTGCAAGAGCGGTGAACTTGATGCTGCTGGGTGATGACAATGGCAAAAGGAGACCCTCCTCTGCTCACATCGTCCAGGGCTTGCGTCAGTGACATCTCTGTGTTGAGGAAGATCAGGTCCACTACCATGCCCAGATCCCGCACCTTCCGCCCCACTGACTCCGCGTACTCCCTACCACAAAGCAAAGCCAGCAGAGTTTAACAAGTCAGTCACATACAGAAACAGAAACCCTGGCACATTCACCCTCTCCATCATCTTAGATTTGCTTTTCTGATGGCTTGCCAAACTTCATAATGTTTAACAGGACAGCATTAAAGCAATCTCATTATAATAATACAAAAGCCCTTATTTTGATCTGAATCAGTCATTTCAGTTTAACTGAAATAAATTACAAATCAAGCCTTAGCTTAGCTGAGAAACAGAGTGTTTGCAAAGGGATTTACACTATTATAAATTTGTTTACATACAAATGTTTTTAAACTGAACTCATTAAGTGAGGTAATTTATGCCTGCAGAGATCTAAGGGGTACACAGCAGAGCAGCCACCCTATAGAAGCCAGTTACTTGTGCTACATTCAGTATCTTAATTGTTCAAATGCACCTTATTCCTTATTGTCTTGCTCTTTTGTTCTACTAGCTGCTTTCTGCTCTAACCCAGCATCAATGGATCCACTGTTCCTGTATCCACTGTCCTGCAGACTTCCCATTCCAAGCACAAACCATAGGTCACATGGCTGAGCTTAAAGTTTTCAAGTCTTTTTTTAAGCTTACTATACTGAAAACTGCAATACTGACTGCATATGCATTCTGAGAAATTTAGTCTGCGTGCACCCACACCTTTGGAAAGAACTTCAATTTATTGTCCTTGGATGCAAACATTGTAATGGTGACTAAAACTGTTGCCCCCACCAACTGTCTTTTTAAGTATTTCTAAGTTACGCTGATCGTGTAACTAAGTCATGTGGGAGTCATCTTACAACAGGTTTAGAGTAGGTGACATCAATGTTTCAATACCCAAGACTTATTAACATGCTCTGGCTCTTAACATTTGTAGCTGTTACAGACCAAAACAATCCTTAGGATATTAAGCTGATCCTCTTGCACAAAAAAATTCTCCCTGTATCAAGTACAATAACTTGTGGCCTATTAGAATATCTTCCAAAGACTTTTAGTCACCAAGGGATAAAGAATCTAAAATTTCCTTTCAAGATTTGTTCCAGTAGGTAGTCAACTTCATTAAAAGAAAACCACAGAAGTTTATTTCTAGTTTCACTGCTTCCCTTGTTCCAATTTCCTGTTCTGTCTTCTACCACCAGATCAGCACCAGCTCCTTCTGCCTCACAGATACAGCAAAGTTAAATAAAAGCAACTCTTGATCTTTTTTCCAAAGAGCTAAGGAGACAGAGCTTTAAATTTCCCCTTGACAAACATTTTCTTCAGACTCCAAGCCAGATCTATGACTTATTTACATATTTGCTACTCTTCAATATATTTATTTGTAAAGATACAGACATCAGACTGATGCCATCACTACAGCCTCCCTCCCACTGTACAAGGCGTAGGTGTACCTCCCTGTTCCCAACACAGCACCTGCCCCATTAGCTCAGTAAGTGTTCAGACTGCCACAAGAGATTACCCTGATTACTACTTACACATGCTTTTGATATTGTTCATGACTACGTTCAGCAGTGATTTTATATTTCTTGCACGTTGGATTAACGGTAACGACTGGTATCTGGCCTAGTAACTAATCTGATAGGAGCTCTGAAACAAACACCCCCAGGACTACACCCTGACAACTGCTCTGTACTATCTGCTGGTTGGCACGTAATGACAAGTTCCATATTATTCAACCCATGAATAACAAATACAGACCACTATAATCTGTTACAACAGTAGACTGATATGAAGAGTAGGTAGAAAAGTATCAGGAGAAGGTATAGCGATAGGTGACAAGAAGGAAATAAAAGTAAAGCACAAGATACAACATTTCTCCATCTCATCAACATATATTCCTAGAACAGCAACAGGAGCTGTAGCTTTCTGAGGGCTGTAAAGCCACATTCCTCAAGAGCAACCTGCAAGACAAACAGCCTCAAGGACTAAGTTTAATTCCATTTTCTTCTACCATGTAATAATAAAATTCGTCATAACTATTTTCTTACTTTGTCTGTTTATTCACCACTATCACAGAACAATCCACAGGTCTCTCTGCATCAAAACGTCTCTTGATTTCCTCATAGTACTGACGGTACAGCTCCTCTCGGCGCCGCTCCTCACGCTTCAGACGGTCTGAAAGCAAGCCACAGGGACAGAACAAATAATGTCCTTTGGACCTCCTCGGAGCACCACAGAATGCAACGCACTCAGCACTGCAGGCATCTCCTGCATCCTCCCAGAGGAAGGATGTGAATCTGCCCATTAAAACGTTACAGATGCTCACCTTCTGAATTCACTGGTGCTCTATCAAAATGCTCTTTGTAACGGTCATAGTAAGAGTCATCCTTCCGCCGATAGTAGTCTTCAAGGCGAAGGTAACGGTCATAAGCTTCATCTCGTCTGCAACATTTACAGAAGCAGCAAGGGTTTCCATGCTCCAGCATGATCTCAGGCAGTAACTTTGGCCAATGCATCACACAGAGACCTTCCTCAAGTTTAATTTCTGAAGTACCCACCCGCTCTCCACAAGACACAAAGTAGGCACCCAATTGTCCCCAGCCAGAGCAATTTCCTTATCTTAAATGCCTGACACCACTCAAACGAGTGCAGCCATTGAGGCAGGAATGCCATAAAAATGTTGGCAAATACAACCCCGCGGAGATTACCTGTACAAAGGGTCCCGAGGGTCTCTCATATCCCATGGATCCCTCATATCCCGTGGATCCCTCACATCTCGTGGATTTCTCATATCCCGTGGATCCCTGTATCGATCATACAGTGGCTCCCGTGGGTCACGAAGATCTCTAACATCACGAGGGTCCCGCAAGTCTCTTGGATCCCTGATATCCCGTGGGTCTCGCAGGTCCCGTGGGTCCCTGTGGTCTCTGGCGTCGCGCATGTCTCTAGCTCGAATGTCTCGAGTGTCTCTGGAATCTCGCCCGTTTCTACCATCCCTGCCATCTCTGGGGTCTCTCCGTGGGCTCCCCCGAAGAGGGGAGCGGTCACGTCTAGCATCTCGGCCATCCCCGTAGGCATATGGCTCTCTAAAGAAAACACCATGGAAACGCCATTAGACTGCTAACGATACGAGTACAGTTACCCCTAGATCTCTTACCTGAGGTGCCAAAGTGACCCTTCTCTCAGCAGCTGAATCCTCCCTCCTATCCCACAACAGCAAGAGTTGCCCAAAAAAACCCTACTTATTGAAGCAGCCTGGAGAAGCTTCTTAATTCTAATGTTTATCATAGCCAAACAAGACCCAGAAAGCTCCTTAATGGAGCACCACTACAAGTGTAGAGCACCTACAAAAGAAGCGAACAGGCACCTCAGAAACCACCATTTCAAGGCCTCCAGCCTCCAACGTCAGCCACAGATCATCTATCAAACATGTTTTTGCAAATTCTTTGAGAGAATTCAAGGTGCTGTAGCCTAATACCCACAAGTATGCAATAGCCAGGAGCATTCAAGGGATCCGTTAAATTCATTAGTCAGTGACAGCAGAATACCTTAAATAATTTGTTATTGGCATGTGATTAAAAAAGGAGCTTGTTGTGACCAAAGACACTGTAGGTTCCGTATTGTGGTTGGGTTTGTGCTGCTAACAGAAAGCAATGATAGCTACCATTGTGTCCTGGATTTGAAGGGATAGTTTCCGTAGAAAGCCAGTCTTACATTTACGATGTCCCATGTTAAGAGGGTGCTAAACCCAACCAGCACCACATCCTCAGCAGCAACAGGCTTCTCTGTCATATCTGAATGATCCACCTCATTCAGACTTTGTACTGCACTGTCTTCGGAGGCAAGGAAGAATAACATTCCAGTGTTCATCTTTTCCCAAAACAGCGGGGTTTTTTTTCCAGGTCATATTTTGTTTTCCAGAAAAAAACATAACTTCACTGTTGTCTAAGCCAAACATTAAGAAAAATCTTGCAGAGAAACTACTGAGCTTCACATGTTTGGAATGTTCTTTCCCCAAGATACTGACAACCATTGGGAAAAAAAACCAGCTTTTTGAATCTTTTTATTTCCAAAACTTGACAGACTTTTAGAGTCCTCTACCAGCCTAATCTAGTTCATGAAATATAAGCAGAACATAAGTCAGCTTCCACTACAGTGCATTCACGTAGTAGTCACCTGGAGAGAACAGCAGAAGCAGCGAGTCAGATGTGCCCAAGTTCAGTGTCAGGTAGAGCGGACAGTAAGGAGACGGATGTGCGGAGTCTCTGCATGGGCTTTGGTGGTTAGACACCCAGCTGTGCTGGGGGATACACAGGAGCACTGGCATTCTTTACTTTTACATCAGATACAAAACAGATCTTGGGACAAACTACAGAGTTGCCACCAAGAGCATAGATAGCCTTCTCCTGTAAAAGAAACACTGTATTTGCACACAAACAAGTGTAAACTCCCTCAGCCTCTTGGACACACAAATCCGCTTTTTGTTTGTGACCTGTATTGAAACCACATCCCACGAGAGATACACATCATCACCCCCTTCCCCCCAACCTACAATGAACAATGGCAGAAGCTCCGGGGAATCTCCTGATTTGCTCTAATGGATATTGAGTAACTGATCTTTCTGTAGCTGTAAGACTATATAGCAAAACAGCCAGATGCAGTGTAATTGTTTGGCATATGACATTTATTCCAGCTGGAGTGGGGGTGACCAGAACAGGCCACACTCATTATCTGCAGAGACAAAGATCTGGAACGAACAACACACAACTGCAACGAAGTACAGACGTGGCACGGGTCCCCTCTGCTCTTGCACCTGCATCGCTGCCCTGCTGCTTGCAGAGAGTCAGCAGCACAAAGGCACAGCAGCCTTCTGCTTCCGCAGCTCTGTCACCACGGTCTGACTCCTGCAGCATCAGCACCGCTGCCCACATCTGCTCAGGACTCAGTACTGCTGGCCCAGCACCGCCGCCTGCGGCGCAGCATGCGACTCTGCACCCGGGCATCAGCAGCCGTCGTTCACATGCCTGCAGCGTCGTCCACAGTCCATCATCGGCAGCTGTGCCAAGGACTTGATGCCCACGACCTCATCGCCACCCATGCCCATGGTGCTGCTTGGGACCTGGTGCTAGTAACGTGGGATGGCCACAGTGTCTGCAGTGCCAGCTGGAATCCAGTGTCTGTCACAGTGGCACCAAAGCCTTTGGCAGCCGTGGTGGTAGTCCAGTCCAGCACCGCTGCCCACAGCTCACTCACCTCCAGTGCTCCTTAGGGCCCATGACATGGGCATCTGCTCTTGCACACATGCAGGATGACACAGGTCCCAATACCCACAGCATCAGCACCCGCTGCTTGTCCCTCTGCAGCATGGTTCGAGGACCAATGCCCATGGCATAGGTGCCTGCCTCCCATACCCACAGTGCTGCCTGGCGCCTTCAACGTTATGCACCTGTGGTGCCACTAAGGCCAAAGATGTGCCATCAGTGCCTGCTGCTCATGTACTTGCAGTATTCTTGGGATCCTCATGCCAGCACTGAGCACACCTGACACGGCCCAGGCGCAAGGCTTGCCACATCTGTAACGGGAACCCCCAGCTGTGTGCCCAAAGCATTTCCTGGGCCTGACACCCACATGCTGGTCTCTGCAAGTGCATTTGGCCCTGTGCAGGGCAAGTGTAGCACATACAAAAGACCTAGATGATGCCAAGAATTGCAGCTACTCATTCTCTGTTTTTTTTGGTGGTAGACATCTTGCACTTTTTCCTCATTTTTGGTAATTTAATGCGTCAAGTTAGCAGAGCACACCAGACACGTGAGAGCTTCATTACCTTCAAGTCCAACAAGCAACACTCCTTTGTGTGGAAAGCTTTACAGCATAGGCATAGAAGATGCATGCCTCGTACCAAACCATAACCACAGCACATCTTCGTGCGCTCCCTAGTAATGCCATGGAAAGGAAACTGAAGTCGCCCTCCTGTGACTGGACAGTCTGTGTCTTCACTTGCCTATGACTTCACACACAGAGGATATGCAGGAGCTGCACAGGCTGTGCCTACCGAGAGGTGGGAAGGTACATATCACTCTAATCGCACAGAAGGGGACTGGTTCCAGGTACTGACAACGCAAACACACATGCAGACAGGACACAGTGCAATAGAGATGTTTGCTCTGTCTTGTGCTTCGCTCACATGCTCTTTTCCAGACTCATTTCAGCATTGGAAGCTTTCAACTTCAGAAGAGGCAAGATCCCGAAGTCCTCTGCAGCATGGCACTGGGAATGCTACAGCCCCTCAGCATTCTCTAGGTATGCCTCGGCTTCTCTGATACTTGAGGCAGGAGCAAACGTCAGGTGTATTCTTCCTCACAAGTCTCTTACAACCTGTGCTGCAAAACATAATGCTTAGCTGTAGTAACAGCAGCAGACACGAGGTTTCCCTCGTGCCTCCTGAGGTGTCAGCACCAGAAGGGCTCTTGGCAGTGGAGCAGCCACGTCCCGACTGTCTCGCTTCAGCATCTCCGTTTGACTGGGGAGGTGGCGGTAGGGAAGAGACACAGACATTTAGCACAGGCCGCTGGGCTCATGCCCTAAAAGCCTGACCTTCCTAGTATAACTCACTGCTTCCAGGTACTTTACCTTCGTGCCGGACTGGACCTTGATGAAGCCTTATTCATATTTCTTCTTTCCACTGCTTTCTTAATATCTGTAAAGAATAATCAACCCATCTGTTCAATGCTATGGAACAAAAAAAAGATCATCAGCACAATTCAAATGAAAGCAACTTAAGCTCAACATCATCCAGATGGTACAAGAAAATCCATTCAGCAGAGAGACATTGTCACTTTGACAATTTTTTTATTAAGTTCAGATAGTACAATGTAATGAAATTTTCATGGATTTCTCTGACTTCAAAATAGGGTGGACAGCTTGGGTGAAGTTTTAACCTTTTAGGTTCAGGCCTACATCCAGACTCTTCATTCCATAAGAGAACCTCTTTCTTCTGCAGTCTATGAGCGAGCAGAAAGCGACTCATGGACTCTAGGAGAAAAAGCAGAGTCTGAAAACCAACGAGAAAGGAAGCTGATGGCCAGCACAGTCTTAAGTTCACAGCCAGTCCTGTTCAATGGAGTATGCCGCTACCCTTGTTGAAAATAATCCAAGGGTTCTCAAGTGGCACATACAACTGCCTTCCAAGGGACTGCTGCAGCGTTAAGTTGTACAGCCTCCACCACTGAGGAAACGGGATCCAAGGAGCCTGAAGCACAAGCTCCTTATGAAGTCAACATGGTGCATTCAAAACACCACTGTTAACATGATGCAAACTGATGCAACAGATCAGAAATTTGAAAATTGGTTGGCTTCTGAGCATCTCCATGAAAAACACCATGAAGTGAAATACAAAGAAGTAAGAGAGCTGAAGAAACAGTCTTGTCCTCAACCAGAAAAAGCGAAGTTGCCCAGAACTGGCAGGGACCCATATTGTTCTACTGTGAAGCAACAAAGCCTTCCATAACAGCTGATTGAGGATGAAATAATGTACTTGAGGGGGGCAAGAACAAACAGAAATGACTCCAGATGTTTTACTCTGAGACCTCTTTAAGGAAAAGAACAAAACAAACCTAGGTCCTATCTGCTCTCTGAGAATCTATCAACAATTAAAATTTCTTATTAGTTATTTACACTAACTACTTTCAAAGCTCTTGCAAGAGAATAAACATGCCACAATGTCCTTAGGCAGACTCAGTCTTAACATCTTCTGTACCTTCCCAAACTATCCTTCGTTACTTTCAAGATTAAAATTAGAATTAAGGGATTAGTTCTAATTTTTGTTCTTCTCGTCAATCAAGAAGTAGCACGTTTTTTTTTTTTCTTTTTGAAGGGGGAGAGAAGCAAGCACAATCTGAACATTAACTACAAATGCAGCATAACAACATCCACAGGACTGCAAAGCATCCTCTCCAGGATCAAATACAGCCACATTGTCTACTGTCACTGTGCTGGTTTTGGCTGGGATGGAGTTAATTTTCTTCATAGTAGCTGATATGGGGCTATGGTTTGGATTTGTGCTAAAAACACTGTTTGTAACACAGGGATGTGTTAGTTATTGCTGAGCAGTGCTTACACAGAGTCAAGGCCTTTTCTGCTTCACATGCCACCCCACCAGCGAGCAGGCTGGGGCTACATAAGTTGCTGGGACCAGGGACACAGCCGGGACAGCTGACCTATGGGATTTTCCAGAATGTACGACATCATGCTCAGCATATAAAGCTGGGGGAAGAATGAGAAGGGGCGGGGGGGGGGGGGGGGGGGGATGTTCATCTTCCCAAGTAACCATTACACACAATAGAGCCCTACTTTCCTGGAGATGGCTGAACACCTGCCTGCCGACGGAAGCAGTGAATAAATTCCTTGTTTTGCTTAGCTTGTGTGCATGGCTTTTGCTTTACCTGTTAAACTGTCTTTACTTCAACCCATGAGTTTTCTCACTTCTACTCTTCTGATTCTCTCCCCCAGCCCACTGTGAGGGGAGCGAGCGAGCAGCTGCATGGTGCTTAGTTGCCAGCTGGGGTTAAACCACGACAGTCACAAACTAAATTTGATGGACATTTAGTTCCTACATAGTTTTACTAATTAAAGATACGAAAACACTTCTATGCATTTGTGGAAGTATTAGTATAATGCAACATAGGAGCTAAACTCTCCCAAAGCCTTTTACCTTATTGTGTTATTAGCAATTATATTTAATACTCAGACTGTAAAACTGAAGCACCTGTTCTCCTTGCATTTATTTTTTTAGTTGAGATTTTTTTCCCCCTCTTAAAGTCAAGTGTTATTTTTAAGCAAGACACTATCTGCTTTCTTTGGTTTAAGATTTTTATTTTCTGTTTTAAGATGCCATTGCAGAAACCTATTATGTTTTTTTACACTCAATACCATACATTTCTTTCAAATAAAAAAAGTATTTAAATCTGAACAAAAATATTTTACTAGAAGAAAAAACACCTTTGACAGGGATCCTTCTCTTGTGCAAAATGAACAGATTTAATAACATTTTATTTAATGCCAACAGCATTTACACTTTAAGTATTTGAACACTGACAAAGCTTCCAAGAAAAAAAAAAAAGTCTTCTGTCCTGTAGGATTTGGAGATGACAGGGTCACTGTAATCATACAGTGTAACTTTCTGAATAAACACAGGTGATAAGAGTTTCTTGAATCACATTCCTACCTCAAGTGCAGCATTGAACTAGAGCTTATCTTTTAGCAAAACATCCAATTCCAATTTAAAAGTCTTCAGAGCACAGAAACCACCAAAGCTCCAATAAGTTATTCCAGAAGTAAATTACTTTGCTGTTAAAGAAAACTATTTATTTCCATTTAAGGACTTGTCATACCTATGCCTACTAGATTAAAACTCACTTATCTCCAGGTCTGTCTGTAACACACAGATCACATCACTCCTTTATCTTGAGGCTTTTGCTAGGGCTTGTTCTTCAACTCTTTAAGCCTTCTTCAGGTTTTTCTGAGGCTTCTCCCATTTAGTATTATCCTTTTTGAACCAGGTATACCAGAACTGAACACAGTATTCCAGCAGCAAAACCCCACAGGTACCAAACCTCCCTACTTACAAATCTGTGTTTTGTACAGCTAAAGATGACAAAAGCACTCTCGCTGGGTGCAGACCTTCCCTTTTGGCTTTACTGAAAGCTCAGTTCTGCCTGCATCCAGCTTAGGAAGAAGTCCAGGTCATTTCACCATTGGTGACTCAATCTTCATTATTTCATTCTCTTTTTAAAACATGATTGTGTGTTTTCTTTCCAAGTGACTTATGAAAGCACTATATGGCCAGGAATCAATTTTTCCAGAACACCACTCAAAGCACTGAGCAATTCCATCTATGTTACATTGAGATTCATTTGAAATCCACTTAACCCTATGTTGTTTTTAATTGTTCTAGTTTCTTAATCAAATCAAACATCTTACAGGAGTCTTTTACATCAACACTGTTATTTTCAGCCACAAAGCTTGCAGTATCATAAGAATAAGTTAGTTTGACAGTATTTATTTTGATTGGCATTAATTAATTCCCTTCTCACTGAGTGTCAGGTGGAAGAATCCCTTTGTTATCAGGGGCTGATGCCAGGCTCCTCCTATTTACACTGCCTATCGGCACATCCACAGCGCTCTGCTAGGTCCCTGGAAACTCCCTAGTTTTCCAAGGCTTGTGGAAAAACAAAATTAATGGCCCAGGCAGGTCTTCCTTTCACTGAGCCTCATAGATGTTAATTTCTTTTGAGAGGTCTAGTTTTGGTAGCTGCTGTTTTACCTCTTTTATTTTGCTACTGAAATGGAAGTTATATTAAAAACACTTCCTGCCTCTTCAAAAATAGACAGCAGAAGCATTAACTGAAGACTACTAGGTGGTCCCTTCCAGTTTGAAATTTTATCATTTCCAGACAGTTACACCTTAGCTTCTAAAACAGCCACAGTTGTTCCTATTTAAGCTTCTAGACTTGGACAATGCTGCCATAATTTCTTCTTGTATCCTTCTACCCTCCTTGCCTATTTGCCTTGATTTCCATCTTCAGGCTCATATTTGTTACTGTATACACACCTTCCCACAAGTTATTTTTTATTGCTCCTTTCATTCCTTTCTAAGTCAAACTGTTTCTTCAAATTAGCATAGGCTTACTGCAAAAGTAATTTTTTGGCTTGCACTTAATAGATTTCTAACCATTCATTTCTGTTTAAGTTTGCTCCCAGCATATTTAGCAGAATTATTTTCATCTTTATGACAATGGCCTTTTTAAAGCACCTAGTATTTATAGCACCACTTACAGATTGATTTCACATATGCAAAAACACCCGTGTTAAGATTACTTATCTAACAAGCCGCTAAGTGCTGTGACCAATTCCTCTGAACCTGTCAAGATGAAGCCCAATCTTGTTTGACAAATGTTTTTAAAATTATATGCATGAGGTTTCAATGACCACTTTCCAGGGCTTACATGTTGAACAGTTTCTTATACAGGGTAATAGAGCTTTTCAAATGCTAACACATAAAAATGAGTTCAGAGTAAGACCTAGGTAGCAAGATGAACCACACTGCAGATGAACCACACAGCACTTGCAGCAAACAACTTGGAAAGCAAATACATACCTAGTAAAAGTGATTTTAGACTAACATGAGGCAAGTTCCACATAGTGATCTTTCCAGAGAGCTTTAAAACAAAAGCACTCTTTCTACCAGAATGCATGCTGGGGTCAGTAGGAGAGCACGGATCAGTTTTCCTTACCTAATCTATACCCTTTATAAAGGCGACCCTTCTCACCGTCCAGAGCGGCCTGGACATCTTCTAGACGGTCATACTGCACGAACCCATAGCCATGGTACATGCTGAGGGCTGGAAAAGTTAACAGCAGGGCAAGACCAGTTACAACTAAGGGACAGTACTAACCCACACCCAGGCCATCACGTAACCCCACCAGATGAACAAGCAAAGGGGCTCTACCCAGAAACAACTATGCAAGTTTCTTGGGAAAATCAAATCTATCAGGATCAAAATGCAGAGCTTAAAGACTCTGAAATGTATTTTATAGATCAACTTCCTTCTGACAGGGCAGTGACCAAAATACAGGCCAGGAAGTGACCAAGATTTGATTAAGAGACTACGAAGTCACTTGAACAAGTATTGTAACATCACACGGCAACCCCAAAAGCTAAAACATAGCTGATATATACGCATTACGTTTCAGCTGTACTGAAGAAATCGCTTTTTCAGAGAAAATACAGGCAGAGAAAATTATCGTTAAAAGGTCACTTTTTAGGAACAACATTAGTCACTCCTCTCATCATCATCAAATAGCATTTGACAAGCATGAAATTTATATTTCTCACTGAATTCCCAGCCACAAAAAGGCATAAGATAATATACTAACCCCTGATTTTGCCATATTTTGAAAATATCTCTTCCATTTCTTCACGACTCATGTGGTCTGTGGGCAAATTGCCGACAAAAAGTCTTCTCTCTAAATCCTGAGGATTGGTGCTGTTAGTGAAGTCGCTCTGTTTGATGCTATTGCTCTTGCGTCCTCGAGCCATTTTGCTTTCGCTCCAAATCCAACTCTTCGCAAAAAAGAAAAACGGCCATGCATATAATTTCAATCCATGACATTAAAATTAAACTGGAACAAGATTAAACTTAACAGCTTTGCAGACTAGAAGCCAACTGGGTCTGCTTGACGCAAACTTCACTCCAGAGAAATCTTAATATAAGGGATACAGAGGTCTGGCAAGAACATATACCACAGCATTCTGGTTGAGCTTTTCTGTAACACTAAAAGGTAGTAAACCTAATTATTTTGCAGATAAGTTTTAATGGTTTAACTCTGAACTAAGATACAAATAAAACTAATTTTCCACTAAAACATCTTAACTTTAAGCTTTTCTATACACCCATTGTTGCCATATCTATTTCTTCAGTCCACTGGTAAGAAGTGTTGAAATTTATGCAATATTTTAATAAGCGGAAAGGAAGCACTCATCGCAACATTGCATAACAGGACCCAAATATTTAAATACAGGCTCTGAATGAGATATCAGGAAGTACCGTTTAAACACTCTTAAGTGACCACACTTGGATCACTTCATTAAATGTGAAATCTTAGCCTTCCAATACCAGAAAAGCCAGTTTCTCATTCATACCCCTATGAAACAGCATACCCTTGTCCCCATCAAGATGTCAGCTCCCACAGAAGACGGGTCCACAGCTGGGAATTTAACCACCCCCACGTAAGTGCTGTGCCACTACCTCACCTCCCCCAACATGGCAAAAGTACACTTCCTTAACCCATACTATTGCACACAAAGCTGGAGCAGTCAGCGACATATACTCCGCAAACTTACCCAAAGAATTACAGCAAAAAAACCCAACAAACAAAAAATCAACATAAACTCTACCAAGCTAACAAAAACACCCCACCAAATCCCACCCAGGATTCATACTTTCTGGTTTAAAAGTCACCATTACATAAAGCTTAAAAAAATGAAAAACACCAAAACTTCCAAGACGAACTTGAACGTGAAAGTTTGAAAACCATTTAATAAATTTGTCATACTTCCTAAACATTCATCTACACAAATGCAGGATGGGAATTTTCTCTTTACAGCATGCAAGAAACCTGGAAAAAGAAAGCTGAAAAAATTGAGTATACCAACAGAAACTTCTCCTGTTAATCATGAGATGCCTACAGTCAACACCCTCCCTAACAGTAACCTATATTCATTACACCTTAAAAGTAGTCTCTAAATAAACAAGTCAAATGTTCAGAAATATAAAACAGTTTTACATAAATACTTTTACAAGACTTCACTGGCATGAAAAATACATCTACTCCAGATTTAAGATATAAAATTCTGTTGTTGGTTTTGGTGGGGGTATTTGTTTGTTTGTTTTTTAACATCAATCAACTTTACATTCATATCACTTTTCTCCTTCTTTTAGGAAACCCTGCAGGGACAGGAGGCAGAGAAAGCCTCCCAGTCTAATGAACTTTTTAAAATTAACTGAACTGCCAGAACAGGGAGGAAGGAAAAAAAAAACCCAACACCCAAACCAAAATCAAACAAAAAGTCATTTCTTCTACATTCCTTCAATCCTCCTGTAAGTTTGTCCACACACACAGTTTTACCTTCCCCACCAGAAGTACCAAATCTCATCCCATTTTTCTGTATGGAAGCACTAGATTTCTCTTCTATTCTACTATTGCAGCTCAAGTTCTCATCAGTTGAGGGGAAAGAAGTTTTCAAAATTCTCCCAAAACAATTAAGTGGCTATAAAACATGGAAAGACTCAAGTTCCCATTCAGAGCAGGGTTGGATCCAGTTGTCACAGCCTTCTCCAGCTGGGCTCTGAGCACTACCAGGGACAGGGACTCGGAGCCCCTGCAGAGCACCTGCTCAGGCAGCAGGACCTGTGCATACGGTCTCCAGACATCATGTATACACACAGCAAACAGATATCAACAAGACCCATTAACTGCTGCTGGTGGGACATTTCACTTTCAGTACAAAAAGCAGTAAGAAACTCCCTTTTCTTTTTCTTAACAGTAGAGATAGCAGGGGGTGGCTGGGGAAGAGGGTACAAGAGCTTTCCATACGAAAAAAAACAGGGAGCTATTTTTCCATTTGGTCACTTTCAAAACAAAGCAATAAATCCCAAACACTCAGATGGGCTGAATTACTAGAGAACTTTCACATAAGAGGATTTGCTGCCTCTCACCATTTTCCACTTGGTAGATTACATAGTTAAGGGCCATTTAGTAATCATAAGACCAGAATAAATGAATGTTGTCCCAGGTTTAGGCACGCTACACCAGGTGAATGACTAGTTTCCACATTAAGTCTTTTTCTACAAATGCAGCTACGCACCAGGGCAGCTTAAAGGTGCCAATCCCCTGCACAGAAACTGACTGCCAGGCCGAGCAGGTTCCTACCACAGGACAGTCCACATCAGCTCGTGTGCCAATAAATTCTCTGGAAATTAATTAAAACCATGTTTCCCTGAAAAATCTTATATTAATAGCGCTACAGCTTCAGAAAGCAAGACACAGCTGAAGCGGGATATCGAAACTAACTCAGCACAAACGAAACGTGACACAGAAGTCTGCAAGAAGTTCCTGGGCGAGGCAGAAATAATAACACCAGCCACCACGGAAAGGAACAGTGCCGAGGAGCAGTGAGCTTCCCACCCAGCACCGGCCTGCGGCTCTCAGCACCTTGGAGCCAAGCCCCACCAGGCAGCCACCCCTGCCGCGCTCCCGGGAACCAGGCCCGGGGCCAGGGGGTCCCTCAGGGCAGCGCTGGCACCCACTCGCCCTAGTCCTCTGCACCCAGGAGGGCAGGCAGAGCAGCGCTGCACACAAGGAAAACGCTGACACGGAGAACGCTTGCGCCTTCCTTCCCGGGGATCCCGCTGCTGCTGCGAGAACGCGAGCCAGGCCTCTCCAGCCCCGGCAGCCCACGGCCCTTCTCGCCCGCTCTGCCCAGCGCCTTCCTCCAGCAGCGGCGGCGAACGCCGCACGCCTGACGCTCCGCTGCCGGCCGCGCTCCTCGCACCGGCGGCGGGTGCTCCCAGGGGCTGCGCCCCCCCGCGACAGCGACACCGCCCGCTGCGCCTCCGGACCGCGGAGCAGCCGCTCTTCGGCTCCGTTAAGCCTGCGCACCGGCCGGCCCCAAGCCGCCCCCGCGGGGGAAGCGGAGGAGCTCCAGCCAGCCCGCGCTCCCCACTGCCGCTTCCCGGCCGCGCCGGGCGGTGAGGCGGAGGCGCGGCCCGCCCGCAGGCCGCGGGGCACGCCCGGCCCGGCCCGGCGCGGCGGCCGGGAAGGACTCAACCCTCCGCGGTTCGTCTCGGAGTCGAACGCTCAGCGTAAAGCCGCGCCGGAGCCGCGGGGCCCCACCCGCCCGCCCGCAGACTTACCGCCGCGCCGGGCCCGGTCCGCCTCAGGCCGCCGCCCGCCAGGACAAAGGCGCCAACCGCCGCTGCCGTACGGCGCCGTCGCAAAGAGGAGGAGGAGCGACGCCGGGACGGCTACGCCTCGCGCTTTACGGCACGGCACGGCGCGGCGCGCTGACGTACTGCACGCCGCCATGCCTGCCGAGGCAAGGGTCCGGCGCGCCCGGCTGCGCGCCCTGCCTGGCTCCCGGCAAGCCCCGCGAGCCGCAAGGCAGGCTGGGACTTGTAGTCCCGCCGAGGGCGGGCGGCCGCGGCCGCCGGGTGGCGCCACCAGACCCTGCGCGAGGCGGGGCGGGGCGGGGCGCGGTGGCCGGGATCGGGATCGGGATCGGGGCGCGCGCGCCCGCGCCGTTGCCGTCGTCGTCGTTCCCCCCCCCCCGCTGCCCAGCGCAAGGGTCAGGCTCCGCGGCTGCGGGCCAGGCCCTGCCCGCCGTGAGCGGGGCCCCGGGCTGCCGCCCCCAGCCGCGGGGGTCTGCCCCGCTGTGCGGGCACCGGGACCTGGGCTGGCTGCGCGGACCGGAGGCTCCCGCCGCGGCCCCCCCGCCTCAGCAAACTCCTGCCGGGCGGGGAGCACCGGGCCTCGCCGCCCCCACGCCGCTCGGGGCCGGGAGCGGGGCGCGCTCGCAGCCCGGAGCCGCAAACGCGTTCCTCCTGCGCGGCCGGTTCCCCGGGGCTGCGGGGACTTCCCAGGCCGGGCCTGCGGGAGCCGGGCCCAGAAATCCCCTCCCCACCTTTGCCTCTTCTCTCTGCCCTCGAGACTCCCCTGGGACCCTTCGCGCTCTCCACTGAGTCAGTTTTGGGAAGTGACGGCAGGCTGGGGGAATCCAGAGCACGCGGTTCCCGCCGCTGCCCACCCCACTGTCGCCCTCGGGAAAGCACGCTGCCCTCCCCTCCCACCGGCCACCACGCTGGAGCTGGAGCAACCTGGCGAAGGCCGCAGGCAGCCTGCGGCGCGTGGCTGGCAGCCTCCAAGCCGGGGCTGGGGCAGTGACTGTGGCCCGGAAGGCTGTCGCTGCGGTGCGGCCACGCAGGTATCACCGTAGCGCGGGCACAGTGTGGCGGTGGCGGCGCGGCGCGTGGCCGGAGCACGGAGGGACACTGAGAAGCCGCTGCCTCTGCCTGGCTGCACACCGTGAGGGAAAGGGGAGTCCAGGGAAAGTCTCCAGAGTGGGCAGGGGAGCCTGGAACTTCCCCGGGGACAGCTCGGGGACTCCTCTGAGGGAACTGAGCCAGAAGCCGGTGGCTGGCCAGAGGCACAGCCAGGCCTCCAGCGCTTTTGCCCCCTTCCCGTTTCTGGGCTGACGTATTTGTGGGGACTCCGAACAGAGGCCAGGGCCTGCGGGCAGCGATGAGGGGCTCTCCAGGGCCATGGCTCTGAGTTACCGTTGGGAAAATGGAAGTGAAACCTCGAACTTCTGCCTCAGGAGTGAGCTGCTGGGGCCAGAACAAACGCTTTCCTCTCACCATGGCCCACATCTGACTCCTGCCCCTGCCTGCACCTCGTTCAGCCCGGGAAGGCGCAGGCAAGGCAGTGGCTCCATGGGGCTGGCTGGAGACAGCTTCCCACCTCCAGCGGCAGCAAGACAGCCACACAGAGCCACCCCGCAGGGACCCCCAGACCCAGCGGCTTTGCCGACACCCCGGGCGGCAGGCGGGGAGGGGGGGACACGACACCCCAGGGTCCCAGCAGGGACGGCTGCTCCCCCGCCGGGACGGCGGCAGGAGAGGCCGGGGCGGGGGTCCGGGATGCGGAGGGGCCGGCGGGGAGCTGCCTGCCCGCCCGCCCCCCCGACCCCACCCCGGCCGGGCGCTGGCGGGGCTCCCCGGACCCGGCGCGGCGCGGGGAAGCCCCGGGGGCGGCCCAACGCCCCCTTCCTGGGCGGAGAACGGGCCGAGGCGTTATAGGGCGGGCGGCCGCGGCGACGGGCGCAGCGCCATGAAGCAGCTCGGGCTGGTGGGGCTCCTCGGCGCGGCTCTGCTGGGCGTGAGTGGGGCTGGGGCGCGGGCGCTCCCTCCCATCCTTCCTTCCTTTCTTTCTTTCTTTCTCCCTCCCTCCCTTCCTTCCTCACTCCCTGCCCTCGGGCAGAGTCTCGGCCCGCAGCCGCCGGGCTTTCCGGGAAGGGGCACGGTCCGGCCGCTCTGGCCCGTCCCCCGGCCCCTGCGGGAGGCCCACGGCCGTGTCCGTGTCCGTGTCCCGGCCGGCGGCGGAGGAAGGCCCGGCAGCGCTGCCGCCCGGCGCAGCCCGAGCCGTACCGAGCCCCCCGGGTCCGGTCTCCCCCGGGAAACCCCCCCCCGCCCCGCCGGCGCCCGGGAGCGCGGGCGTGGACGTGGGGAGGAGAAGAGGGCAGCCGGCAGGCAGGGCCCTGCCCGCGGCCCCCCGGGCTCTGCCCGCGGCCCCCCCTGCCCGCCCTCGCTTTCGCTTTTCTCCCGCGGAGCGGGGCTGGCCGGGGTCCGCAGCCCAGCCCTGCGCCAGGGCGGCGACGGGGCGCGGGTCCCCGCGGGCAGGGACGGGCTGCGTGGAGCCCCGGGGCTCCGCGGGCACGGCCGGGGTCCCCCCAGCCCCGGGGGGTGCAGGGAGAGGCCTGCCCGCGCCCCTTTCACTTCCCTTTCTGCTCAATGTCGGACCGGTGTGACAGCGGGGCCCGTTCCCTGACGGCGGGGCCGGTTCCCCTCTGCCAGCTCGGGCATCCCCGCGGCCCCGTCGAGCCAGGGCTTGCCCGAGGGGCCCCGCGGGGGTCGGTAGCGCCCGGTCCCCAGCTCCTGCCCAGCCCTGCCTCACCTGCCGGCCCACAGCCCCACGGTCATCTCGTTCCAGGGCTCTGCCGGAGCCCCTATCCCACTCCCTGGAGCCCTCATCCCGCTCCCCGGGACAGCCAGGCTCAGGCGGGTCTGCCGGCGGCTGCCAGGCTACTGGAGATGGGCAGCGCGGGGTTGCTCCGCGTGAGGGTGCGGTGCTGTGGGTGACCTGCACCCGGACTGGCCCGAGATCTGGTTCCCTGCCTCTTCTCCACCCTTCCCTATGCACACAGCCCCCTGCCCTGCTAGAAGGAGCAAGGAAGGGCCCTGGCTGACTTTTCATGGATGACATACCTGCCCTGGGCTTTTCTGCCCCTCAGGGCCAGTGTATCAGCCTTGGGAAGGGGCTGGCAGTGCTGTGGGCTGGGGACACTCGGTTAACACCGCAAGGCGCAGGGGCACGGGGCTATGTGTGATCGCTATCTGGTAGGAAATCTGGGGAAATGTGGGGCCACCCTACCAGAATCACTGCCACCCCACTTCAAAGAAAGGACGGGTGGCATCAGGCAGCGTAGGCAGCTCTGCTGCGGTCTGTGGTTAGCACAGGCCTGGGAAGAGTGGTGAGAGGAAGCCCTCACCTTGGGATGTGGGTTGGTGCACAGGTTAGCACAGATGTGCTTGCAGAAGCGAGGCAGTGCTGGAGCGCTGGGGAGCAGCATGAATTCACAGGTCTTGTTTCTTCCAGTGCTGGGAGCCTGGTGACACCATAAGATGCTTTGATAAGCAGTATGAACACAAGGGCAAGTGCTGTAACCGGTGTCCACCAGGTACGGAGACCCCTTCCTCTTCCTGGGGACCCCAAGGCCTGGCTGTGCCAGGACCCACTGCCTGGCCACGGTGGAGTGCGCCCAGCTCAGTGTGACCGAACCCCTCCACCCTGTTGCCAGCAGTGCTGACAGCTTCACCTCCCTGTGTCACCTCAGTGCTAGAGCAACTGGGGGCCTCGTGGGTGCCCTGGGAGACCCCCTGGATGTTACCAAATCTGCCACAGCTCTCTTGGGACTGTCTGTGCTCCTGCAGCTGCAGGACCCCACGGTACAGGCAGCTTGTGGGGAGAGCGCTGGCACTACCAAATCATGATGGTATTTGCCAGCTCCTGCTGTCACTGCCAGATTGTTTCCCAGTCCTTGGAGTGCTGGAGGCAGTGAATGCCTTCCCACCCCGCTCTCCTGCCCCAGCACCCCTCCCTACCTGGCCCCATGCAGCATGCACAGCCAACAGGCGAGCTGGCCCCTGTAGCCCTGGCCGCTAGAGGGGCATCGGGCTACCGAGCAGCATGCCGCAGTGGCCCTGGCATCCACAGCTGCCAGTGCTTCCCTGTCCTGCTGGCAGAGCTGCTGCCTGGAGAGGGGGAAAGCCCCCTTGCCCCCTCCTCACCAGCCTCTATTGCAGGGCAAAAGCTGGTCTCTGAATGCAACGGCACAGAAGACTCTCTCTGTGCCCACTGTGAGAGCGGACACTATCAGCAGAGCTGGACCAAGGAGAGGCACTGTGCCCCCCACGATATCTGTGAAGACAGTAAGTGCTCCCTGTGCTCACTGGCCCCAGTCTGTGGGGGCTGCAGGGGCTGGTGTCCGCCCAGGCTCGCCCACCCAGTGTCTCACTTCATCTGTGCTCCCTTTGCCCAGATGCCGGCCTCATTGTGAAGAGGCAAGGAAATGCAACACACAACACAGTGTGCCACTGCCAGGCCGGCATGCACTGCTCTGACACCAGCTGCCAGACCTGTGTGGAGAACCAGCCCTGCCAGCACGGCTTCGGCTTTGTGGAAGGTGAGTCCGACCAGCTCCTCCCTCACAGCGGGACTGATGGCCTGGCAGCATTTAATGTCAGATCTCTGGGGTAAGGGGGGCTCCCTCAGCAAGGTGTCCCTAGCAGTGCTTCGGGAGAGCTGTGCCTGCTGCTGTGCCTGGCAGCGTTGCCACAGGGAGTGCCGCTCACCTCCCGCAGCCCATACTGACCTTCCCGCAACCTCTGCTTCTCTCCAGCCAAGGCCATGGCCCGGATGTCGTCGCCCTGCGAGCCCTGTGCAGAAGGTACCTTCTCCAATGTCTCCTCTAAAACCGAGCCGTGCCATCCCTGGACAAGGTATTGTCCAAGTGCTGACCACATCTTTCATCCATCCCCAGCTGTGCCCAGTCCCTGTGAGCACGTCCTCTGCTGCCAGTCTCCTTAGGGACTGGGCAGCTGGGATGGTCTCTGAGGGACACAGCATCAGGCTGGCGTAGGGCAGGAGTGAGAGGAGCAGAGCTGGGAGGGCGGTGAGGTCCAGGGCAGTGTGGCTGAGCTTGAGGGAGACATCCAGGCACTTGTGACTGTCCCTCAGCATGTGTGCAGAGTGCTGGCCCCTCCAGGGACATCCATGCTGTCGTCCGCACTGGGGAGCAAGGTATGAGGGGCTACGGGGACCCCCCCATGCCCTGTCCAGGCTTTCCCTCCCAGCACACTCCTTGGCTGTAGTCATCAGCCAAGGCACCAGCCCTGTCCGTGGGGAGTCTGGCTTTGAGGATGTCATGGGCTGGCAGGTAGTCCCTGTCTTTAGAAAGCTGCTCGAGGGTTAATTGCACTCCCTGGTAGAAATGTGAGCCTTATTTCCAGGCTGAATTAGTCTTGCTTCAGCTGCCAGCCATTGGATTTCACTTTGCTTTTATCTGTGCCCAGAAATTACCTCCCCATGGAGCCACTTGTAGCCTGTCATCGAGTCATCACTAAGCTGTTCTGCAATAGCTGCAGTGCCAAAGCCCCAGGGTCTCCCTGACCAGGAAGGGTCAAATATCCGCTCCCTCCTGTGCCTTGTCCCCATCTCTACCAGTTTCAGCAACTCCAGACCAGGACCCTGGGGTGGGGCCCTGCTATGAACCCAGTGTCCCCGTCACGCAGCACAGGCCCCAGCATTGGCCCTGGCCACTTGCCCCTCCAGACCACAGCAGGCTCAGTGCAGGACGCTTTCTCATGCAGCTCTGGTGGCTGCCCAGCCCTGGCCATTCCTCCTCAGGGGCTTTCTGCATGCTCAGGCTGCTGCTGTGGTTACATGGTCTCGTTCTTTCCTGCAGCTGTGAGGAAAAGGGGCTGGTGGTGAAGGAGAAAGGGACGAACATCTCAGATGTGATCTGCGGTAAGTGCCTGGTGCCCTGGGCTGGGCCAGTGCAGAGCAGAGATCTCTCCTGGTGCTCTGGCTCCCACAGCACTCAGAGGAGCTGGCCTGGCCCGCGGGTATTTTTGGGAGAGTCTGACTGCACCACTGGCATGATGCCTTCCTGCTCCTCTCTGTCCCTGTGAGGGATCCCCACGGGACTGAGTCTGGAGCAGGGGCAGCTCGGGGCACTCAGTGTCTTGGTGGGAGTGTCACGCGGGTGCCTCACTGACCCCATCTCCCTCGGCAGAATCGGGCAGGCTCTCCTTCCTGTCGGTGCTGATCCCCATCACGGCCGCAGTCGTCACATGCCTCTTGGGCATCTGCATCTACTGCCTGGTCCACGCAGGTAAGGGGCTGGGACACGAGAAGCGATGCCTTGACCAGAGGGACCATACGGGGCCGAGGATCCGAGCAGGGAGGACAGTGGCAGCTCTGCTGAGAGTGGGGCAGCCTTTCTGGGGACACCACCAGGGCATGGCTCCTTGAGCCTGTTGCCCTGCTGCGTCAGTGAGCTCTGTCCTTGGAAGCAGGCATGTTTACACCGCTGCGGCCCAAACTGGGCCAGCTCTTGGAGGAAAGTGCTAGTGCCCTGTGGGTCCAGCCCAGCTCCCCCGCTGTGGCCCCCAGCCTCTCCAGCCTGGCAGTGGCAGCAGGCACAATGAGAGCTGCAGGACCTGTGGTGCAGCAGCACCAGCCCTGGCTCTGACCCAAGAGCTCCCTGCAGGGCAGGAGCGCTCCCCCCTGACTTGCTGCCTTCTCTGTCCCTCTTTCCGTCTAGATCCCAGGCGACGGGTGCACAAGCAGGTAAGTCTACCCAGAACCCTCCTCCAGCAGCAGGTTGGCGTCCCTCCTGGGCACCAGGATGTGCCAGCAGCAGAGAGCAACAGAGCAGGGGCTGTGGCTCTGCAGGGCAGGAGGGGTGGGGGCTGTCCTAGGGCTGCCTGGCTGGGACAGGACAAGGGCTGGGGCAACCCTGGGATGCTGCTGGCAAATGCTGTGACAGGAGGGACCTGCACAGGGTGAGGCCCTGCTCTGCACAGAAGTGTAGCAGGAGCCTGTGGAAAGATGGGGCCACAGAAGCGGGAGGTGTAGCTGCCTGCCTCTGACCTCTGCCCCTGTGCATATACAGGCCAGGAAGCCTGGAGAGATCCTGGAGGTTCAGCAGCCCATGGAGGTGGGGGAAGAAGTCTTCCCTGTGCAGGAGACCCTTCTTGGGGGCCAGCCCGTGGCCCAGGAAGATGGCAAGGAGAGCCGCATCTCGGAGCAGGAAAGGCTGTGAGGGTGCAGGGCACCACCTCCAACAGAAGCTCTTCCATCCCTTCTCCAGCTGGGGAGGAAATCTAGCATCTGGCCTCGCTGCAAATTAGGTGATGCTGCAGTGGACCATAGCACAGCCACCCCCATGGTGATGCCACAGCGGTGCCTGGTCTGGCCGCCTGCCCAGGGCTGCCACGGTGGAGCAAAGCTCAGCTGCCTGCATGGGGATGCAGCGCAGGGCCCGGTCCCACCGCCCGCCTGGGGTGTTGCGGCACAGCGCAGCACGGCTGCTCATGTGCTGACCCCGTGGCAGAGCCTGATGCAGCACAGCATGGCTGCTCGTGGGGAGGCCCTGGGGCAAAGCCCAGTCTGCCTGACCACTGGGGCTACCGGGCCGAGAGTGCGGGCTACTGGTGTGGGACCACCGTGGCAGAGGGCAGTCCAGCCATCCGCCCAGGGTGGCTGCGATAGCACCCAGCCGGGCAGCCCGTGCTGGAGCTGGGCCCGGTGGGTGCCGGTGCTGTGGAAGACTGGGGCAGGGGCAGCAGCCCCCATATCAGCCTGGCCACCAGGCCCCCCGCCCCGTGTCGTCCCAGCGCTGCCGGGCTCTGTGAGGACAAATAAAGGCAGGACTCGCAGTCCCGGCACTGCCTGCCGCCCTCTTCTCTGGGACGGGCGGGACAGGGACCAGTGCCTGGAGCGCGGGGCAGCGGGAACCGGACCCCCCCCCCCCGCCCAGACACTGAGGCGCGGCGGCCGGGAGATGGTGCTGCGGGACCGGCGCGGGGCTGCGTGGGGCGGTCCGCGCCCGCCTCCACCGGGGGGGGTAGAGGGGGGGCGGAGTCCGCGCTCTCCGCGGCCGCGCTCCCTCCGCCGCCCGGCTCCGCTGGGCTCAGGGTGGGTTGGAAGGGGGGGGGTTCTCACGCCGCCGCGGCCCCCCCCCGCAAACGGCACGCGTGGGGACACGCTGCTCAGCACGTGCCGCGCGGCCCGGCCCCGCCGCCCGCCGGGGGAGCTGCAGCACTGCCGGCCACGGCGCTGCGGGGCGGGGGGGAACGGCTGGGCTGCACTGTTCCCCCCCCCCCACCCCCGCACCGCCGACAAAAAGCTGTACTTAAACTGCATTGTTCTCCCAGTGGGCGTGAGCAGCACGGCCTGCAGCCCCTCCTGGGACCCCCTCCGCTTCCCTGACGCCTACCAGCGCTCCTCGGACCGATGCTCCCGGGAGGGACGCTTCCAGCGCCGATGTTCCTGGGACAGATGCTCTGGGGACGGGTGCTCCCAGGACAGATGCTCCCACCGGAGGAGGGAAGAGAAGAGATGCCGTCAGCTGTGCTTGATTCCTGCCCCAGAGCCTCCCTACGCTGCCCCGCCGGGCGTGCTCCCCCTGCATCTGCAGCCGGCATCCCCCGCGGCCACCGGGCAATGTGACAGCTCCCACCCGCTGTCCCCTGCCTGCGAGGGGAGACCACACGGGCTCCAGTCCAACACGGCCCCACCGCCCCTGCCCTGACCTCAACCCAGCATCACAGGGGATGTGAGCGTGCAGGCAGGGCTGCCTGCAGCAGGCAGACTCCGTGCATCTCGCCTTGCCAGTCCATCACTACATTGACGGCGTGGGGCCGGTCTCACCGCAGGGCAGCACTGTGGGGTGCTGGGGAGGCAGCAGCAGAGCTGCTGTGGGCCCTGACTCACCAGCATGGGGCTGGTCTGCAGCAGCACCGAGCCAAGCATGGGCTCCAGGTACCAGGAGCAGCTGCAGCCCGTAACCCACCACCACCCAAGCACATGCAGTGTGGCGTAAGAAAGGCCATAAATCCCAGAGCCAGGAGCAGCTGGAACACAGAGCAACTTTTACTGTAAAGGCAGTGGCACATTATTTAAGGCTCCTCTTAAAACCTAATGTTAGGTTTAATAAGGGAGATAAAAGCATGTCAGCAGCTCTCCCTCTCAGGGTCGGTGCTCCCAGCAGTGCCGGTGGGATGGTCCCAGGGCTGGGCAGCACAGCGTGTCGTGTCCGTTTTCCCCTGCTTCCGTCCCCCACCCCACCCCCCCAGCACCAGCCCAGTAAACACCCTGCCCTGGGGACAAACTTGACCCCGACTCCTGCTGGCCCCACCAGTCCTGCCAGTGGAAAGGGCTGGCATCATATGGGCCACAGACATGGAGCCTTTGGCCCAAAACAGCCCCCAAAGGACTCTCTCTCCACGGCTGCCCCACAGCAGCAGGCTGGACCCTCTGGCTCCCTGCCTCCCCACTGCTGACCTCTCCCTGCTGGCATGCAGCATGTTTAATGCCTGCTCCCACGTGTCAGACATGTGCCATCTCATTAGTGCGTCTGTCCCCCAAAGTGAGAAGGGAGAGCACGTGAGACCTAATTGAATGTAACTAATTATTCACTCTGCAAATGCTCTGTTTAAATGGGATTGTGAGGGACAGAATTACTCATTCTGAAAAGGGGAGAGAAAGAGAGAAAGACAGAGAGAAAACAAATAGAGGCGGATGCTGGAGCTGCAGCTCCCTCTCTCCCCAGAATACCAATTACCGGATGAAGTGATTGTATAAATCTTTACCGAGTGAACGAACTGTACTAGTCACTTACTCCTGTCCTCTTATTACGAGGAAGCAATGAAAAATCATCCCACTCTCCAGTCCAGTTAAGGGCTCCCAGTCACTGTCTCAGATGCTGTCCTCAGCTGGAGATCTCGTCCCGGTGCTTTCCCAGGGTGAAGGTCCTGCAGAGACAAGGCTGAGCGCTTGGCAGGGATGCAGAGCACTCCTGCACCCCTGGCCCCAGGGAAGAGCAGCAACTGCATGTGTCCCAGGGAGCTGCGGGGCTCCTGCCCCAGCAGGAGCCAGCCGATGCCATGCAGCACCCCGGGACACAGGGAGACTTGGGCTGGTCGAGGGCCCCAGTGCCACACGAATGACAGCTCACCCGGGGACCCCGGTGCCTGGCACAGAGGCACCCTGCACCTTGAGCCTGCAACTTTCCTGCCCTCCCCTTTGGTGGGTCCAGCTCTGCCAGGCCCCAGGCCCCTCGCTGCAGGCTCCCGCAGCACTCAGAGACCTCCCCAAGTGCTCACCGAACGGGGAGAGCACGGTGCGTCCCAACCTCTTCCCATGCCAGAGTCTGTGTTTCTCGCTCCCTAGCATCTCTGCTCCACAGGCTGGAGAAACACAATCATTAGGAGCGACCTCCACCACTCTTCCCTGCCACATCTTTTAATCCCAGATCCCTCACACAGCTTCCTCCAAACACACCCATCTCTGTCCTTGGCAGCGGTGTGGGATGGGAGAGGAGGTCATGGCTGCACAGGGCAGGGAAAGCCAACAGGCACCCACACCCTGGGGTCCAGCTGCATGAGCTGGTGAGGACACAGCCAGTCCCACGTTCCCTGCAAGCAACACCGGGACCCCCTCACCACGAGACGCCCGGCACCCTGGGGACTGGTTTACCAGGACGAAGGCCACCTGGTCTCCACATCCTGCTGCAGACAGGAACAGACACAGCAAAGGAGGAACTGCACTGCTGCATGGGCACCCCGGGGCCCTGTGGGTGCCGCAGCTCCCCAGCTTGTCCGGGGGGTGAGAAGCCGCTGGAGGAGTTGTGCAGTTGGGTCGCTGTGGGGGAAAACAGACTGGCAGCAAGTCAGCGAGGAGAGGGCAAAACCTCCAGCCTGTCCTGCCTCGTATCGGATAGGGATTTGACTGTTGCCAGCAGCGAGTTTCCATGCACTGGAGATGCGCATGTGTGGGTGTGAAGGAGAGATAACATCATCATCATCATAACAAATGCAGCTGTGCAGCTCCATTCTGTGCTTATTGGCTTTCTTCTGTTTATCTATAAATAATTGCGGGGACACAATAGACTTTTAAGACTGCCGAAGAGTTTGTCTCCTTCCAGCAACCGTATTGCCACAGTGCTGCCACCTTATCTGCTTGTAGAAAGATGAGGGTGGGAAAAATATTTACTGTCGGGGATATTTGTCATCTGCAAATTACCTCTGCCTACAAGCCACAGTGGTGATAGGACTGACAGTGCTGATCTGTATTGCAGGCACGTGAGCCCTGGGGTTCTCCATGCTGCCCCAGACCCGCCTGAGCCTCCTCCCCATTAGCTGGCAGGGCAGGCAGCACTGTGCCGGCAAATCCACTGCGCATGCAAAGCCATGCCATGGGCTGCAACTGCAGCCCAAAGGGATGAGGAAAGCAGCAGCTGATGCTGAACTAGGTGCCCAGCCAGTGGCTCGACACAGAGGAGCACCGTGACAGGACGACTGAGGGACTACGCTCAGAGGTTTGCAACGTTGGCAGCACCTCCCTGAGCACACACCTGCACCCCGATGCTGTGCAGCCAGGGCAGCGGCCCCCCAGCACAGCACCCCCAGGCACCGACCACCTTGAGAGCCCCAGGCCTCACTGCTCTCCTGCAAAGGACAAACGCGCCATGCACCCCTGCCGCTCTCTCAGCATTCAACATCTCTGCCAGCTCTGCTCTGCCCACTGTTGCCAGCCCCACCAGCCTTGCTTGCCACTGGGATTTCTGCAGCCCAGAGGCTTTGCACAGCACTTACCACTGCAGTATCCAAGAACTGATCTAATTGATGTGACACCAACTATTCAAGTATCACTAAATGCAGGATTAATGCTTCTGTGTGTACAAACCTCCTGGACCCTGACCATGAAATTATAACTCTGACGTGAAAGGAGCCAGAGCAGGAGCACCAGATCTCAGCTGAGCCCCTGCCACCGCAGCGCCGGCCAGCCCTGCCGGGACACCTCCCCGATGGCTGTGCGGAGAGGCAGCGTTGCACGGGATGCCTGCAGCATCCAGCTTGCTGCACAGAGAGTCAGGGCCTGCCGCTCCCCGCAGACCAGGCTGCGGCCACAGCATGCCCTGCACAGCCAAGCCAACCTGGGCAGCATCAGGCACGTGAGCTCTGGCAGGGCTGCCACCTGGGGAGCTGCATGCTCTGCAGGGCAGCGCCAGAGCCATTTCTGGGCTGCTCCACACAGCCCATGCAGCTTGCAAGGCTCTTGGCTTGGACATGGACTGGTGCTGGGAAAAGCCATTCATTGCATTTGAAATTTTACTGTGAAATTAAGCTACGCTTGGACACACAGAGCTTGGCACAGGCAGCAGTCTGTATTTTGTGAATTGCTTTCTACAATCAATTAAAGAGATGGCTGGTGGCCGGGGGGGGTGGGCGGCGCACACAGGGTGGCTCCTCTTTGGGCTGGCTCCAGGTCCCTGCCATGCAGCCCAGAGAAGCAGTCCTGGCCCCCAAGGGAGCAGCCTCAGCACGGGGAGACCACAGGGCTGGGGAGAGCCTGCACCCAGCGGAAAAGGACCTGGGCTGCTGCTGATGGGGAGGACGGCCCATCAGGGACTGCTCTGCTGCCCCTATGCCCACATTGATTACCTGGGTGAGGGGCTTTTGCCCTCTCACTGCTGGACGCCTGCTCCCCTCTGCATCCCGCTTGTGACCACAGTCACTGCCACACACCCCAGCTCGGGATGCACCAGCCACCGCCGGAGCCATGTCTCACCACTGTTCCGCATGCCCTCCTCACGCCACCGGCATTGCCTGCAAGCAGGGGTTTGCAGGGCACAGCCCTGCGGTGTTTACCACACAGCCGCCAGGTGAGGCCCCACTGGGCTCCTCGCTACACGGGACATCGTGCAGACCCACAGGCTGGCCCCAGGCATTCGTACTGCACCGGCCCACAGCAGCTCGAATTGGAGCCCTCCTTGAGATGAACCTCTGTCCCCTCCCAGCCTCACCCCAGCTCTGGCACCCCTGTCCCCCTGCAGCACACCATGGTCCCAGCACCACTCCGGGGCAGCAAAGCAGAGAGGTCCCACGTGAACTGGGGGATGCAGCAAGGCACAGCCAACATGGCAAAGCTCTGGCACCACCTCCCATCACATTTGGGCAGCAAGCATGGTGAGCATGGTGTGAGCATCAGGCTGCTTAGATGGCCAAGGGCTCGCCCTGGTTCTGGTTTGCTCAATGTTTTCATTAAGGACCTGGATGATGGAATAGAGAAAGCGCTTATTAAATTTGCAGATGACATGAAGCTGGGAGGGACTACAAGTATCTTGGAGGACAGGATTAGAATTCAAAATGATCTTGACAAATTGGAGAAATGGACTGGAAAAAATAGGATGAAATTCAACAGGGACAAGTGCAAGGCAGTACGCTGAGCCAGGAACAATCAGCTGTGCAAACACAGGCTGGGGATGGCAAGGCCAGCGGCACGGAGCTCAGCCGGGCATGAGACCGCACAGGCACTTGGGCAGGAATGGGGCAGGCAGGAGGCACGCTGCCTGCTCAGCCTGGTGGTCCTTTGGGAACCAGAGGAGCAGGGCCCACGAGGAGGCAAGACGAACGGATGGAGGGAGCAAGAGTGGAGGGAGCGAGAGGCTCTGTGGACAGAAGAGGAACCTCCTCTGGCCTCGAGCACAGACTGAGCCCTCGGAGCTGTGCCGCCGGCTCTCCCAGGGTCACCCACACCTCTCCTGTGCCGGCCAGGAAACACGGCAAGATCCGTCTGGACCCCAACCCCTGCACACACCGGGAGTGGGGGCGAACAGGGGTCCCTCCCCGGGTTCTGCCATCCCTCCACCTTTGCCAGCTCAGAGCCAGGGCAGCTGCTGCCCTGCAGGGTCCCAGCAAGATGCCCCTAAATTGGCCCCAAAAGCTAATCAGCCTTTCCCCTTGCAGCCCCGCTGAGGCAGAGCCCCGGGCACTGGCACAGCCCAGTGCCTTGAGCTTTGCTCCAAAGGTGCTTCCCATGCCTGGGGCTCAGCCGGGGGTCTGCCCACAGGCCCCTGCCCCACACTGCGCACTCCCGCAGCCCCAACCGTGCCCGGGGGGTGGACATGGCTGCCTGGCCCGGGCTGAGCCCCCGCAGAGCCCCTCCTGCTGCCTTCCCTTCACTCCAGCAATTAGAGCTCCAGCCAGCACCCTCCCAGCCTGTGCAAACACCGAGACTCATTTAAATAAATTAAGAAGACATAATAAATCAAAGGGAAATGAGGGGCTGTGCCTGGGGGCAGGGGAGTCACTCGAGTTTAATTACATTGGCAAGCCTTTTGCAACGAAAGCACAGCGAGTCCCACATGCGGCGAGCGCAGATGTGCAGAATTGGGCACAGCTCCGCAGCAGGGCTGGCGGCACCGCCCCAAAGCCTGTGCCCAGCACAGCACCGGCACAGCACCAGCTGCGCCGAGTCAGGAAAGCGGGGCGCGTGCCTGCAGAGATGGTCCCAGGCACCGGCCGCTCCTGGACCCCCAGCAGTGGGTGCCCACAAGGGCAGGCTGCATCCCGGCAGCACAGCGAGAGCCCCGGCACGCGGCCGCCGGCAGTTCCCGTGGAGCCGCTGGCAGCGCCCAGTGCCACAGGGGAGCTGCTGGGGCAGCCTGCGGAGTCCTGCTGGCTGCCCAGAGCCACCGAGCCTGGCCGAGGCTCAGGGAGAAGCCGGCAGCACCCCTCCATCACCGCGCGAGATTTACAGCCCGTCCCCCATTGTTTAAAGACTCTCACTCACGGCTGTGGTGGGGACTCCAGAAAGAGCTTTGTGTAGAGGCAGCAAATTTATGAGACTGGCTCTGAATCCCCAGTCACATCAGGGGCCAATTCGTCTTCCCAGGGCTGAGGATGAAATTAAATTATTGTAAAATAAATCTGTAAAAATGATGAAAAGACCATCACCCAGCAGCAAGGGCGGGGCGATGGGAACACACGCACAGCCGTGACGGATGGGGCTCACCGGGTGATAAAGCGCCCAGGACCCAGCAGCTCAGGGATTTTTGCTGTAATCTCACTAAAGAGATGTTGTTTACAGGAAAAAGGGTATTTTGGGGAGGAAATTGCATTTCAAGGTTAAAGGAAAAAGATGGAGTGAGTCTCCCCGGGAGCCCGCTTACATGCAAGACGGCGGCAGACAGAGACAAGCGCAGGTGCCGGAGAGCCGCGGGCCGGAGGCAGCGCCTTGCACACCCACATGCAAACGGCCAGGGCCAAGTGCGTGCCAGCCGGCGTGGCCCTGCCCTGTCGCAGCGGCGAGCAAGCCCCAGCACAGCCGACGCCATGCCGCCGAGGCTCCCGGCCCAGCCACAAGGCAGGAGCGGGTGGCGGATGCGGGCAGGGATGGGGGCTTGCTGGCCCCGTGGGACGCCCAGCTGGGCACGGCCCTGGCAGAGCAGGCGGCGATTGCCCGGGCTCACCATGGGGGAGGCCACCGGGACGTGTGGATCCAGGACAGCCCGAGGAGGCCGAGCATCCCTGTGGGTGCTGTCAGCCCACCCCGACGGAGGAGCTGACGCGACGCGGCAAGCCAGCGGAGCGGGTGCTGCTCCCCAGCCCTGGCGTCGCTGAGGGCTGCCCAGCCCCACAGTGCACTGCCCAGGGATTTGCAGCCTCCCAGTTTCAGTCTCATCCTACAAGAAAGATGCTGGAGAGTTGTTTGTTTTGGTTTTTTCCCCCTCCGAGACGATTGGAAAAATAATGACTTCATCTTATACTGTGTTGGCTGGCCATTTAACAATAGGCCATTAGCACGGCTCAGCATGGGGAAGGGATTTATTTAGGACACATGGTTGCAAAGACAACCCAGCACCAGGTGCTTAATAGTGTTTCAGAGGTATCAGAGTGTTGCAGTGCTCAGAAAATGCAGCTGTAGGGAGTTCAGAGACTTTATTCTTCAATTCTGTGAAATCCCACAATACCAGTAGAGATTTCTCAGCTCTGCCCTAAGCACAAAAGCAGTGTGGAGAAAGCAGCAGCTTTGCAGGGCCAAGACGCCAGCCAGCTTCCAGCCACAGCACATCCCGGCCGCCCCAGCGCTGGCGGGGCCGGCTCCCGCTGGCACAGCTCAGCCCGGCACCGGGCATACCCGCGTCCTCGCCCCCACCCAGGGCCACTCACAGGGCCTGTTAAAACCAGTGCCTCCCCTCTGCCCCCAGCAAATGCACTCCAAGCACGGCACAGGGGAGGGAAGCGTTCCCCAGCCCCAGGAAAGCCCTGTCCTCCCAGGCAGGGCTGGGTGCTGGCAAAAACCTCCCTTACTCATCCCCAGCCACTTGTGCCTTCAGCCTGGGCAGCCCCAGGGCACCTGGAGGCTCTGCCAGAGCCTTCCCCCTGTTTTGATGGCCTGGCCAGACGCTGTCATCCACCAAGAGCCTCCCCGCTCCTCCAAACACTGCCACACAGCCCCAGCTCCAGCCCCCGTCCTGCCACCAGCACCGGGGCAGTTCAGTAAGCACCAACACATCCCGGCCCACGGATGAACACAGAGCTCCTGAGAGCAGGGATGGGATGCCGGGCAAGCCCCCCTCACGCCTGCTCACACTGCCCAGCAAGCGCTCACTGCAAAGCCCCTGGCCCTGCCAGGGCAAGCTGGCGAGGTTGTTGGGAAGGGTTGTCCCAGCACCTGGGGTCTCCGCAGCACAGCGAGAGGTGGTCTCTTGGCAGCAGCCACAACAACTGGCCCCTTCCCCAGCACAGCCCTGGGAGAGACAGGCAAGCACTGCAGAGGGATCCAGCCCTCCTGGCTCCGAGCAAGCAGAGGTGGAGCCCAGCAAGAGCAGACTCACCTGCGCAGGTACGGCAGCTGCAGCACACAGCATCCACAGGGCAAACACGGGGGCAGCTGCAGGGAGCTGGTGGCCTGGGTACCCACGGCAGTCCTCAGAAGTGGTGCAGGCTCATCGTATCCCAGGGCCAGACCATGTCTGCGTGCACCCTCCTTGCCTGCAGAGCACCATTAGCCTCCCTGGAGGAGCAGGCTGGGATTCCTCCTACCACCCCCACCCTAGGCTGGGCAGGAAGGCAGTGCCCCCCTCTCCTCTTATCACCTGGCAGGGACGTGGTGAGCATTGCCCTAAATCAGCCCCATGTGCACCTAATGGCCTGGGTCACACCCACTCAGGGCACAAGTGAGTTCCAGCCATTTGCCCCTGCTGCTCGCACAGCCTCCCGGTGCATTCCAGTGCATCCCACGTCTCACCCAGGGCTCCCACAGCTGAGCAGCTCCTGGCCTTCCCCAGCCCCTATGGCCGACGAAGCGGAGACAGGAAAAGGCGCTTTGCTGGACCCAGAAGCCTCCACAGCCCCTCGCCCGCAGCCTTGCCAGTGAGCGGGGCTGTGCCGCACGTGCCACGGCACGGCGAGGGGTCCTGCGGCAGCAGGCGGCGAGGCCGGGGGCAGGAGCTGGCGGCCGTCCCGTGCAGGCGGCAAGGCAGCAGTGTGCCGAGGTGGAAGTAAAGAGTTACTGAGCAAGCAGACGTTCAATAATTCATGGTCACTGAACTGCAACAGGAACAACGACAAATAATAATACAGGAAAATGGGGAAAAACCTGAAATCGTTAGGCCAATGGTTCAAGCATGAAGAGAGCGTGCTGAGGGAGCGGGGCGGCAGTCACGCCATGCATGGATGGAGGGGTAGATGCCAGCTGCACAGCGGTGCCCTGTCCCCGGCCTGGCACCCCCAGCCCAAGGGCCCTTGATGGGGCCATTGCCCCACGGGGGCTGTTCCGGGGCACGTGCCCAGTCCTGGGGATGCTGAGCAGTGCCACGTGCCAGCCCTCAGTGCCCTCTGAGCCTGGTCGGCATGCAGGGAGCTTGTTCACGTCTCCAAGAGGCAGGGAAGGCAGGTCTGCTCTCCCTAATTATAATTAGTGATGCTTACCATGGGAATTTGCAAACATGGTTTAATTAGAGCAGCCGGGCTCCCTCCACACGTGGCACCCTCCCCAGGGTCAAGGACAGAGCAGAGCAAGAGAAGCAGGAGCTGGTGGATGCTCAGCAAAGTTTGGCTGCTGGGCCCACACAAGACTTACCCCTGCTCTTTGCCCAAAGCCATGGCCTGGAGGGCTGGCAGGGCTTGGCTCGGCTCGCCTCGGCTTGGCTCGGCTCGGCTGGCAGCGATCGCCCCATGCCTCTGCACAGACCCTCTCCCAAGGACCCGGCACTGCCAGGACTGCACTCTGCTCCCGGGGATGGGGAGGACACCTGTGCACACCGACTCAGCCAGAGGCCAGCAGACGCTGAGCTGGGAAATTTAATCTACAGCTACAAGAAAGGGCTGTGGAGTCTCTAGATGCATGAGCCTGCTTCTTCTGTCAAGAAGAAAAATAGGAAAGGGGCGTAGGGAATTAGACAAAAGCCACGAAGCAGAGAGGGAGGGTGGGGGGGAGTTGGGGAGGGCAGGCGGTGGCCGACGGCAGCCCCAGCACGGGTACGGCTGATGCTGCAGCCGGGGCAGAGCCCCACGGTGGGAAGAGCTTGGCTGCCCTCTTTCCAGCCAGACCTTCCAGCAGCCTCCACCCTCCCAGAGCCAGCACTGCGCAGCCTGCGCCGGGGGGTCCTCGGCTGCTCCCCTCCCTCCTGCCCCAGCGCTGCTGCCACAGGAAGCCTCTGCTGCGCCATAAGCTGCCAGGGCTGTCCCTGGCTCCTCAGTCAGTGAGGCGGACAGCATTCACAGCTGTCCCCCGGTACTGTCACCTGCGAGGGGTGTAGGACATTCATCTGCGCTGCCCCGACCTCACTCTGGGAAGATGGGGTTGGGGATGTGACTTGCACTTGCTGAGGCTGAAGCACCGTGCGTTGCAGTGGCGCTGAGCATGGCAGGGGTTGCACAGCTCCCACTTGCCAGGAGCACGGCTGCAGACTGGCCTCATCTCAGCGCTGGCCGAGCAATGCCACTGTCTGCAGCGTACTTTGGGCTCATCTGAGCCAGGCCAGGCCGGCGTGCTGGCTTGTCCTTGCAGCCTGGCCACGGCCCGTGGCTGGTGGCCGCATCCCCCGGGTGCCCCAAGCCCTACAGAGCTGGGACCAGGATTGTGGGAGATGTCAGTGAGCGTCAGGAGGAGACGGGGCTGAGCAAGAGCAAGCCCCTGGCAGGCTGTGTCTCTGAGTGCAGCCAAGCCAGCCACTGTCCAGGTTCTCCCATGACTGACCGGGTTGTCTGGAGGGATGAATTTTGGCAACATGAGTGAGAGCATCCTGAGCTCAAGGACAGTTGGCCATGGAGGCCAGGCAGCAGCAGGCACAGCGTCCATGCAGGCTGAGCTGTGGGCAGGACACGTTGGCATTGCTGTGTGGAGAGCAGCGACCTGGTCAGAGCTTTCTGAAGGTCCCAGGCACTGTACTGGGAACCTGGATGACTAATTGCTGTTGTCACCAAACCTAATTAGGAGGCTGGCCACAGCTAGCTGGAAACTGTAGGTGTTAATTCTTTCTGGCGGGAGCGGTACCCCGTCCAGAGGGGCTCCGGCACCCCACTCTCCCCAGAGCAGCTTCTCTCCCCAGCTGCCCCCCAGTCCTCACCCCTCCTGCCCCACACATGCAGCCTTTGCCCGTTGGTAGGGGAACACCAACCAGCCAGCCCCCCCGCTCCGCAAAGCCACGCTCTGTGCCCTGCATGCTGGGGGGCATGACGAGGCTTTTTGCAGGGAGAGGCTGGGGTGGGTGCCCAGGTCCTGCTCACTCCTCCCCGCGCTGTGCACTGTGCTCCCACTGCCCCTGCGAGGCCGTGCGGCGGTGAGGGGGAGCCGAGCTCAGTGTCTGGGTGACAGGTTTACAAATCACCATTGCTGTGTGAAGAGGGAGCTTGGCTGCCTCGGCATTCATCCCCGCGCTAATTACTGCCTCCCGGAGGAACCCGATCCATCTCGCTGTAATTGACAAAAGGCAATTAAAAAGCAGTTGTGAATAAAGGGGGACATCTCTGGAGGGCCTGACAGGAGAGATTTAGGTGCTTTGCTCCCGGGCGCCTTGGACACGTTCCAGCGGCATGGCTGGGCAGCGATGTTCGGGGTGGCCATGCCCCCTCCTGCCCTGCTCCCGGCTCAGCCCCGAGGCATGGGAGCTCTGCCCAGTGCCCAGTCCAGCATTCTGCTCACCCGTGCCTCCTTCTGCCCTGCCAGCTGCAGGACCGGCTGCTTACCCCATGCCTGATCGCCAGACAGACCTGGAGGTGAGGCCGGGCGCGTGCTCTCCAGCCATTTTCCCGCAGATGGGGACTGGGGCAGGAGCAGCAGGGTCCTGCACCCATGTGGGGCCAAAGCCAGCACCCAGCAGAGAGCCCAAACCAGGGGCTCCCCTCCAGCCCGCGCTGGGATAAGCCCCCGGAGCTGGGAGACCCCCAGCATCTTCCCCCACCAGGAGCTGCGGGGGACACGGGGAACATGGGGAGAGGAAGGCAGAGCTGCACTGGGAGCAGCGCTGTGCCTGCCTGCCACGGAAGCACCGTGGCCCTGCTGCCTGCGCTGCCACAGAGCGTGGCCTTGCAGGAGACAAAGGGCAATCAGCAGTGAGTGGCACAGAGCTGGGCGTGAAGAGCCGCTGATTGAGGAAGAGACACGTCAGATGCCTCTTGTGCAAAGCAATCTCCTGATTGTGGAGAGCAGCAGGTGCGGGCGCTGCCAGCTCACCTGCGGAGACGCAGCCCTGCCTGCAGAGGTGGAAGGAAGGGCAGCGTGAAGGCAGGGGGGATGTGGGACAGTGTGTCCCCTGCATCCCTGCACAGCATGCGCCTTCTGTCCCTGCACAGCAGTGCCCTGTGCCCCTGCATGGCAATGCCCTGTGTCCCTGCACGGTGCATGCCCTGTATACCTGTGCGGCAGTGCCCTGCATCCCTGCAGGCATTTCTCTCCTGAGTGCTGGGCAGCTCTGCTCCAGCTGCGGAGGGATAGACCACCCAGAGACCAGGTGCCAGGCAGCCCCATGGGGAGGAGAGGGCAGGGGCACCAGCCGAGGGAGCAGAGCCTGTCGGCAGGGCAAGCTGTGCCTGCCCCGAGCTGTGCCAGCTGCTGGTGCTGCCAGGGAGCCAGCCCCGAGGCACAGCAGAGCACAGAGCTGCGCCTTCCACCTGCCACTCGCTCGGGGCTGGGGCTGGCGAGAGCTGCCCAGGGAGAGGCGAAACTGCCCTGGGCAGAGCTGCAGCCCCAAAAGCGCCCAGCGCGCGTGGCTCAGGCAGTCCTGGCCCCTCCGCTCGCCCTCTGCACCTGCAGCGGTGCCGGCTGCACGTGGCTCCTGTTGAGGGGAACCCGCCTGTCCACGGCCCCGTGGTGGAGGTGAGGGTCCACGGCTGCCCTGTCCCGGGGAGGGGGCTGCCATGGGGCGCGTAGGTCTGGCAGGGCCGTGCCGCTCTCCAGCGGTGGCAGATGGCAGGATGTGCTGATGCTGGGATGTTCTTCACCATCTGTTGGGTCTAATTGACTTCCTGCAGAAGTTCTTAAAAAAAATTAAACCAGTTGCAAGAACAAAATTGTTAATTAAAAGGCCTTTTGATTAGCTAGACAAATATTTACCAATTATGACTGACCCTGGCCACTCCATTTTTTGTCTGCAAACTCCACAATC
This sequence comes from Haliaeetus albicilla, assembly GCF_947461875.1. NCBI lineage: Eukaryota > Metazoa > Chordata > Aves > Accipitriformes > Accipitridae > Haliaeetus > Haliaeetus albicilla. Next base: position 824,573 of record NC_091484.1, on the reverse strand, counting down.
AGCAGTCATCTCAGCAATTACGTCTGCGCTAACGATTGCCCTGTGAAATCCCTCCCCTGGGGGTGTCCCTGCAGTGGTGGGCAGGAGGAGGGACCCCGGTGCTGCCAAGCAGAGGGGTGAGCTGACCCACTGCACCCTAGGCACGGCCACGCACCAGCCCCACCTGTGCCCCCCACCAGTGGCTGCACGGGTGCGCTCCCGCCACCCACTGCCTGCCCTGCTGCAGATGCCTTGCTCCGGCTACAGTGGCTTCTGGTGGTGGCATCGTCCCCTGGGTCTGGCGCTGGTCCCCAGGCAAGGAAATTAGGCTCATGCCACACCGTGCATCGAGAGGACACAGGTCCCAGCCAAAAAGCTGTCTGTGCTTTCGGGGGAGGCTCAGCACACGGCAGGGCTTCCCACCGGCTCCAGCAGTCGGTGCCCAGCCTCGGGGCAGGGGCTTTGCTTCCCATGGCCAGCACTCCATGGCCCTCTCCCACACCTGGGCAGTGGGTGCCAAGGGCCGTGCCGGCCACCCCGGACCCTGCTGCAGTGCCCAGCCCCACTCCCAGCCTGCTGGGGCGGCAAATCCCCCTTCCCCCCCAAACCCGCTGGCACCCTGTGGCTGCAGGACAGGGAGCCTGTGCCCGTCCTCACGTCTGCCCACCTTGTGCCGACAGGTCCTGGGCACATCACGGCCCACTGTCCACAGAGCTGGGCAGGGGCCAGAGAGGAGTGACTGCGGGCCGCGGCATGCCGGTCCCCACCTCCACGGAGGGGACCCGGGTGGTTGCGCCGTGCCAAGGGGTGCGCTGGGAAGGAGCCACGGGGTGCAGCACCAGCCGCGCACTCCCAGGGCGGGACGTTCATTTTAATGTGGTAGGAAATTGATGGATGATTCTGAGCGAGCGAATGTTCAGTGTAAATTACCCATGTTAGGCTCCAATCCGTGGCTAATTCATTAGACACACGTTTCTACACAAAAATAAAAAGCCTTCTGCATGCATTGTTCACCAAATGCTCTGAAGAAAAGATGTGGGGAGGCGAGGCAGGCTCTTGACCCACTCTTCTGGTTAAATCCCAATTCCCAGTCTCTCTGCTCCCACCACAAGGAGCGGGAACAACTCCAGCCCAGCAGCACAGCCTGCCAGGGAAGCGCTGCCAGTGCCTGCCCGTCCCCGAGCCTGCCCAGCTGCAGGGCTCAGCACCTCTCAGAGACCAGAGGGACCGGGGAGGAATGTGCAGCACAGCACGGGGAGCACTGACTGCTGGCTCTGGCAGGAGAGAAAACCCTGGGCGTCAGACCCGGCAAAATGCTGGGATGGCTGTGAAGGCCCATTCCCATGATCTACCACCATTTAGAGTCTTATTAATGGAGTGGGAAAGCTAATTGTGATTAAAGTAATGATGGTGCTAAACAGATAATTCTGCACTGAAGGGCCAGATAGATTTTTAAAAAGTGAATAAAAAAGGAAAAGACGGAGTAACCAGTCTTTAAAAATACAGAGATCAGTAAGTGAGGATTCATTTTTTTATTAGTCCGGGGATCTCAGGGGAGACATGCGTCTGCATCCCCAGTGCCTGAGACTGCACAGCTCTTAATAAATGGCACGCCAGCGATGCTGGGCCTGCCCGCTTCATTACCATGACTACTGCACTCTGCTTTTGCAGAAAACTAAATATTGAACAGAGAGCAGGTGTGTGGAGGATCCCAGCCCTCCCAAGCCATCAGCGCGTCCCCTGGGAGGGAGCGCTCAGCCGCGGGGCCGCAGGCTGGGCAAGGCGGTGAGCATCCCCGTCCCACAGCCCTGGCTGCAGGAGCCTTCACACCCGAGCCAAGGGGTCAGAGACCAGGCCAAGCCCTGGGTGACGGGATCGGCAGGAGACCCTTCTCCAAGGAGCTTAAAATTACTGCCTGAGCGGAGCAGAGCTCCTTTCCCCACCAGCAGCGGCAGGGAGAGCCCAGCTGAGGCCTCATCCTGCACCGACCAGCCCTGCAAAGGCTGCAGGAGCGAGACTCTTCCCAGCACTGTGAATCCTCTTCCCCTGTGTCGGCCGTTTTGCTGTGCCTGCCTGCGGCAGGGAAGCTGCAGGGCACTCGGTGCACCGGCCCGAAGGAGACGCACCCCAGGGATGGGGATATGTCGTAGAGCCATCCCGTATCCAGCCTCCCTGCGGGGCTTGGCTGCTGATTTCAGCAGACCCCGGGACCTAGAAACTCGGCAAACATCCCGTGGCTCTTTCTTCCTGCAACGACTAGCACAGGAGGCAGCGGGGAAGGAGTTTGCATATCAGGACTGCTGGAGGTTATTGCTTTCGTAAATACATGGCATGCAAGCGCTTGAGGTGAGCAAGGCAGGAGGAGAGCCCATGTCTCAGCGTGGCTCCTGCTCGCAAACAGCCTTTGCCTCATCTTGCATTTCAATGGCTCCCCAAGACCTGTCTCTGCCCAGCAGCTACCGAACTGCTGTTCCCTGGGTGCCCCCGGGGTGTTCTGCTCCCCAGTGCTCTCCCACCCTTGCTGTGCATTTCTATTCACCCCTCTAAATGTTCTAATACTGTAAAAGATCCATCAGAAACCTTCCACTCCAGAGGGATATATATTATCTAAATTTGATAAGACAACTTAATTTCTCTCCGTGTCTGTTACTGGCGATAAAACTGGGAGACTTTTATGACCCGGAGTCCTCTGTAAGATTGTCAGGAACTTATTATACAAGGTATAACTGGATTTCTCTCCACAGATGGCTCGCAGCCATGAGCTGTAACGCAATTCTGCAGCACATTTGGTTGAATAAATGCAAAGAGCTTGTTACAGTGAGTTAGATAAGAGAGACGGGAACACGGCTCTCGCAGGCTAATTCGGCATCTGATCTGCCTTTTCCCTCGCTGTGAAGGACGACTTGGAAAAGTGCATTTCACGCTGAGGAAGGATCCAAGCCCTTCCCAGAGCTGCCTGGGACCGGCACGGCAGCCAGTGCGGCACACTCGGAGGGACAGGACCTGGCGTGCCGCAGCAGAGCTGCCTGCCCCAGCCCTTCGCACACACCGCAGCCATTCCCCCAGCAAACCAGCACCAGTAGGTGCCTTCCCACATGGCAGTGAGGGACGGTAGGTCCCTCTCTCAGGCCCTCACGGCAGGCTCATCCGTTATACTTATCACACAGCCCATTCAGGCTCTGACCAGATAAAGACTGGTGATTTTTTATTTACTGATTTTTTTATTTCAGCATCCTGTGGGCAGGATGCCATGCAGCACACTCATTTATCTCAATTTGCTCCCTCCCACCTCCCGTCCCTAATTTTTCAGCAGAGCCTTGGAGGTGAAAGCCTTATCTATGTGGCCCTCCTGCACACGGAAAGCAATTGTGGCCTCTCCTTGTAGGGGTCCTGACGGGGCTATTTACTGTCGGAGCAATGGCTACGTGGCCTGGAGATGTGATCGGTCCCTCCGCAGCTGCATATGGCCCTGGGGCAAGCCAGACACTGCACTGCTGTGCCTGAGGCTGCAGCAGGGCTCATGCGCGGGGCTGCAAAGGCTCCCGGTCACGCAGTCTGCCCAGCGACTGTCCCCGAACAACAAACACTCCCCCAAGCTCAGACTATGTTCGAGCAAACGGGAACCACTGAAACCCATCAGCTGGTGACAGCATCTTCCTCTCGTGGCAGTCCTGGCCGCCTGCTCTCACGCAGCCCCACCGGGCTGCAATCCCTGGCACGGGCTGAGCCAGCCCCGCAGCCCCCCGCACCCTCCCCGGGGCTGCTGGCAGGACCCCCATGTACACACTGTCCCCCAGACCTGGTGCTTGCTGGGCCCCAGCACGGCTGAGCCAGCCTCCTGCACCCATGCAGCGCTGCAGGCAGCCCCTACGGCCATTTGGGAAAGCAGTGCTGGTCCTCGGACCCCCTGGGGCACAGCGGGGCCTGGAGCCTGGCTCAGAGCGCAGGCTGCGGCACAACGCGGCCACATTAATGCTGGGCAGAATATGTTGTTATGTGCATCAGGTTTTGTAATGGAACATGTTTAAAATTCAATAGAAAGAAAGATTAAAAAATAAGTTTCTTATCTAAAGGAGCCATAGAGCCAGTGAGGAAATTATGAATGTCTCGTTGTCCAAGGTTAAAGAGTGAGAGCTGAGGCATGAAAAGGCAGGAGATAAGATGAAATGTTTTCTGTTCAAATGAATGGGCTCCACTCTGCTCTGTAATAAATGATCAGTGTCAATATGACAAATTAATTCTGCATTGAGCTCCATTCAGCGTATGCAAGGTGGGGAGGGACCGGTGGAGCGGCAGAGTCCGTGGGGCAAAGCCGGGACTTCACAGCCTGTTGCTCCAGGAGTGTCTCCTGGAGGGCGGCGCAGGAGAGACCCCGCGTCTCTGGAGGCTGCCCTCGGCCGGGAGCCGCACCCCGGCTCTGCGGACCCTCTCCACGGCTGGTGGAGGGTAGGGGCTGCCCCGGGCCCTGACCACGGGCTGCAGGGCCCGGTGGGGGCTGCAGCCACCCCTGGGCACCCCCCGGTCCCTGGCTCCGAGCGCTCCTCTACCCACGGGGAGAGGGGGACCGTGGCAGGACCCCAAGGACAAGGGGACAGGGATGACGTGTACCGGGCTGGCAGCTGCGGTGGCTGCAGCAGAGCTGTGCCAGCACGAGGAGCTGCTGGCAGAGCAGCCAGGTGACCCCGCGGAAGAGATTGGACCTTTTAAAAGAGACAGTGACAAATGAAGCTCCCTTCCAGCTCGAGGCGCGGAGGAAGGGGGCAGGGAAGCGCTTCCAGGAGCCACGAGCTGAAGGTCACCCAGGACCCAGACGATGCTGCCATGGGGCCGGGAGGGGACGGTGCAGGCAGGGTGCGAGCAGGGCAGGACGGTGGATGCGGGACCCGGGTGGGTGATGCCGGAGGTGCAGGCAGTGGTGTGAGGAGAGGGGGAGCGGGAGCCATCCCCACCCCCGGAGAGGACAGGCAGGGAGCAGGGGGCCTGTGGATGATGCTCTGGAGCACCGTGGTAAGTGCCATGGCCAGGCCATGCCAGTCCTGCCCAGGGCAGCCCTGCCAGACCCGAGCCCCCACGCTGGTAAGCGATGCTGCCAGGGACTCATTTCCCAGTGATGAGCAGTGAACCCAGGGACAGGAACACAGTTCCTTGGGGTGGGAAGCAGGCTGTCCGCCCAGGCAAAGCCCGGTCAACCGGCCACCAGCCCCACCGCTTTCAAGGCACCATTCCTGCCAGAGAGCAGCCTCCAGCCAAGCCTGGTGCTGCAGCTTCCCGGTGGAGTGGGAGCCAGCACAAAGGGCTGTGCCATACTGGGCAGGGAGATGACGGCCGCGCCAGGCCAGTGGATGCCAGGGGAGGCACGGCCGTAATGGCAGCTGTTGCTATTCACGGGAGATCCTTAGCGCAAGACACACTCTTGCAGAAGACAAATTGCAGCCGACACACAACACTGTTGCTCTGTGTTTATCTCCAGCTGCCTGAGGGCAAGAGCAGGTGAAGTTATGGGAGACGTGGGACGGCTGGAGCCGAGAACTGCCACAGCCCCGAGCGGATCCACGGGCCTGTCCTGCCAGAGCACTGGGCTCCCTCACCACCAGCCTCTGCCCAGCCAGCCAGCTGCAGGCAGGGACGGAGCAGAGCTTTGCCCTTGCGCTGGGCAGGCATCTCCATCGATACCATCGGGGCAGGACCGGCTGCCGCTAACGAACCAGGGAGGTGCCCCCCAGCGATGCAGCTGCACATGGGGGACAGTGTTTGCGAGGACGGGCTTGCTTTGCAGGTCCCAAGCAGAACGGGGGGCACCTGGCTGCCGTGCTGGTCCCGCACAGCCGTGCCACCGCTGGCTGCACCACTGCAGAGCTGAGCTGTACCTGCCGGTGCTGCAAAGCTTCCTTTGGAGGTGCAGCAAGTGCTCCCGCATCAGCACCCAGCTGCCCCAGCAGGGGGTGGGCAGGGCTGCCTGTGCCGCAGCACTCCCCCTCGCTGCAGCACCGTGGGCTGGCGTGGGAGCCTGGGGACCTGCAGCAGCTGGGCTGCAGGGCCTGCTCCTGGAAGAGTTAACAGCCTTCCCCACCTTGTTCAAAACACTGACACTGGAGCTGAAATGGAAACAGCATCTCAACAGCTGAGATTAAAACAAGAAAATGAGTATAGAAATTATGTTTGTTAAAGCGAAATAGCTAATATAATCCTCAAAGGATTTTTCCTTTCGACTTAAAAAAAAATCTAATATCTTCATTTCCATACCTTTTTTAAGCTAATTTGTGGAAAATTAAAATGGTGAGCCCACAAAGGCTGCAGTTTAATTGAATCTTGCATCAGCCCTTGGTGAGCAGTCTCTCTTGGATTCCTTGATTAGTTCCCTCCATTAAATCATTTTTGCATCGTTTAGCTGAGATACTGTCTTCTGGCGGGTCTGGGACTCAGGGACCTGGATAGCTCAGTCTCCATCTGAGCAGATGTAAAACGACACGCTGTGCTCTGGAGAACTGTCTTATTTGGCCTCCCATGTCCGCGGGACTCACTCCTGCGCCTCGCTGGCCCGGGCAGGCAGCGCCATGTGAGGCTGCCTGCTGGCGCTGGGCCCGGACGGGGCTCAGCACATCCCCAGGTGCCGGGCACGGCGCTGCGGGACTTGCATGGGGAGCAGCCGGAGCAAGTCCAGAGGTGGCAGGACAGAGGGCAGCGGGAGCAGCGGGAGCAGCGGGAGCAGCGCTTGGCACCAGACAGCTTAGAGAGGGCACGCTGGGCTGGCCGTGGGGGACACGGGGTGCAGCAAGGACCACAATGTGATATCCAGGCAGGAGAAGTCCTTCTGCTCTGCCTGCCTGGCAGCACCCCATGCACGATTCTGCAGGCACTGGGCCCTGGCGGAGCACCGGTCCTCAGCATGGGGCACACATGCAGGATGTAGCCGCAGTGCTGGAAGCCGTGAGAAGTTCACCTTCTGTCTCTCCCTGCTGAACATCCCCTTTTTCTAAGCACAGATACATTACACTTGGCAGGGATGGCTCGTAACTTAGCGGGAAGAGCATTTACAGCCTCCTTGTCCCGTGGCACAACACCCCAACAGGGACAGAGCCACTAAATCTCTCCGAAGCCACCAGCAGCAGCTGCACACCAGGACAGCCAGCACGGCTCTGGCCCCGTGAGCCATGTCCCAGCCCTGCCGGCTGCCCGACACTGCCCCACGGAGATGCAGGCGCTTGACAAGCCAACTCTCCCTCATGCATCCCCTAAGCAACCCTGGCACCTCTCCCTGCCCCAGCCACAGCGCACGAATTTTCTGATGGCCTTGTCAGGCTATCATGTCCTGTAGATTAAAACAGATTTATATAAAGTCCTTTTCACCCCATTAGATTACTCTGGATTAACCTTGATCTCAGTAATAGATGCTATAAATGTAAGTCCCGCTCAGGGGGATTTTATCCATATGTTCTTGGAAGGCAGAAAGTAGATAAATTCTTAGAGAAGGTCTTACTGAGTGATTAGAAAGATTTAACCTCTTCAGAGCCAGCCGGAGCCGTGTGCCCCTCTGTGGGGCGAGTGCTCAGACCCACTGCCTCGCACAGCAGCCCCCCCCACGGCCCCACCACCCCCAGCCCCAGGCTGGGGCACATCCTGCACTGCCTCTTGGGGAGGGGGATGCAGCACGTGGTGCAGCACCGGCCTGACACTCTGCTGCTGCACCGAGCCACCTCTGCTGGCAAGCTCAGCCTCCCCAAAGCACGGCAGGCAGCCCTGCCTGCCCCATCCTCTCCTGAGAGATGCTGGCACGTGTGCAGGCAGGGCCGTAACGGGCTGGGCACGCCGCTGGCCAGCCATTCCGCTTCACAGAGCCTGGCTTTTACGCTGCCTGGCTCTGCGGTAAAGCCTTGACTTTGCACCCGAGTGAGAGTTCCACAGCAATTTCCTCCTGTATCCCTCAGGACTTTGAATGCCCCGGAGTGGATGGTTACCACCAAGCTCCTGAGCTCTGCTAGCGAGTCCTGCACGGCCTCTTCAGAGCCAAGAGCTGCCTGAGGCTGATGCTGCCCTTGATTTATAGCCTGTGGTTTCCTTGAGAGCTTCATGCTTTTTCCATCACCAGAAGGGAAAAGCCTGTTGGGCAGAGCAGACTGCAGTCCTTTGAGTGTTTGATGGCCAAGAAACAGTTAATGCAAAGAGTGATGAAGGCAGGGTGAGGAAATTCAAGCAGCTGTGAGAGCAGAGGAAGCTGTGCGTGGCACTACGTGTGCACCTGTAGGTGTGGCCCAAAGGGGTGGCAGCAAGCAAAATTAATTCCCCATCCTCTCCTGCTGCTGCTATTAAATTGCTCTAAGCGCAGGCTAGAGCCAGAGCCAAGCTCAGCTCTTCCAGCAGAGTTTGGCCAGCAGCTGCCTTCTGCTTGCTGATCAGAGAAGCACCTAATGGAGGAAGAGGAGTCTGGCACTGGGCTGCAGAGAACTGGCCCTGCTGGAAGCTGCTGTGATCACACAGGCTGTGCAGAAGACAGGCACAAGCTGTTGACAACAGACAACAGTAATGAAGAGGACTCAGCTCTGCAAAGCTACAGAGTGCTGCAGACAGCTGGGGTGTATTTGGGGTGGTCTGTGAACACGCTGGCTCCTGGGGAGTCATTAGTTTTGGCTGCAGTGCTGCTGCACAGCGCTTTCAAGGTTGGAGAGGGTGGGAAGGGCTGGTACCACTGGCTTTGACTTTACTTGAGCATTAATCACTGACTGTCTATCATGGTCCTGGCAGGGAACAGGCAGCAGTATGAAGGGGCTGCAGTTCTCCCCCTGGCAGCAGAGCCAGGTCCGGCAGGCTTGGCAGCATGCTGCCTGTCCCACCTCCCGACCCGAGGTGCTCCCACGGCACCTGGCTCTCCCTGGGCCGGGCTGGGGGAAGGCTGGCCAGGTTGTCAGCATTGCGTTGCCAGGGCAGGGTGCTGCACTGCGCACGGGGCGACAGCCCTGCACGATGGGGCAGTACCAGCACAGTGCAGCCCACCCCAGGGGCGTCGCGTGGGCAGCCCAGCTGGCAGCTCTGGATGGCAAGGGTGTGCGCTGGCCTGTGCTGGAGAGGAGGCAGAGATGTTACTGTCCTCCTTCATCAGTCCCCAGCACGGGGGCTGCCTGCTCGGTGAGGTCTCCTTGCAGCATGCCACGATCAGGGGCTGGTGGAGGTCAGCTGCCCCAGTTACACAGAGAATGCAACCAGCTTCGTGGGAAGGCTCCTCAGCACCAAGAGGCAGAGGAAGCTTGAACCCAGCCTGCTGAGGATGAGGACAAGCCTGTGTCCTGCCCGGACTGAGCTGGCACCCAGGGAAAGGCTTGCCAGGACTGGCTAGACTGTGTCACGGCCAGTGCTGCTCACAGGGGTGCAGACTGTCCTGTGCCCTGCACCTGCCCTGCCAGCAAGTGCAGTCCTGCCTTGTTGGGGGGGGGGGGTCACTCGTTGCACCAGACTTTGGCAGCTGCACTGGCAGTGTCCCCCCCGGGGCTGCATAAGTTCCATGCACCACGGACCTGCCTGCAGCAAAGGAGGGCCAGGGAGAGTGTGACGTCCGCCCTCACTCATCTCCCCCAGCCAGGCTGTGCGGCGAAGGCACCTCTGTGCACATGGCAGACGTGAGCACCGGAGGAGGACTCGCACCGTTAGCAAAGTTTGATGAAAATGCGCATGGTCGGCAGTGCCCTGCAGTCAGGGCCTCCACCTGATGAGCTGCGGCACGAGGACAGCCGAGCCAATCAAGCTGGCATGAGCAAGAGCTCTCTGCTAGGCAGCAGGCGCACGGGATGCAGTGAATAATACATCGCCTGCCCTCAAAGGCCAGCGTGTTCATTAGTGCATTGACCTCGCTGCCTCCCTCTCCTGCCAGCATCTATAGCGCAGCCACAGCCACACATCTCCCCAGGGAGGGGAAGCCCCACACGCCTCGCATCAACCAGGGCCCACACTCTGTCCTGCTCTTCTCCTCCTGCAACAGGCGACGTTTCCCTGGCTTGTGTGTCCCTCTGCAGGGCTACATCCTTCCCCAAACCCCACAAGGACCCCGGCTGGTCACAAAGCAGTCTTGCACAACAGTGTGTGCCGCTGGGCTCTCCTAAGCTCGTGGGAGAAGCGGCTGGTGACTGCTCCCCCATAACCATCAGTGGGATCAGGGCTGCTGCCAGCAGCTCTGGAAGGAGAATCTCTCTTGACAGCCTGCTCCTTGACGGCCCCTGAGCAGCCCTGCCAACTGCTGCACAGCACCACGGTAGCACCGGCTCCTGCCTTAATGCTGCTGCCACCATGAATTTGCAGAGCCTCCGTGTGTGCCGTGACAGGTCGCCAGGTTCCCTGTCCGGAGGCACATCTCTCTGGAGGGTGGCTCTGCAGGCTGTGCCGTGCCACATCTCTCTTCCCTGCTGACCAGGCTACTCCGCACGCCCAGCCGAGCCCACGGCTGGCTCTGCCCATGCTCCCGGCACTGCTGGCCTCCCTGGGCCCCTCGTTCTTCTGGGCCCGGGAGCCTTGCTGGATCTCTCCTTGGGACACGGCTGCCATCGCCATCACCAAAGGGCTGGGGTGTGTCAACCCCCCCCACGTGGAGCCAGCGAGAGCCCCCAGCGCCCTCGAGACAAACCCAGGCCTGGCTGGTGCTCACAAAGCATGGCAGCCACGGGTAGCACGGGTGCTGCATGGATGCTCCAGCCCCTGGGCTCGCAGGGAGCAGCCAGGGGCAGACCAGGCACAACGCTGGCCTCACGCCCACACAGCCACCGGGTCACCAGCAATGGGAGCACAGAGAGCCCTGGCCAAGCGCGGTGCAGTCCCAGGCTGCGCTGTCGCCAGCCACTGCCTCGAGGTGCCAGAGTTTGTCCTGCTGTGCTCCCCCTCCCAGGGGGCCAGGAGGTCTTACCGAGACGTACAGAAATTCTGCCTGCTGCCATGAGCTGTCACCTCCGATTCTGCTGAATATTTAAAAACCGCCTGAATCTGAAGTGACAAATCCATCATTGACCATCTGCCACTCTGCACGGTCACCCTGCAGCAGTCCCTGACATTTCCAGCTCTGCCCTGACACGAGCCAGTAACTCAGAGATGAAAGGCATCAGCCTCGGCAGGCTGACAGGCGCTGCCCCCCACCAGCCCCAGGCCCCTCCGCATCCCACGCAGAAGGGGCAGCCGGGGTACAGGACCCCCTCCCCGGCATAGACATGGTGACTGTCTGCTGACTCCTGCCGAGCACATGGCTCCACGCACGCCAGCCTTACCGCTGGCACAATCTGTGGGAGAGAACCCATGGGACACCCCGCTGAAGGCACGGCCATCCCCAGAGCCATCTGGGAGCAGCACCCCAGCCATCCCATAGAGGGCTGCTGTCCCTGTGGACAGGGGCTGTTGCAAGCCCCGTGGGCAGCGCTGTGCCCTCCTGCACCTGTGCCATGGGTTCTCCCTGCACAGCAGAGTGCGGGGGGCTCCAGCGCAGGGTCCCCAGAAGCCTCCCCCTCCCCAGGGCTGCACAGGAGCCCTGCCACATCCCCACCACAGGACGGAGCAGCTGGGCCGACACGCACTCTGCACAAGGAGCTGGGTGGACGCCTGCTTGTGCACGAGGGACAACCCGCCCCGGGACCCCCTCTCTGTCACCTGGCTATGGCTGTCAGTTTATGCCAGGTAGATCAGCATTGGCACCTTGCAGACCCACAGATCCCTGGGATGGCGGCAGGGAGCAGGCTGCTTTGAGGCAGGGTCATTCCCAGGAAAAGGGCAAGCATTAGTTGCCACTCATCCCCTTGGCAGCAAAACACTTGCGCTCCTCTGCTCTGCTGCGGCAGCTCCTGCAAGGCGAGCCCATGCTCAGCCCCGTCCCTCCCTGCCACCACAGGGACCGGGCAGAGGGGGTCCCCTCACTGTGAGGTGCTCTCCCCCCCTGCCAGCTGCTCCCCACACTGGGTGCAGGAGAGTGTTACAACTATCAGCTTCCCAGTAAGGCTGCCACACCCCACAAACCTGGTTTGGGGCTCCGTGACAGAGGCAGTCGGTGGCACCACTCATCCTGGGCCCTGAGCCAGAGGCAGTCCTGGCGCCACGTGCCGAGCCTCAGAGCCCCAGCAGGGAGCGGGGGCTGCCCAGGAGCTATGCCCGGGGCCCAGGACGCTCCCAGGCAGGCAGTGTGGCTCCTGTCCCCAGAGTCCCAGGAAGGGCCAACAACACCCACAACGGTGGCTGCGCCGGGTGCCTGCGGAGCTGCTCCTGGCAGCCCTCCCGCAGAGGAACCGCACCGCCGCAAGCCCATGGGGCTCCTTACCACCTCTCCTGCGTCCGCAGCGGCCCGACGGGTGGGGGAGTGGGGCCGGGTGCCAGGAGACCCCACGGGGGATGCTGGGGGCCATGACCCTACACCTCCATCTTGGCAGGGGCCCCAAGCAGAGACAGCAGGGCTGTGGGAGAGCTCCCGCCTGCTGTTTGCTCCGTACTTGTAGCTGGCACAGAGCTGCAATTTACAATCAACCTGCTGTTTGAGCTAATTGTGCTGTAATTGCTGAGCTGTGCTCCCTCCTGTTTCACCAGAGAGCGGCGGTTCTTACACTCCTCTTGGCAAGCCGGCACATCCCGTGGTCAGCCCCAACGATGAGCCCACTTGCTCCCACCCCAGCCGTGCCCCAGGCAGAGGCAGTTTTCCTTTCACTCCCTCTGCCAGCAAACACCACCTCCCGTGCCTGGATGCTGCTGGTCCCTCTAGGAGTCCCCACTGGAAGCGGTTGCCAGAGGGCACAGGGTGACCAGGCACCTCCATGCCACTGGATGAGCAGATGGGCAGGCACAGGGCACTTCTCCAAGAGATGCCTCTGCCTCCTTGGAAGGCATCTTGCCAATGTTTCATTTTGATCAGATAAAATTTGTGCAAAGCGGGGAGCAGAGCAGACTGCGCCGGAGTCCGGGGGACCGGCAGGATGGGGCCTGGGGTGCCCACTGTCCCACTGCAAGGTGATGCGCTGCTGAGCACTAAGGGGGGCAGATGCCAGGTTATCCATTGCTATTAAAGGACACTGTCACTGGAGGAGCTGGGCTGGTTCCCAGCAGCTCCCCGTCACTTCCCCGTGCTGATGCTGCAACACTTGTACATCCTCCGTGCTATTTAAAAATCCCGTCTTTAATAACGCAGAGACATCAGGCACCTGCAGGACAGGCGCAGGGGGACATCGGGCACCACGGGGACAAGCGCAAGGGGATGCCGGAGAGCAGGGGGGGCTGCAGGCGGCCCCGGCCCCGAGCGCCCAAGCGGGCGGCCCCCGGGCTCGGTGCCCCCCGGGCTCGGTGCCCCCCGCTGCGCCCTGGGGTCCCCCCCGGGGCCGGTGCGTGGTCGCGGCGGGGCAGCGCCGGCAGCGCCGGGCCCGGGGGGCGGGGGGGGGCTCCCGCCGCTGCGCGGCGGCGGGGTGCGTAATCAGCACTAATCAGGTAGCTCGCTAATTGCCGGGCCTCCTGCGGGGCGGTGATGGCTGGAGGGCGCCCGGCGGCGCGGCTGCAGCGGGCGGGCGGTGGGGCGGCCCCGGCCGGGGCTGGGGCTGGGGTCGGGGCCGGGGTCGGGGCCGCCGCACCGGCCGCCCTTCCCTGCGCATCCTCGCCGCTTCTCCTCCGGGGCAGATGCCGCTTCTTTGGTCCCAAAGCATTTAGAAAGAGCGAGCGCTAGAAACCCACAAAGACGCTGCGATTCTTTCGACCGAAAATGGTTTCCGAAGGCAACTCTTCCGAGAGAACTTGCTCCTCTTCCACGGCCCAAGAATTTTTCTCCAAGGGCCGCGTTCCGCACCAGGCGTCGCGGCGTGGTCCCCGCCGTGAGGGTGCCTGCGGCCGCACCCTCGCTGCCCGCTGTCCGCGCCGGGTGCCGGGGTGGGAGGCAGGGTGGGTTGGCCGGGCGCTGCGGGGCGGTTGCCCGCACCGAGGGGCATCGCGCCCTGCGAGGAGCCCGCTGTCCTGGCAGAGCGGCCTGCCTTGCGCACGCACCTCGGCAGGACGTCCGCAGCCCATCCTCGGCGTAAGCTTGTTCCTTCGCACGCAACTCCGCCTGACAGGCTGGGCCCTACATAAATTCCCACCATAATCACACTGAGAGCTATCAAACTATCTAATTTAATTTCTTTGTGAAAATAAATAGCTAAAGTGGCCCTAGGTACATGCATAAATACTTCAGCTTTATGTTGGGCCTGTTATTACTTCTCCCAGCTTGTGTAGTTGTAATGCACACTTAATAAGTACATATTTATTGCACGTCTCGTCCTGGTGGAATAGTGAGGAGGTTTTGCTGAATAAGCAGGAAAACAGCTTAGTCTGTAATAAAAAAGGGAGGGAGTTAAAAGAAAATATGCTGGGTAATTAATGATTGGGCTTTGAACAGCCATAATTTTTTATTAAGCAAGTATGCAAATATGGCGTAAGTGGCTGTGTTAGTATTCAATGGCTTTTTTTAAACATTGATGGCTGATCTCTGGTAAGTCTATCTCTCTTTATGCCTGTGTGCGCAGAGACATGACGGTGAGCAAACAAGCATTTCTGCGTGTCCGTGCAGGTACTTGGGAGCATGTACACTGGGAGCGCACATTGCTCACGTGCAGCCCCGGCCAGCAAGTGCACATGTGGCTTCGGACTGCTCCCCAGGTCTGCACAATACACTGCATTATCTTCCTCCTCGCCTGCTGTCATCCATTGTCTCTGTCTTTCTGCTGCTTGCTTTGCCTCCCCTATACATTTGTTGCATGCTTCATTAATCCTGATAAATATGTGGATTAGTGCTACAGGGGCTGGGTACACTGGGCTGGGAGAAGAAGCTCCAGGGATGCTGCCACCACGAAGCTTCCAGTGCCCTGCTCCCGCTGGCCAGTGCGGGCACCCATTCGGCTGCCCGTCCACCAGCTGTGCCTGACAGCACTGCCGGGTCCCTGCTGCAGCCCCTGGGACAAGGTCTTGCTGCATACCCGGCACCTGCGGCTGTGGAGAGGGGAGAGCACACAGTCCTGGAGCGTGGGACAGGCAGGGAGAGGGATGATGGGCCCCTGGAGTTGCTTCCAGAGCTCCATCCTTCCTGTGAAGCCTACAGCAGCCCTGCAAAGCAGAGCTTTCCCATGCAGAGCTGCTCCATCCCCAAGCACAAGCACCACAGCAAGGCAAGCCAGGACAGGCACGCAGGTGACAAAAAGTTACTGAGCCGTGGCCAAACCAGCCAGGGCTATTGCTCCTCTGGGTACCAGAGAATGCTGCGCCCCGTGCAGACCCCAAGGCACGGTGGGGCACTACAAGAGGCTGACATGGGCTGCACGAGCATTCGGCTGCCCCTTCTCTGTGAGGAGGGTCCCAAGGGTGCAGCTGTCCTGGGGCTCCAGGGGCAGAAGGGGCCATCCCAGCACCATGGGCACCCCAGCCAGAGGGTCTGATCAGGGCTCTTGGGGCTGTTGATGCTGCGATACAAGGGAGCCCTAGAGACCATGGGGGGCTGCCCATGAACAGCACAAGGAGGCTTAACTCCCTGAATCGGTCCTGCTGCTCCATGGTCAAAGAAGACGGCTCAGTGGAGCAGGTTTTGACATGCCGAGCTGGAGCTCACTCCCTGGGGAGCAGACCCCGAGTCCTCCTCCCCACTGGAGCAGCAAAGCAGGGAAAGGCACCAGCTAGTGAGGACAGCCAGGTTGCAGGAGTGACAGGGCCATGGCAAAGCACACAGCGACGCTGGCAAACAGCAAGCTGATCTCCCCATTAGCCCTCATTAGCACGTGGCTGAAAGACAACACGAGTTTAAATTAAGAAGACATCACAATGGTCCCAACTGTGTTACTGCTGTGCTCAGAAAGAGCCCGACAGCTGCTATTTAATATACCTTCATGATCTGTCAGGGCATATGCATGCTGCGCAGCCTAGCATCTGTGCATCAGCACACACATGCTTCTGCATGGCTGCACGCCTCCACATGCAGACAGCAGCACCTGCCTCTGCACGTGCCCACCGCTGTGCAGGCATGACTGCTGTGCACGCCTGCGTGCGGGGGGGCGGACAGCCACGCTCAGCCCTGCTTTCTGGTGCTGCCAGCCTGGCCCAGGGCATGGTGGTACAGGTCTGCCACCAGGGCAGGAGGATGTTCCTCCATCCCCAGAACACCTTGCTATGGCTCCGTGCGTGCCTTTGTGCTGGGCAATGGGGATGTGCCCCGTTGTGGCCGTGACAGCTCTCACATGTGCACTCACCTGAACTCCAGGGAGCTGGGAGACAGCTGGAAGAAGCCTGGCTGCAGGCTGGCGGAGCTGAGGGGCGGCAGGGCACAGGCTTCTGGGGGGAGACAGCGTCACGCTGGGATTACTGCTGCCAGCACCGCGAAGTGGTGATATTAGCACTCGGTATTTATACTGCATGTTCCCAACGTGATGCTTGCTAATGACTCCCACTGACACGGGGGAGCTGGTGGCTGTCATGAGAAGGGAGAAAAAAAAGCAACTTGCTCGTGGGCATGGAGGGAGCCAGCACCTGCATGACGGGAGGTGCGGGGGGGCTGATGCTGAAGGCGTGAGCTCACCCCTCTCACCAGAGACAGGCACTTGCTCGCAGAGGATGAGCAGCCTCCTGGTGTCCCACGCTGGTGTCCCACGCTGGTGTCCCAAGCTGCTGCCTTGTCTGCAAGCTCATCTGCCAGCCCATGGTCCATGCCTGCTGGCCTGCAGGAGCCCAGATCAAGGACAGCACTTGCCCTTTGTGCCAGGACATGCAGAAGGGCCGAGGCAGTCCGTCCCATAAACGGGATGGGTGGCAGGCACTGCACCGTCCCACAGTGCCAGCACCTTGGTGGGTCTTGCACAGAGATGGGATGCTCCCATCAGCCTTGGCCAGGCAAGGAAAGCTGTGCTTACGGACTGATTGCTTCATGTCAGGCACTGCCAAGGCCACAGCAGCGACAAACATTCTCAGCCATGGATTTCCCTGCCAGGCTTGTGAATTTCCCACATATTTAGTGACAATATTGGAAACGCATCCGAGTGCATTAAGCTCTTTCAGATGGTATTTACTATGCACCAACACCTGTGCAGGTCATGCATCGTGCAGCGAGCCCTGCAGGTGCTGCCCTGGGCAGCTCTGGGCACCTCGTGCAGATGGGGGACCCGTGGGCATCAGCAGCCGGGAACTGCAGGCTGTGACGGCACAGGGCCTGTGGCTCTGCCGACCCCAGGAGGCCTCGGTCGCTGAGACCACTGGACCCTGCTGCCTGGGTGCCAGGCACTCCCCACCCATCCATGTGCAGCAGTGCCCGGGGCAGGAGCCAGGCACCACTTACAGCTTTCTGCACCACCCTCCATTTGGCTGCCCTTAAGGGCAAGGTCTGGAGCCCGACCGGTCTGCGCTCACCTCACTGCAGGGAGCACACCAGACCCCCAGGCCCTGGGAGCATTCTGCACGCCCTGGGGGATACAGCAGAGAAATGAGTGTGGGGACGAAGTGCCAGGCACCCCTTCATTTCAAAGATGGTAAATGGGAGAAGGAAAGGTCATCTTCCTGGGCCCCCTCACTGGAGGAGCAGAAAGCTGCAGCACAGAGCTTAGTGCAGACCTGCTGCCTCAATTATTTATAGGTACCATGGGTAGAACAAGTTTTAATGACATTTGTGCTGGAGCTCAGCAGTGCAGATCTGCACCGAGCCAAAGGAACATGTCAGAGGCTTTACAGATGGTAAAAGCAGCGTGTCAATCACAGTGGCATGCTCACCTCAGTCCCTATATCGTGCTCTCCCTGCCCTGCGGAGAGCCCACCCGCAGCCCCCATGATGGATTGATGGGCAAACCCACAGACACACAGTCATAAGTCACCAGGCTTTTTTATGGGTAAATCACAAGTAATAAGCTTTCCCAGTAGAATTAGAATGACATCCTGGAAAATTATGCTCTGGTTTTACAGCAGATGTCAGAAAAGCAATGGACTCATTGGAAGGGGGTGCCTGTCCTCCTGTCAGGCAGCCATGGCTCGAGGCTGGGCAGCACCTCAGCACCCCACGTTGGGCAGCCTTGGGGAAGCTCTGCCAGGCTGGGGACATCTGTCCATCCACCCAGCCACCCACCTGCCTCCCTGTCCGCCCCGCGCCAGTCCTCCTCAGCCCCGGGGTGGTGCAGACCAGGAGCCGGTTTTGTGGGCAGGTGCTAGCAGACTGGGGCAAACATGGCAAATGCAAACCTAAGTAGGAGATGGGAGGCGAAGGGGTAGGACATGGTCCCGGCAGCCAGACCTGGAAGCAGCAGAGGCTCCTGACCAAGCCGGCTGCGCATAACACGCTCCAGCACCTCCAGCGGCTTCCTGGAGAGGAACCCAGGTCACTGAGCTGTCTGCAGCATCTCCAGCTCGCCCGTGCATCCGACAGCATGCCTTGTTCTGGGATTTAAAGCTAATTGGTCCTAGTGTCTCTTTGCATTTCTGCTTGCAGAATGTCATTTTCTTCAGAAAATGCTCTTTTGCAATTACTGTGAATTACACATGAAAAGCAAGCGACCACATATTGATTGGAGCCCAGGAAAAGCACCAGAGCCATTTAGAGTAGATTAACTTTTTCTGGAAAATGGTTTCACAGTTATTTAAAGAGATTAATCAGTTCATTTCAGGTCATTTGCCATTGTTTCTATGGCCTAGCCTCCCCCCAGCGCATGGCCTGGAATATCCCCCTCTCCATCGTGGGAAGAGCTGAGGCGTTCCCGGGAGGAGGTGTTCCAGGAGGAGGGAAGGAGCCCTTGTCCCCATGGTGTGTGCACAGGGTGCTGCTCTCCCGGTCCCTGCTGGCAAAGCAAGTGCTGCTCAGGGCATGCACAGGGGACCCCTCCTCAGCTAACGAAAGCACAAGTCAGCTTTGCACCAGGTGCAGCAAAGGAACTGGGGAGCCGCGTTTCTGGGAAGCAGTCCCTGCCGCAGACCAGGGCTGGGCAGCAGCTCTGGGAGCTGAACCTCCAAAGCAAGCTGTGCCCGGACTGGATGCGTGCGGGCTGAGAGGCCTTGCGGAGCTGCACAGAAGGGCTCTGGAGAAAGCTGCAAGCAGCAGAGTGCAGCTTTTTGCTGCCTGGCAGCTGCCTCGGAGCCAGGGCCTGCCCTCTGCACCGACGGTGTGTGCCGCGGTCCCCCCTGCTCATGGTCATCGCACCCGTGCGTCCTCACCCTCCTCCCGCTCACCGCGACGGCAGGGGGGCAAGGCCATCCAGCACCCTGCAGGCAGAGCAGGCGCCCTCCCTGAAATATTTCAAAGCATTTTTTTCTTTGGGAAGAAAGTAGTGAAGTCAAATGGCTCCTGTGGTGGAATACTTTCCAAATGTCAACACAATCTGTGCTACATTACGGCTAAATGTGATAATCTTAACGCCTGGCTTCTTAATGTCAGTGGCACTGAAGTCTGATGGATTGACAGACAGCCAGAATGACATGCAGTCATAGCCGATAAGGGCTCTCTCCAGGGAAATCACAGCTTTTTAAAGATGTTGGCAGCTACTAGCAAGTACCTTTTTATTTAAAAGGATTACAAGCATTGATTGCACTTCCTGTTTTCTTTTTATCACATTTCTGCACCAAGTGAAGCTTGTGCTGCGAGCTGAGCCTTTCAGACAATTATTCTGGAATAATGAAGGCGTGTCATGTTGGCTGTAATGAGTATTTTCAATGCCTAATTTGCGTGCAATGTGAAGGGATTTCAACAGCTGCCTGGTTCCTGGCTAAAGGTGAGTGACTTCTGACCGCGGAGGAAGCTGCTGTAGGCTGACTCAGCTGGGGATAAGTCGGGGTGGATCGTTTCTGTTAGCAGTGCGTGCTTCCCGCAGCAGAAGAGGGATTAAAACTTCTCCAATTACCGTGGTTAAAACACTAGCTAAGGGGATGCGTTCTGCTTAGAAATGGCTGGTGTCTGCTCCCCCAGCGAACAGCTGGACTAATTCATGCTCACCTGAGCAGCTCCTCTACAGCAGCAATTCAGACAGATGAAAAATATATGTCCATAAAACCTCAGTGTAGCTGGACAGGGCAGTTAACAATCCCCGAGGCACAAACACTCATTGTCGCTGGCAATAGATGAGGGATGTCTAAGAACAACCACTTGGCATCCTAACCACAAATGACTGGCAAACGCAGTAGCAGAAGAGGTGGATGGGCAGCATGCCACACTGCACAACCCAGGAGAGGCAAATGCTGAGGCACTTGGGTCCTGCTCCCATTTTTACCCTTCCTTGCTGCCCAATGTCGTGACATTAAATGCCAGATGCTGAGCCCCCACACCTGGGTTCCAGCACCAGTGAGGGCAACGGCAAGGGCAGGCTGGACTGAGGCCCTTTGTAAAGCTGGGGCTGTGCGACTACTGCGCGGGCTGGTTTTGCTTTGCTGTCTTGTTACAACGGCTGCATGTCCCAACTGCCTCAGACTCTGCCCACCTGTGTTGGATCCCGCTTTGCAAAAAAGCCCAAGGTCTTTCCCTAAGAATTTGGAGAACAGTCATTAAATCCATGCTC
Organism: Haliaeetus albicilla; assembly: GCF_947461875.1. Taxonomy (NCBI): domain Eukaryota; kingdom Metazoa; phylum Chordata; class Aves; order Accipitriformes; family Accipitridae; genus Haliaeetus; species Haliaeetus albicilla. The sequence continues at coordinate 804,126 of NC_091484.1, read as the reverse complement.
ATCCTCAAAAGAATCATGAGGCCAGGAGAAAGCCCAGGCTGGGATGCTTGAGTAGCTGGTAGCCAGCCTGGCCACACCACACGGCACCGGCGTCCTGAGTGGGAAGCAGTCCTGGCAGGCAGCAGGAACACCCGTTCTCCACCTCAGTGCACTGGCATGCTCAGCAAGATGAGGGGGAGATTTCAGCCCCACTGACTGACTGCCTAGGAGCAACATTGCAAGGCCAAGTAAGAGTCAATGGGTTTGTTTCTCTCTAACTCCTCTGGCTGTAGCAATACATAGCCATGACAGCTGCCTGGAAACTCAGCTCCCGTCCGTGCCAGTGAGTGGGGAGGAATACCTGCTGCTGCAGACCACAAGCCTAGGTCACCTCCGGGATGCTGGAAACACTCCCGGGATGGGCTGGGAGGCAGCGGAGCCACAGCAGGAGAAAGCACAAACTGGAGCACTGCAGCACAGCAAGAAACCCCTAACAAGACACAGCTGCTGTCTTTGCACTAAGCACAAAGAGCAGAGATGCAAAACTGAGATTACGCTGAGCCGCGAGATTCTGATACCAACCCTAAAGGAAACTCAAGGGCTTGGTAATTGAAAGGATGCAGGGAGCTGTGATATTAGCTGTGGCAGAGGTGGTTAAAGGAGTCAGCTTTCTGGCGACAGGGCAGCTTCCTCGGAGGATATGGGGGAAAAAGTGATCACCTTCCTAAGCAGCATATTGCCAACGCGAGCAGGAGGCGGAGGCTTACATGGCCTTGCTTGCACTCAGTTACCAGAGATGTATTTTTCTCCTGGGGGTGCAGATATCACTGCCCTTTTTTCATTTCCCCTTAATGATCCCAGCGGATCACATCCATCTTTTGTAAATAACTCTCTGGAGGAGGCTTGGACACCTTGCCTTCTGGAGCTCGCCATGGCTCAGAGCGAAGGCGTTAGAGGTGACCGCTGCAGTGTCTCTGTGCTGGGGCTGGGAGTGGAGCTGCAGCATCCAGCTGCCACCGTAGCACAGGGGCACAAACTTTGCGGGATTTATTCAGCATGTGATAGCGGCAAACGCCACCATCCTCCACCAGCAGACAGCCGCAGGCTGCATCCCGTGTGGCAAGGGTCATGCCTCAGCCTTGGAGCGGGGTGGACTCACGCGCAGGTGCCAGGAGCCCTGTGGAAGGACATGGAGCACCGTGGGAACCACGGCACCCGGGGAGCAGCCGCTCCTTAGCAAAAACACCAGACAAAGCAGCACCACTGGAGCTGCCATGCTCTGCTCCTGCAAAGCAGCTGGCCACAGCAGACTTCCTTCAGGCAAAGAAACACCCGAAGGTGCAGATGTCGTCACACAGGGCACAGCACGGCCACGTTCCGACTGCCGCCACCACCTTCTGAGCGCGCAGCAGTCGCCTCCACATGCACCTGCTTTGCTCCTACAGGAGCCCACTCTGCCCAGCAACTGCCTATTCTGTGCACTCACTGCCCTGCTCCTCGCAGACAAATGTGGGCATCGTTAACGAGCTGGGAGCCCTTGACCCATGGTTCTGTGTGCTCCACACCCAGGGCTGCCTCTGATGTGAGAAAACTGACCTGGAAGAAGCATTTTCGCTCCACATTCGCCAGGAGAGCAGCCCCTGGATTTGCCCAGCCAGCCAGATCAGCCCCTGGATCTGAGATAGTCCTGTCACTGGACACCAGTCTGCAGAGCAGGACTGGCTTCCTCTCCTGCAGGAGCAAGGAGGAGATCAACCTGCCCTTGCACTGCCCTGCAAGGAGCCAGAGGCTGCTGTGCAACTGCTGAAGAGAGAGAAGTTGCTGTAGAAAAATTTCCTCAAAAGGTGCTGTGTTGAGGGGGCATGGAGCTCTTAAAACATCTTCACAGATGCTTCGGCAATCAGAGCTCTCAATAATCCTCCTCTTTTGTAGTTGAGGGTATGGTTCTGGCTGGCAATTTGTTGCTTTGAGCTCTCTCCATTCCTCCACAATATCAAGCAGCAAATCCTTCTGCATGGCCCAGGCTCCTCACGCTGAATGCTAGGTACTTGTTACCTCCTTTGTGAGGAGCTCACTAACTGCAGGCGCTTCCTCTGTCAATGGGGAGTTCCTAGGACAATCCAGCCCACCTGATCCCCACAGTCCCAAGATAACTAGGCTGCTTGTTTGGGTGCCTGAAGTTGGACAGCAAGGTTCAAAGAGAGCACATCTCTGTGCTGGCTGCAGCTGGAACACGAGAGCTCTTGTTTCTAAGGTCCTGGGCTGAAAACCCAGGGTGCAAACACACAGCAACCATCAGCAGCTCTCTGCAAACAGCAACTGGCCAACTCCAGAACTGCTGGAGCATACAGCTGTGAGTGCACCGCTGACACGCGTGCTGTGTGGGCAATTAACGATGCTGCTTGCCAAAAGGCCTCCTCAAGGCTGGCAGCTATAGAGGCATTCGCTGCAACTGTGAAAAGAAAAATAGTGCATACATTGAGGTCTGGCAGCACACCTTCAGCATCTGAAAAACCCTCCAGCCTCAAGACTCCTCCCGTCAGTTAGAGCATCCCACTAACTGCTGTCGTCAAAGGTCACCAGATGCTTCTTCCATAACATTTAGTGAATAATCAAGGGAGCAGGATGGGAGTGGAGGCACAGGGATGGTGAAGGATACGGAAATGCTTAAAGACCTCAGGGATCAATAAGCCTGTTTTGGAGCAAGGACGGCAAGATGCTATTTAAATGACTGTCGCTTTATGGAGAGGTTTAAATTCCGCCTGTGCTATCTGCTGACCTACATTATGCCACCACAGAGTTTAGCACATGTCCCCCTCTATCTGTGCCGGCCAGCTGCTGTGTGCTGCATCCAGCCCTCTGCAGCGTGCCATCACCACCGACGGGTGCCGGAGGATTTGCAGCTGCGTGCCTTGATGAGGCTTCCTGGGCCCAGGAGGTTCACGCTTGTTTGCCATTAGCATGTTGATCGTTCCCCAGTCCCTTGCCATCAAGAAAGCCATCAGCGATTGATTTATCTGTGGTCAGGCTAGAGTGTAATTTATTTGCATCATTTCAGTATTAAAACTGAGTATGAAGGGGATATTTTTTTTGCTGCAGCCAGTAACTGAACACTGCCATAATACATGCCATTACCAACATGAGAACAGGTCATGGTAATAAATCCCATTAACAATGCCCAGTTGTACTGAAGCTGGGAAGAAGTACATGACCAGGATCGGTGCTTGTGAGTGGTAGGCTGGTCAGCTATGAGGCTGTCCGTGGCTTCAAGAGAACAACAGTAAAGATGCACTTTTTAAAGAACATTAAGGAACTCCGTTGGCTGAGAAAGGAAGATCACGAGGATGCATCATCAGACTTTCTTTTGTCGCTTGGCGTGCAGTTTGCCTCTTGTTCTTTCTGCCATTGCTCTGCAGGATGAGACCAGTTGCTGCCGCTCTCCCACAGGGGCAGTGCTTCTGGGACCACGCTGAGGAGCCTGTGCCCGGCTGCGGTGGCTCAGACCCTGGACCCTGCTGCTGGGGTGGCTCCTGCTGGGCGCAGACACAGCAGACAGGCACCACAGCCAGCCTGAAGTACGCACCCAGCACCTCGGGCCACCCAAAGCACAACCCGACTTTTTCTTCCTGAAGAGATGGAAAAAGCCAAGGGCGTTTTTTTTTCATTTCCTTCAAATTCAGACAGAAAAACTGACCCTTCTCTTGAAGAAGGTTTTTCTGATGAGTATTTCAATGAAAAATGGGAAGAAGTCAGAGAAGCGGCATCCTGCCAGTGGGAACGTGCTGCGGGAGGCAGGCAGTTCAGCTGCTGGCTCACAGCAGGGAACACGCCGTGCCGGGCTGTGCCACGGCCTGTCCTGCCGGCAGAGCAGCCAGCCTGGTCCCTCCGGGAAGGCACTGATGGGACCACGTTGACAGTGCAACATGAGGAAACAAAACAAGACAAAATAAGCACATAAGACTCAGGCTAGACGACAAGGAAATAATTTATTTCCAGGTCCTAGAAAGACCTTGAAAAAATAACAAGGGTGAGGAAATCAACCTCCTAATTTCATTTGGGTAGAGAAAGAAAACCAAAGTGACTCCATCAGACATTGTGGCAGCTGCCAGCTCCTCCTGCCGGGTGCGGGTGGGCAGGGAGTGCAGGGCAGCACCACGCGGAGCGGCCGGCTTGCTCGGCACCATGCTCCTCCCGTATCTACATGTGGGATAGAAATTAAAATGCAAGCGTGCGTGCATGTGCGCCGGGGAGGACTGGCTGGTTGGGGATGGGGAATAACCCGGTGGGAGGGTTGCTAAATACATACCCTGTCAGACCCCATCTCCTATGGACAGAGCCCTGCTATTGCACAACACTTTTGCTAGAGGAAGGGCCAGCTCTGGAGGGGCTCGGGCACAGCTCTTCAGCCTGGAGGGAAAACACAAACACGTTCCTGAGGAAAGAGAGGGCTTTCTCCATTCTCTTGCTCCGGGGTGCGGGGCATCACCTGCCTGAGGCAACGTGGCCAGAGCCAGCACTCAGGGGCCAGTGTGAAGCAGCCCATCGGCCCCACTGCGTCCCCAACATCATCACAGTGAATGAGCAGCCTGCCGGGGCGCGGGTGCCAGCAGCGGGTGCCTGCCGCCTCCTTGGGGGGGGACGGACCAGAGAGACCCTGAGAAGCGAGCAGCTCCTGGTCCCAGCGCAAAAGCCAAGCTGCGGCTCCCGTGTGGGCAGACGCAGTGGCAGCGGGCAGGAGCAGCTGAGGGCAGGAGCCAGGGCAAAGCCGCGTCCTGCCCCTCTCCGCTGTCAGGTCTCGCGCTGCAGCCAAAGGACCAACACCAGCAGCCGGGAAGCAAAACACAGTAAAAAAATGAACACACATGTACATTTACAGTTAAACCTTCTCCAAGGAGAGAAAACACTGTCTGTGGCTAAAGTAAAAGGACAAACCCAATGACAAGCCCAGGATGCGTCAGGCCTTGGGAGACCTTATCAGTCACCTATCAATGATATAATTGACTTTTTTTCCCAACATGAACAAGTAAGGAGCTGCACTAGCCAGCACGGCCTGAGAAGCTGCCCGAGCGTGTTGATCAACGTGCTGCTCAATTTACCCCAGGGGAAGTCAGCAGGCTAGAAAGGTGCAGGGCAGTGAGCGGTTTCCTCCAGCATCATCTGCAGCCTGAGGAGAAACAGCACATCCCACCAGCCTCCTCCTGACCTGCCTCCCCAAACCAAAGACTTCGTGCAAACGCGGCCCTGCTGCGGGAGCTCATGCCAGTTTCTTGCAGGGCCGGGTACCCCAAGGTGTCACAGACCCGCTGCCCAGCCTGCAGCAACCAGCTTGGCCATGCAGCAGCGCTAGCAGGATCTGGCCTTATACACATGTCCTGGGGATGGTTTTTCTATCGCCAATGGTGATGCTTTGCTGTCAGCTGGGCATAAGCAGGAATTATCCCTCCAAACCAGGGGGCTGGGGTTCTCTCACCCTACAGCATGGTCCGCAAGCCAGGATGCAGCTCTCCCCCACCACTGAAGGCCAGGGTGCACCGACGTCCTGCTCTGCGCAGCCCACGCCATTTGGTAGAAAGCTACGGCTTGGCCGAGAGCCCTGCAGACCTGGGCCCAGCCTGCCCCGAGGGGCTGGCAGAGCCAACCCAGGGAATGCCACTCTGTGCCCCTCCAACGGTGCTCCCCAGCACCGCGGCTGCTCTGCGGCTCAGGCCACAGCACCATGCCTCGGCGGCAGGCGGGACGTCCCCCTCTGTCACCAGGGCTGTGGGGCACATCAGGACCTTATGTAGACAATGCCCGCTGTGCAGGGAGGCAGCGAGGCCCTTCAAATCACAAGCATCTTTGATAACCACAAGGTCTAAGAACTGAGAGGCAAAGCAATTGCAGCTTGGAGGAGAAGTGTGTTTTGAAGTGAACTCAAGCGCAGCGGTCGCTCAGTGCAGGATGTGGCCTTGGAGCCCACATCCAGCACGTGCATCGCCAGCGTGGCACGCTCCCTCCAACGCAGTGCCAGCAGCCGGGTGCTGCCGAGAAGCCCACGCGCAGAGAGAAGGACGACTCCAGAAAGCGAGCAAACATAAGGCGGGGGGAAAAGATGAACAGAAGTTAAAAGCTTGTTTCTCTCTGCAAGGAAAGCTCTTAGAGAAATCAAAGCACTTCAAATGCTCTGACTCAAGTGACAAAAACAATTTAGACAACAAAAGGCTCCCGGTTTGCTCTTCCTCTCCTGAACTGGGCTCACTGAACAGATCTATTTAAATGATAATTTGTGGGGGAGAAGCCCCCTCCAAACTCTCTTGAATTAGATTTTTCTCTTGCTTCAATTAATGCGTAGTGCTTTAATGGAGACTGGTGTTAAGGAGATGACGGCCACAGTGGCTCCTTTGGGCGCTCCAGCCTCACCGTGCGGTGCAGAGGTGCCCCGAACAGGAGGCGGCCGCCAAGGAGCAAGTCGCCCTGCGCTCCCCAGCCCCGCGGCACAGCCCCTCTCCAGCAGCTGCGGAGCCTGGCCAGAGGCACGCGCCATCACCTCGTGGCACGGAGCCCCGGTCCACCTCCTGGAGCCTCGTGGGGAGTCGGTGGGACGGCTAGGACTCCTCGCTGTCCTCCTCGCCCCTGCGCCCAGCATACAGTGCTGCCAGCTGCCGGAAACGCGGCCCCCAGCCCCCCAGGTAGGAGAAGTCCTGCTCCGAGCCGCTGGACCAGGTATTGATGGAGCTCAGGGAGGGCACAGGGGAGTCCGAGCCCTCGAAGGCGTAGGTCTGGAACGAGTCGTAGGGCGGCACAGAGAGGTCCTCGTCTGCCTGCTCCACCTTCCTGCAGATGTAGTCTCTGAACACGGAGAAGTCCAGGTCTGGACTCTGCACCCACTGCGGGAGGGCATGGAGCTCGGAAGCCGGGTTGCCGCTCGGGCCCCCCTCTCCTGGCCCGCCACCTCCGTCACCGCCTTTGATCTCACTGAAGTCGTAGAGACTGCGCAGGGCTGACATGTCATAGGCCTCTGTGTCCTGCTCGCCACCCCCTTCGTCGTTGTATTTGATGACATTGTCCCTCATGTCCTCGTCATCCTCGGATGTCAGGTGGCTTTTGTGGTGTCGCTTCAGCGTGAGGATCAGAAGGACCAGCACTGGGAAAGGAAGAGACGGTCAGATGGGCGCAGGGGCTCGTGCAAGCTGCGCTCCCGTGGGGGCGAGGACAGCCCGCGCTCAGCAGCAGGGTGCAGAGACACAGCACCCTCTGGCACAGGGACCCCTGCAGCCAAGACCGCCAGCATGCCAGCCGGTTCCTATCAGCCAGGCTCATCAAGTAGCAGCTGTGCTGTGTCACTGGCTTGGAGAGAGGTTTGTTGCCCAGGCTCCAGTGCAGACTGGGAACTTCCTTTCCCATGCAGCGCGACCGCTGAGACAGGAGGGACAGATGGATGAACGCACAGCTGGACAGACAAACGGATGGATTCTGCAGAAGATGAGTAGGAAAAGGGGGTGCATGAATCACAGCAGCAGCCAAATGTTGGGAGGGTGAATGTGGAGCAGATGGCACAGAGCCTGAGCAACGAGCCGCAGCTGTGTCCTGGATCATCATCCATTCATCCCATCACCTTTAAAGCACCGATGTGCACTTTATTCGTTTGGGCAATTAGGCAGAAATTTGTTTGCGCTGCGTTGGAAAATGAAACCAGTGTAAAGTGCACCCTGTGGGAAAGGGTTTTCTAAACCGAGACACAGCAGGAGACAGGGAGCAGAGATGTGCCAAGGAGAGACTTCACCGAACAACATGCTGGCTTCTGCAGATGTCCAGACAGCCCTCAGAAGCCAGCTGTGAGCCAGCACCGATGTCGGAGGGCTTTCAGCAGCAGCGTCCATCAGCCGCCCCATGCTAAACCTGAGGGCGCTGCAACACCCCTCTCCCAGAGCCCCTTCCCACACGCACGCAAGCCCACGCTTCCCCTGCACCTTCATGCTGTGCTGTGGTGGCCCAGCACAAGCTCGTGCCAGTGTGTCAGTGGCAGCCAGCAGCATTCCCAGGGTGCAGGTCCCGACCCGGGCAACGTTCTGCTTTGCATGCACCGCAGCTCCCCGTCCTGCCCACACGCTCACACACGCTCTAACGCTGACCCTGCCAGCGCTCCTAGGTAAGAGCGCAACTGCGCACCCCACACCTGCCGCCTGTGGCCACCGCGCTGGGACACACACGTGCCCCATCTGCTGCGAGATGCCTGCTGCGGGCACCGCATGGCAGCCAGCGAGCAGCTTTCGGCTCCTGCTCGTTGAGGTGGGGAGCAAGCCGGCGGCTCTCCAGCTTCTACCGGGCGGCAGCACGCCTGCCTGCGCGCAGGGAGCCCTGCTCTGGCTGCCCTGCTCAGCCGAGGGGCAAACACGGCAGCTTCCCCGATGGTCCCCCACGGGCAGGGGCCGGGCTTTCTGCCCCACACGCAGGGAGACAGGCGGCAGAGGAGCCTGCACCGTGCCTACAGCAACCGCCTGGGCTCGTTTGTGTGATGCTGGATGGAGAGGAGACGGGACAGGACAGGAGGAGGCCGGGGGACAGGCGGGCACTCACCAACCAGAATGAGGATGCACACCAGCAGCGCGATGAGGGCGCCGGGGCTCAGCGTCGCTGACACGATGTAGGCTGTGCTGTTGCAGGACTGGATGGCCCCGTTGCTGTCACAGCCGCAGATGCGGATGGTCAGAGTCCCCGTGCTGCTGAGGGCTGGGGGGCCACTGTCCACCACCAAAATGGGGAGCAAGTACACGTCCTGCTCCTGGCGATTGAAGCCCATTCTCTGCGTGTGCACCGCAGCCGTGTTGTCTGCAGAGAACAAGTAAACCCACAGCAAAGTCAGTCCCATGGCATGACCAGCGGGACTCACTGTGAGCTCCTCGGTGCTCAAGACGAACAGCAGTTGTTCGTGCGCCAACTCCAGCAACCGCCCAAAGAGGGGACGGGGCCTCCCTCCTCTCCATCACGGGCGAGCAGGGACCCAGCCTGTGGGTCCCCTGCACCACAGCCCCTCAGCAGCCCAAGCAGCCGGAGGCAGCCAGCTCGGCGTCTCACCTGCCAGTGTGCCCAGGGCATGGCAAACCCAACACAGGAGCAACAGCACGCGGGTGTCTGAGCCACGCTGACAAACAATGAAGTTGGAGCAGAGAGAGGGAAAAAACCTTCCGGAAGACCTCTGAGAGCGGTACAGAGAAGGAATCAGGATAAAAAATCAGTTGCTGACATGGAGACCAGAGCAGATGGGGCTCTGCAGGTGGCACTGAACCTGCAAAAGCAGTTACTGCTTCCAAACCTGAGAGCTGCGGGTGAAGGGTCCTGCCTCAGCTGGAGGGCCAAATACCCCTAGGATCCTTTGTGACTCCTGAAGGAGCAGGCAGAGCTCCTTCCAAGCCTCCCAGCCAAGCCAGCCGTCCTCCTCCCCATCTGCTCAAACCCTGCTGTTTCAGGGGCTCAGCCGGCACAGCATAACCCATTACGATCCCATTAACACAGCCACTTCACGGGACCCTCCAGGGCCCTGGTGCCAGAGATAAACCCAAGCAGCATCTGCGCCCAGATGACCTGGAGCAGGGAGGGTATGAACAGGGACCGAAAATCAGCTTGGCTCCCTGCTCATGTGTGCTACTCACTGCCAGCCAGCAGCAGAGCAGGCAGGAAGGGATTGAATAGTAGCTGAACAATTGTGGCCAGATGTCAGAAGTTGCTACCGACTGTCTGCAGTCTTTATCTAATAAAACGTAGATTGGTCTGCTCACAGCAAGGTGCTGCTGTCTACAGACTCTCTCTTCATTGCACCTGATTTATGCCGGACTAGCCCCTTTCTGTATCAATCAGCTCTTCGATCGGAAAAGACATCTATTCTAATTCTGGCTCTTGGGCTGCCTGCCACCACGGAAATTGCTGTATGGATTGGGTGCTGCATGGGAGCACACGGGGCATGGCGGGGACAGGAGGTGAGCCAAGAGCAGAGCAGAGGGGCAGGCACACGCTGAGCCACGGGACAGGGAAGATCCACTGGCCAGACGGGAAGCAGGGCAGATCCTGGGGGCACTGTGCAGCAGCCGGGGTAGAGCAGAGCACAGAGCCCATCTCCCCCCTGGGGCTGGGGGCAAAGCAGTTTGGGCAGAGTCTGCCAGGATCCCAGTGCTGAGCCCTCAGCCAGCTCTGCCAGCAAAGGCACAGATGACCTGCTGGACTGCTGCAACCAACCCCAGCAAAGGGCAAGTAAGGGCAAGGCTGGTCTCTGCTTCAGGGCAGTCTGGGAGAGGAGGACCTGGGGCAATCTGCACCCCCCCATGCTGACACACAGGTGCAGAGGCAAAGCCCACCCAGAGTGTGCTGGAGGCGAGCATGGCGAGGTACAGCAAGAGCGAGGAAGATGGGCTGTCTGTGCCCAGAGGGGAGGCAGCAGTGCACGGGCTTGTGCCCAGAAGAGCGCTCAGCTGTCATGGTGCTAAATACCAGATTGCTGCTTCCTAGCATCACGTTTCTGGACTCAGCCCACCAGAATTTTCTGTGTTGCCACAATACAGCCGTGTTGCTGGGGAGAGCAAAGCCTTGGGCACCCTAGCTGGGGAGGGCTGGTATTCCAGCGTAAAGGAGATGGGGAAAAAGTAATCTCTTCCAGTTCACCTGAGAGCACAGGTCTGCCTTGACGATCTCAACATGGGAAAGGCAAGGACACTGGAGAGAAGACCACACCAGCCAAAGTTTGGAGGCTGCACTGAGTGCCACAAGGGTGATACTCAAAACCAGATCTTATTCATGCATACAGAACTGTGCTGCAGGTCACTAGAAAAAAACTCTTCCTTTGGATGTAGCATCTTTTATCCATTAAGGGAATTTTCCAGGTAACCACACTCATCCCTGCTCACAGCAGCTGACTTCAGGCAGGCAACATCCTCAGGAGCACAGAGCAGAAGACAGCAATAAGGCAAATGCTTGTACGAGTTGATCTGGGGACAGTTTGCCTCAGAAGGGAGATACTGCATGCAGTGTCAGCACTCTGCCTGCAAGGCTGCAGCACCCAGCACCGACCTATGCTTCGAGTCAGACATGATTCGAGTGCTGCGGCATCCCCAGCCAATGGAGGGGATTGCCCACAGCGGACAGCACGATCTTTCTGCACCACACGCATTGCCCGGCTTCTCTGTACACGAGGCAGGGACCACCGACCCTCTGCCTGGGCAGCCACCTGGTCCTGCAGGACATCTGCCACTGGGGCTGAGACTCCTGGAGCAGCATGTGGCACCAGCACAGAGGCAACTTGGCAGAGCTGTCAGGAGGAGCAGAGAAGCACCAGCCCCTCAGGCAGCAGGGAGGCTGAAGCAAGTGTGGCAGCCTGCCGGCAGCTGAGTCTATTGAGAAGCTGCCTATTGCCTACCAAGGATGAGCTAGGAAAAAAATTATTGTTATGCTAATCATTTGCACAAAGGTAACAAGATCTCATTTGGTGCTGCTCCCTCAGCTTGCTGCAGCATAGCAGGGAGGTATAAACAACATTAATGGCACCATCTCAGCAAAAGGCCAGGACTAACTCCTAGCTAGCCCAGCTAAACATAAGCCTCGGGCATCTGGATCCAGTGGAGATGAAGCCACAGGACAAAGGGGACAGACCAACTTGCTGTGATCGAGCAAGGCTCTGGCCCTCAGCCCAGGAAGGTCACCTTTGCTGGCACCATCACACCAGTCAACTAACCAGCCTGAGCTTGTGGCCAGACCCTGGCTCAGAGGATCCCCGTCCACACCGCCCTGTACCTCCACGTGCTGCTCAGCCCATCTCTGGCCCAGGTGCGATAAAACGCTGTGCTTGGGAGCTCTCCCAGCCACCCAGGCAAGCACCCCTTCAGTGCTGCATAAATGCAGGCGTAGCACCAGCTCCCCACCTGTCTAGAAATGCAGCAGAAGGCTGGCGACTCCCCTTCTGTTTACAGCCAGCTCCAGCTCCTGTTAGGGACCTGCCACAAGGCACACTGTATTTTTAGAAACAGTCTCTAGAAATCAAGGGGAAATACATGTGCAAGTTGCAGAGAGGCAGCCACTAACCTCAGCTCAGCTGAGACTGCTCAGACAGCACATTGCACCGCTGAGCCCCCTCACCTCCAGGTATGGGAAGGAGAAATATTTTCATTGCTGAACCCACAAAGTCAAAATAAAGCAGCCAGTACTTAAATATATCAGCAGCATAACAGACAGCTCTGCTCTGAGAAACCTCAGCTCAGAAAAGGGCTGAGGTCTTGCTCTGTAATCCAAAACTTGATGCTATGGAGAGAGACAAAAATCACAACTACAAAACACTATTTCAAACATCATGAAACTACATTTTCTCTCTCAAACAGGGTGACATGAGCACTTCCTACAGGAAGGAGATCTACAGAAATTTCACATCTACACCTACGACATTGCTCGACAAGGCTGGACAGCCAGACCCCAGCCAAAGCTCCCTCCAGGCGCTGTGAGGGCTCCAGCTACCTCCCTGCTGCCCACCCACTGTGCCCATGGTTCCCCAGGCACCCTGGACAACTGTTTTCTCTGTTGGGTGTTTACACCCCTGTTACTTGCAAACTTCTTCTGTGTTCCCTTCCAAGATACTCCAGAAAAAGCAGTGCTGCTGCCATGCAACGTAGACTATTTGACTGTAGAAGTGAAGAAAATTTTGCCCAGATCTGGGAAAACATACCCTGGAAAATGCATCTGAGGCAACCTCCTACAAAACAATATAATTTCTCTTGGTACCGTTGTATCTCTACATGCAGCTGACCCAAGGCAGTTGCTTCAGGATGCGTGTCTTGGTGTAGATTTGTTTGTATTGGCACAGCTCGAGTAGTTGCAAAGAAAAGCCGGGCAGACCCAGCCCTGCAGCCTCTTGTGTCTCTTCCTCTGTAGCAGCTTTCTGTTAAGTCCATTTTTGGGGTCACAAGGTTGAGCAGCAGTGTTTCCTAGGAGGTGGTACTGAAATTTGAGCAGACATTAATCCACAGCTTTCCTGCACAGATCTCCACACTTATGTTTTCCTGCCCAGTCCTCACGGAGTTGCACTTTGTGCTACGGTCACATCACCCTAAAGGTTGTGCCAGGTGTTCTCTGAAGCCCCAAGCCAAACCATTTACTATCATTGCCATCTTGCTACACAAACTGACATGTCCTCCGCAGGTTTCCTATGCCACCCTCTCCCTGACCACACAGTGATGTTATCCCAGGTCGCACGGTATCACCTTGTGCGATGGACAGGAGATGACACCTCTGCCAGCTTGAGGAGCAAGTCACCAGACAAGGCAGAAACCAACATGAGTCGAGCGTGCAGGGACGCGTCAATACTGCTGTAAGAGGAAAGTTTAGGAACGCAATATACTCTGGTGGTAACATAACATCACTAGGAATAATAAAATAATTAAGTCTCTCAGACTCCCTCTCCAAAGAGGCTCTTGCCAGCTTCAAAGACAGAACTAATAAATCCTTCTCATAACTCAATCTCAAACAGCGCTAGGAAAGCAGAACGGAGCAAGCTACCTTCAGTTTGGATTTCGACATCCCTGCCCACACTCCCAGGGCCCTGCGAGTGTCTGCCTTCCCCTTCTCTGGCAGCTGTTCTGCAGCTCTGGTGCCCAGGCATGCCAGCTCCGGGGAGATGCACACAGTTCCTGGCTGGACCCGTGGCCACCAGAGCTGCCCAAAAGGAGCAGACCCCCCCCCAGCAGCCCCAGGTGGGTGCAGCTGGTAGGAGAAAAATCCAACTTCTCCCTTTTGCCTCTTCCTTCTCCCAAGTTCTCTGGGTGCCGGGCCACAGCACCACTGCTGTTCGTTTGCCTTTTGCTCAGCCCCCGTGGAGATTCAATGCTCTTTTTCACCTCCCCGTCAGATCAGCATCTGCGCTGCTCGTGCTGAGAACAGCATCCCTGCGGGGCTGGAGGAGGCTTCCTCTATCCTGAGGCAATCCTTGAATCCTAACATTTTGCTTTTGATTGTTATGATTTTCAGATCTTCTATCACCCATTACATGCTCTTAATGAGACCTGCAGAGAGTTCAGACATCTGCTTGCCTAGCCCTTGAGCTCTGGAGTCAGTAGCTCCATGTGTCACTCCATATTATCTAGCACCCCTTCCAGGTTACTGGGCTTGGATGCTTTCTACCATCCCTTCCAACACAATTAGTATTTCTTGGAGAGTATGATTTCAGGCTTTAATTGCCTTTGATCCTTCTGTAATCAATTTTCTCAGGCCAGAAAGACCCAGCAAAAGGCGAGTTAGGAGGCAGAGGATAGTGAATGCCTTTGGAATGGCACCAGTTGGACCTGGGTGAGGTCAGCTTTTCCAATTCTCTCTCTTCCTTTAGACACTTCATTTGCTGGGCATCTTCCTTTTGGATCATGGTCATTGTTATGACACGACATTTATTCCTTGTCTGATGAATTAGGAAGTGCTTGAGCACCCCCTTGGACAGAGCAAAAGCGAGGAAAGAGAGACACCAGTAGGAAACGGCACAGTTTCTAAAAGCTGGACTCCTGCAAACCAGCTTATAATTCAGCTAATGCAGTCTCCTGCAGGGTCACCTTTTGCTCTTGTAGCTCTGACCCGGACCATCAGAGCCAAGGCAGCTCTGTGTGCTGCTGGGAGCGGACGAGCAGGGCTGCAGGCACTTTGCAAGGGCCATCCCCACTGTGCAGTTTTGGCTGCAGTGTGCCCTGACCCAGCAGGGCTTGGGCACACGGCAGTGTCGTGACTGTATCGTGGCAGTACAAGGCTGCAGCAGACCTGTCCTGTGACTGCTGCTGTATGCCCGCTTACTAGTGGGTACTCCACAAGCTCTTCATCTGATGGACAGGCTGCCCCATCAATCACCCTGGGCTTTCCCTAAAATGCTCGCAGGCTTCCTTGACGCTGCCCACAAGGAGCTCTAGAAGAGCCTAGGCAGTGCTCAGCATCCTCTCCTGCCCTCCCGCGCTACCCCGCCTGGCTCTGCTTCCACCTACGCGATGGGGCTCTGCGCTTTAACCTTTAACAGACCCTCACTCGTTCTGCTTCTCCAGCCTCCTGCTGGGTCAGTTTTGCCAGCAAGGCGCCTGCCCGAGCAGCCACCCCTTGCGCTCTCAGGAGCCCCCCAACGCCGCGGCCAGCTCGGCGCCTCGGACACCTCTCCGGCAGCTCGCAGCGAACTCGCTGCTGGCCAAAGCCACCCAGGCTCCCCACCTGCCAGCCCTGCTGCAGCCAGGTGCTCTTGCCCTGCCTGATGAACTCCAATGGGAGCATTCCCAAGTGGATGCTGGTCCCTGCCGTGCTGAGGACAAGTCACCCTCCCGAGGTGGCTTTCTGCTGCCTTGCAGGAGCCGAGGGAAGGAGGTGCAAAGCAAAAGAAAGAAGGATTTAAGCAAGAGCTTAGCGAATCCATCTGTGCTGACATCCATCAGTGTCACTCCTTGGCTGCAAAAGCAATATTTATAAATCACGTTTCAAAACTGGCTACAAATTTGTACAAAGAAACAGATGGGCTGGTGGTAGCAGTTTGTCACTACTGATATTTATATGGAGGAGTAGACACAAGTACAAGAGGGGTGAACACACGAGAGGGAGGCAAAAAGGGGGACAAAGGAAGATGCAGCAAGGGAACCCACGAGAGCAGAGGGCGAAGGTGAGTGAACCCAGGGCACTCAATGGACTGGAGAAAGCGTGGGGGGAGAAATCAAAGGAAGGGAGATGGCACTAAAACACACACAGGTTAGAAATGAGGGGTGCCTCCATCTGCACAGGCAGCCGCCTCCTCTTGCTGTGGAAGACAGCATTGCTTGGCAATTGGGAGCGTCTCCAAACACCCTGGGAATAACCCTGCAGCAACAGCATTTGTTTTCCCGAGAGCAGAAGGCGGGAGGTGATGCCAGCTTTTCCTCATTTTATGCAGTGTTGCACCACACGCAAAGTTTGTGGGATCGTTTAGCACGAAGGATTACCCTGTGCAACGACAGCCTCGTCCCACTCAAGAGAGCAGCCGCTCTGGAGGAGGCAGCGGCACACGAGTCTGTGTCCTGCACCCTTCTGCAACGCCGGCTCTTGGGTTGCTGCTGGTGGACCCCGGCTGCACAAACGGGGGGCGATCCCCACACAGCGCTGGGCAGCGAAGCAGCCCCCACTGAGCTCCTGCCGCCCCTGGCCAGGTCCCTCCCGCCAGACAGGCAGAACACAGCAGTGATGGCTCTGGGATTGCAACCCAGCCATGGCAAACATCCCAGCTCAGAGCAGGGAGCGCGGCCCTGGGCCCCTCAGAGCTTCTGGAGGGGTCTGGGTAGGGACGGACACCACGGTGTAACTCGGCGCGCTCAAGCATGTTTTCATAAGGTCCTTCAGAGTAAGTGAAGGAAGTTAATTGCTGGGCGTGGGGCAAAATCTTGCAGAGGATTAAAGCTTGCTTACATGATAAGAAGCAAAGGTCTTATGAACAGCTGCCCTGTGAGTGCAGGGACTCAGGTCAGGGACAGCTGCACTTTTTAGGACGCAAAGCAGTATCAGTCCTTCTATGATTATATCTGAAGCTTTTTTTGCTGCAAGTTCCATTTTGACTATCCCTAATAATGCTGAACCAAACTGAGCAAGCAGGATCTTACATCAGCAGAAGGCTCCTCTGATAAGCTCAGAACAAACTAAATCAGGCTTTTGACAGATGAAGCTGCAAAAACAGAAGAAAAAAAAGGTTTAAAAAAAAGTAAAACAAAAACAAAGAAGCATTTCAATGTGGTCTGCTGGCTTCCATCTGGGCTGGCCTCTTTGACAAGGAAGTGCACATCTGGCTGGAGAAGACCCCAGTATCTGCAAGGGTCCCTCCTGTACTTACTGCTGTAATCAGTGCCTAAATTAACCCAAAACACCAGTCAAAAATAGGAAACAGCCTGATAACTACCTTTCTGGATTGTTGTCGTCCACACAAATGCAGCCTGACCTTGCAGTCCGCAAAGCCAAATGGCAGCCAGGGGCTCAACCAGCAAAACCTGCATCGCACCACATCGGTTACAGCAGCAGGCAAGGACCGAGTCATTGGGGGCCACTGAGCCCACAGGCGCAAAGAACCCCAGAGTTTCCCAGAGGAACAGATGGGCCCTGCCCAGCTGTGTTTCCCAAAGGACAGGACGAGCCTCAGGAAATGCAGAGGAACCACACTCCTGAGCCACCACCTAATGGGGAATCCGGCTCTGCTGGCCGCATCCCAGACAACCTGCAGCGGCCGAGGGCTGGCTGCTGCACAGCCCCGCTGCCTCCCAGGACTCCTGAGCTGCTCCTGTTTGTTGAGGGCACAGGGGCTGTCCACCCGCATGGCGGCCCCAGGATGACCCACGCTCCAGGATTTACCTTGGAGAGGGATAAATCATAATGCTCAAAACAGAAGCGTGTTTATCTGTAAATCCACATCATCTCCTTGCCTGCAGGCAGGTTGGAGATTTCACATCAAGAAAGGGACTGAGCGCCCTGAAAACGCTGAAGGCTAACCAGACGGCACAAGAGAAGCTTTGGACCTATCTGCAGCAGAGAAGAAAACTAGCAGGGCTAGGATTGAGGAAATCTAAACTGCTAAGTGACCAGTCCCACCATTTTAAGGTTGGCAAGGAGCCTTACAGAGTGCCCAAAGCATCCCGAGCTCCATCAGGCACAGATGGACCGTAAGCCAGCGGCCCCGTCTCCCTCCCCATGGCCAGCTGCGCCACTCAGCCTGGAGGCTGCAGGACTGGGAAGGGTACAGCAGGGCTTACCCTTAATATCCAGCAGAGAAAAATGGTGGTCGTTGGTGGCTTCAGGTGCCAGCGTGAAGTAGAAACGATGGCCGCTCTGAGGCTCATCACGGTCCACAACACTTATTGTCTGGATCAGCTGTGGGGAGAAAGCAGAGGCGAGAATCGGTGCTGCCTCCGCAGCCTCTCCCATGGGCCCCACTCACAGGGTCCGGCCCAACAGAGCATCACCGGCTTCTGCCACAGTAAGGGATGAGCCTTTGCCCCTGCAGATGGGCTTAGCTGTAGGACACCAGCAAAGAGGTTCCCAGCATGACAACAGCTGCACGGGAAGACGTTCAGGCAGAAGGGGAAGGATGGGCAGGCTGGCACTGGTCCAGAGCACTGCTCACAGCGCAAGACCACTGCAGGCGCTGATGGAGACCCAGGAGAAGGGCTGGGGGACACTCGCTACCTGGCCTGGCTTGGCGTCCTCACACACAGCAGCTTCATAGGGGGTGGCAAGCTCGGGCGGGTTGTCATTCACATCCAGGATACGGATACGGAGAGAGGCCCTCGATACCTGCGAGTGATTATCTGAAACAAAAAAAGAAAAGCAGCTTCAGCAGGAGGGGCCATCTGCTGCTAGCAGGGAGCAAACCCTCCTCATCTCCATCCATCCAGAGGCCAGCGCAGCCGCGCAGCTGCTGCCAGCGCAGAGGGTCGCACAGCACCGCACCTCCACCCATCCGCCGCACTGACCGTCTCCGTGGGCCAGTGGTGCCCGCAGAGCATCGCTCAGCCTCGCTACACACGTTTTCCAGTAAAGAAACCCAACCCCTGGGCTGCGTACCAAGGACTCCCAAAACGCTGCCGTTGGCCTGATCTACCCCTGGAAAAGCTGAGCAGCTCCGAGCAAGTCCCTGCGATAAGGGTCAGTCACCACTGATAAGTATCTGTGGTGCAGCCAGGCAGCACTGAGAGGGGACAGGCAAATTCAGATGTGAGAACATCGTACCCCGACTCGGATCCTGACCCTTACGTACACCCCAGGAGCTAGCAGCAATGGCTGAGAGGTGGGCGAGCAGAGCTGGGACATGAAACAGCGGGGCTCAGCTAAGAGCACAGGACAGTGGTGAAATCCGTCACGTGCACCTCCGCTGCACCCAGGTGATCCAGGGTCGAACGCTCCCTGTCAAGGCGTGAGGCTCCTGCCCTGGGACCCAGGCCTTGCACACCGACACCAGTTTTTGCATTACCATCAGCAGCTCGAACTTGAACCTAGCGCCGTCTGCCAGCGGGCACGGGGTGGGGGGGGTGGTCACGCAGCAAGATATAGGGCAGCCCTTTCATCCCCACGCTTGCCAGCCCGTGCCTCTCGCAGGCAGTGGTCCTGGGGGGCTCGCAGCCCGCTCCCCTTGTTGGGGTGCAGGTAGCCGCTGGCTGGGCCAGGGCTGCACCTGCTGGTGCTGCTCCAGGCTCGCTCCACACACGGGATGGGGATTACATTTACAGCTCCATTCACTGCAGTGCCGCTCTACCCCACGCACGCACCGCAAAGGTACATTGAGCCCTCACAATAAGATTATAAATCACTCCAGAGGGCCTAATGTTTTCTGAAGCACCTCATGCGCTTCCAGAAATGCGAACTCCCTCATACTCCATCTCCTTTGTTTTAGCCAGAGGTTGCAACTGTGACAGACCCGATGCCTCTCTCCACGCTCGGGCAGGAGCTCTGCTGCCTGTTTGTCTATAAAATTAATGCTGGCCCCCGCAGATCAGGTGGGGGAGGACCCAGGGGAGAGGAGATTTAGCACTGCTCCATAATTAGCCAGGAACCTAAGCCCCCTCCCCAGAGCTGCCTTCACCCTGTTCTCGTGTTATCACTCCCTCTCACCCAGACCAGCTGCTCTGGTGATTAGATGGTTGTTTTCAGGGGAGGGAGGCAGAAGTCGTGACTAAAAGCCTGGAACTGTGTGTTATTTTAAAAGGCGTGTTGGTGCAGTGAAATAAACTGCAATTGCTTTCGGGGAGAGAGAAGAAGGGGGAGGCAGCGGGGTGGGAAGGGAGCCCGGGGGAGGCAGAGGGGTGCACCTGATGCTCACCAGGGCCACAAACGAGCAGGAGGAAAGAGGTTCAATTCCTGCAAGAAGAACAACAGCATCTCATCACCCCCTCCTCAGCCCACAGGAAGATGGATAACTGTCCCTGCTGCTCAGCTCTGAAGCAAGCTGGCGTTGCCCTCAAGGCAGACAGAAAGGTGCGGAAAGGCAAAAAGAGAAGGGAGGAAGAAGAGCCTGGGACCCCTTCTCTTCCCCTTCCTGACTGCAATCCAGAGGCACCATTCTTCCCCCAGTGCCCCACAGTACCCAAACTGGCTGCGAGCAGGAGCCGAGCCCAGTGCTGCCGAACTCTCCCCAGGACCTCTCGGCACAGCGCATACCACGGACTCTCTGTGGGGCCAGGTCAGGACACGTGGGTAAGCCTGAGCACGGCAGCTTCCCTTCGAGATCACCTCTCAGCCTCATCAGGAGGGACGCGATCAGTGTATTTGGAGCTGGGCACAACCATGGATCTGTCCTCTTCCACAGCATCAGCAAGCAGCTGCCAGGAATGTTTTATGTCGTGCACGCGAGTGGGGTCACCCGTGCGCCACGGCACAGTGCCGCAGACCCATGCCGACCCTTCTGCCAGAGCCATAACTAACATCCCGCTCCCCTGAGCACAGCTCAAAGCACAGTTGTCCTTTCTATATGCACCCTGTCATAAAAAAGCTCTCCTTTCGCCCCTTCTGAAGTTGCTGAAGCCTGAGGCTCATGCTTACTCCTGGCTCAGTGACAGGGTTAAAATTTGACATCTCCAGGAACATCAAGGTTAGAAATGCAACCATTGCATTGTTGTCTACTCTTCCAGTGAGGCACGCATCAGCTTCTTTTTATTTTGGCTGTACCATGATCTATTTGAAGGTTCCTCAAATGCTTTCTTTATCAACCTCCCTCTTCCTTTGAGCCAGTACCTGGATTTACAGGTGGAAAATACGAAAAATGGTTGGATGTATTTGAGAAAAGTTATCTCCAAAACATCTCTGAAATATGTTTCCTATAACTGTAGGGCATAAACTGAATTTATGATGGTCAGAAGCATGATTAAGATTGTTGGAGTATATCTATGACGAAAGGCATGATGCACCTAACTAATGCAGACTTCACATCTGCAAGGCCAAAAGCTCTGACCTGTGCTTCCTCTACATGCAGAGAAATGCATGCACGCACCACTACACACGCTCCGGCACACAGAAGCAAATGCTCAGCAGGCATGTACCACTGCTAGGAAGAACAGCAGACTGGGTGGATCAGGGCTGCAGGAAGGCACAGAAACATGCCCTTGAAGGGCTCTGCCAAGCAGCACCTGGCCAGTGGACAGGGCAGAGGGTTGCACATGCCAGGCTGAGCGCAACTGGAGAGGAAAAAAAGTCATCTTCCATTGCTGCGTCTCTCCTCGGTATTCCAGCTCAGCTGACTGACATGCAAATTAGTTTAATTATTTCTTCTTCTAAAATAAATTATATTTTGCAGTGGCTGCAATATGTTGTGTCAGGCAAAATTACATTCAATATTTTTAAACTAATTGATGTCAGCCTTGAGAAAACCTGATTGACAGCAGCAAGGAAACTAGGCTGCTACCTAAACGCTTTCCTAAATTAAAATTAAACATGCCATTTTTCTGCATTTCCTTCAGGAGTTGGAATGCTATTAATCTGAAAAGACTGAGGAAAGAGACATGGAAAATACACAGAACAAGGGGGAGATGCTGGAAACACAGCAGTGCAGTACAGGAGCTCCAGGCTGATGACTGGCAGCTGCCTTTGCCAAGATGGGCTGAATTATTTCAGAGCTGCTGGAGCCTGCCAGGGGGTGGGGGACACAGTCCTGCCCATCGCTTCCACGCTGCAGCGTCTGCACTTTCCTCAATGCTCCAAACAGCACAGCTCGGGACGAGCAGCAGGCGCTGCCCGGACCCCCATGCCGACATGCCACTCAGCAGGCAGCACCCCGGCTTTGGAGCAGGAGAAAGCCACAGTCCCGCTGTGTGGCAACACTGAGGCTGAGACTCAAATGCTCCAGCTGAACCTCCAGCCACATCCCAAAGTATTTTTTCTTAATTTAATTAATCATGAAAGTAATCTGAACAGGACAATATTCTTGCCTTAAACATTCAGATGCAAAACACCAACAACTTGCCCTCTCCCCGGGTTCCAGTCGGCCGACTGCCTGCAGGACTAACTTCAAGCAGCTCTGGGCAACTGCTCTCAAACACTGGAAGCTTTGCAGCAGAAGCTCACAGTGGTGGGAAGGGATTGCCGAGAGGCTCAGCCACCTTGCCGTGGCAGGAAAGGAGGGGATCGGTGGTTACTGCTGCACCGGGATCCAGTCCTTACCCCTCCAGACCCTCACACAAACTCACAATAAAGCACTTCACATTTTTACACCCAAACCTCTACTGTGAAGCTCCAAAGCCAACCATTGCTGAAGCACATGTACTATTTGCGCTCCTGCCTGCACACATAGCCACGTAGCGATAGCACATGCAGAAAGGCACTCTGGAGCTTTCCTGGGGGTCTGAAGCACAGTCTGAGGAAAGCCCAGAGGACCGTGGGCTGCTGTTCGTGGCTGCAGCACCTGGGGAAACACAGCTCACAGATGCTGTTGGGCACAGTGTACGACCCACTCTTCTGCGTCAATACCAAATTGATACACTACTGAATTCAAAACTCTTACATTAGTTGGGAAGCCAGAAGAGGCAGGCATGGAATTTATTCCTCCCTATCTCAGCAAATTAGGAGAACAAAATGCAGAATAGAAGACCGGGATGGGCTACTCTGCTTTCCAGCACTCATGCCACAGCTGTGAAGCACAGGGTGGTTTGTAGATGTTGGTGCAGCTGCCTGACTACAAAGCAGAGCACTGATGGCAAGGACAAAGCAGGGGCATGCCAGGGGTATGGCTCGTCGGACACAGGCGGCTACATCAGAGGCTGGAGCTGAAAACGCAGCTCCCAGCTGAGGGGAAGCAAAGCGGAAGCAGCAGTTAAAGCCACGTAACATATAAATGGTTCTCACCTCTCCTGAGTCCTGCCCAAACTCAGCAGCATGAGAGTCATTAAATTGCATCCAAACACAATGCTCTGATTAAAGCCAGTCTCCAGCAGGAAGATTTATCATCTCAATTACCAGCAGTGGACACAGCAGTCAAGGCCTCATCATTTTACATGAGCAAAGAGGAAAGCAGGAAGAGAATCACTAATATTAGCCCAAGGAAGGTAAACAGCTTGCGAGCGAGATGAAGATTTATCTCTGGAAACGCTTGGCCTGGTCCCAGGCCAGATTTGCTGAACAGCCCCCGTGCTTCCTGCTGGCTGCCACGTTGCAAGGCCAAACATTCTGCTGGCCACCAGCCGGCCGAGGCAGCTCATGCTGGGGAGCGCCTGTTCCGCGGGGGGAGACCTGCCCCTCCTCTGCTCCCGCCAGCAGCAGGCAGCCCAGCCAGCCTCACAGATGCAGCCAGGCACCTTCTGCAGCTTTTCTGACTGCTCCTCGGATGCGAACACGCTCTCTTTGGTTATCCGCAGGTGGGGCACGCACCCCTGGACACCGTCCCTGCTGCAGCGGCACCAGGTCCTGGAGAGGGCTCTCAAAGCTGGGAGGACAGCTCTTGTAGCGGGCTGCTCAAACCTCACAGACAGGCTGCCTGCGGGAACAAGTGCTGTCAGCGGGCGAGCTTTCCATCAGCTGCCAGCTTGTTAAAACCTTCTCAGGACAGTCCTGCCAGCAGGCAGGGAGGGCAGCTCGAGGAGACTGCAGGGAGGCAAGACCTTGGTGCAGCGTGCTCCGGGCCACGTGCCCGTGCACCGCAGGAATCGAGTGGGCACGGCGCCAGGGGAATTGAGCTGGCATGGTTTCCCACCAGCCCTGACGAGCTGGGGCACCGGGCACGAGCCCAAGCAGTAAGATGCCTGGTGGGCTCACTCTATTCCTTATGCGAAGTTTACATCTCACCGAGGAAAGAGGAAGAATATTTTACCGCTTGCCTCCACTGGAGTTGATAACATCCAACCCAGCTGTGCAGCAGACCCTGTGGCAGCCAGCTGCAACCTGCATGCCCACAGCAAACACCGTGAAGCCCTGCCAGCTCTCCCCGGCCCCAGACACCCGCGTGCTGGGAACTGCTGTGTGCCGGGAACTGCCACACGCCAACGCCAGCACGGAGGGTTCCAGCCGCCTCGTGCTCCGCACTCACGCTGCCGCTGCTGATCCCGCTGCGCCGGACACAGCCTGACAGCTGCTGCACAGCCCCGCTCCAAAACCCCTCTCTCACTTGGAAGGCTGTACCTTTACAACTGCCCTTTCCGCCAGAGGATTCAGACATAAATTGTACTTTAAATTCAATATCAGTCATTAATATTTCATGATTACAAAACGTTAAGGATAATGTCACTGGGAGGAATGTCTGGGCAGTTAAAATGGATGAGTCAGAGCTCACCACGGGAGAAGTCAGAGCGCTGAAGACTCTCCCCAGCTTTTGAAGCGATCCAGCCTGACAGGCTTCCCCGCCGGAGGGGAGCCACAGCATTTACTGACTTGTTCTGAAATCCTAGCCCCTGCGTGTAAATATTTTCCTTCTGATTCTTGTCACCTCACGTTTTCTCTGGATGCCAAGTTGTGCTGCAACGCTGTGGTCCCCTCCTCCCTGCCACCGCAGGCAGACCCTCCCTGCGGAGCCCCCCAGATGTGCCATGGCTCTGCAGCGGGCTACCGTCCCTCCGGTGCGGCCGGGCAGCGCCGGCACGCCTGCCCATCGCTGCCCGATGCCGGGCAGGGCTCACGACAGCACTGCAGCCAGACAGCGCAGAGGTCACCCCAGCCAGCAGGCACAAAGCATCAGTGCAGAGATGAGCTTGGAACCCCCGGCGGAGCCAGAGACATCCCCCCAGGGCAATGGGGGTCTGACCAGGGCCGCTGCCCCCTCCTCTCCTGGGGCAGCAGGTCCTGCACCCTTGCCTGGCCAGAGCGGATGGCTGCCGCCACGGCGGGGTGGTCCTGCAGCAGGAATCGATCTCTGGGCTCCAAGTCAGGCTCCGACCCAGCTCCCTGAATATGAACGGCATCTTCCTGCTCAAGAACAAGCAAAGAAACGAGACACAGAACTCCTGAGGGGTCTTTCGGAGCGAAGCCTGGGGAAGGCTCCTGCCCACAAGACAGACGGGTCTTGGCACACGTCTGCAGATGTCAGAAGGTGCTTTGCAGCCAAAGCAGCTCCCCGGTACCAGCTGCTGTGGGGTGGCAGAGCATGGCAGGTCCCAGGCTGCCCTGGTGACTTGTGCATCCAAAATGTGGAAAACTCTGAAGAATACGGCAATGCCTTTCTGCTTCCCAGCACAGTGCCCGGGATTGAAGCCCCTTCTCCATCTTCAGGCTCAAAAAAATGGCGGAACACAGAGCACTCCCTGGGGCCCACAGCGCCAGATACACCATCACACACAGGACCTGCAGAGCCCATGACCCAAGGCACCGTGCAAACACGACGGAGGGCAGCAGGATGCCCAGGGCAGCTTCCTACCCACAGCGGAGCACCTGCAGGGAAGCAAAGCCTGCTCTTTGCTGCTATTATTTTCTTTTCATTCAAGAGGAGTTTATTCAGAGCTTCTTTGAGCAGCAGGACCCAGGCTTGTTCTTTTCTTTCTTAACTGGAGATGAAAAGACAAACAGAACTTCTGCTGGAAGCGTCCATGCCAGACTCCGCCACCCCCATCACGTGGGGGGAAGATAAAATAACAAAACCTGCAGAGCCACTAAGCTGTTCCCTCCCAGCTCTCCCAACTGGGTGTGAGCAGATTTGGCAGTTACTGTAAATACAGGCTAAAGGACAGCACAGCTGTAAGGGAAGGAAGAGACCATCACCAGGGCTCTCATGGGAGGGTCAGAAAGGAGCTAATTTCAGAAGAGGACAAAAGAGCTTCACCTCACCCTCTGCCCGAGACTTTTCCTGGTGGGCTGCAGGGTGAGGCCAAGCACTGCGGCCAGAGCCGAAGCAGCCTGGTGGTATCAACCCTGGCAGCGCCGCTGCTCTCTGTCCCCAGGACAGGGGCTCAGGGACACTCTGCACCCACAGCCCCTTCCCACTGCTGCAGTGCCAGGACCTCCCATCCACTCCTTGCTGTGCCTTGCCAAGCCTGCAGCTACACCAAGGGCAGGGAGACCAAGGAGGAAAGGCATCCAGAGACACAAACCCAGTGTGCAGGTACAGCCTGCAAATCCCAGCCACCATGAGCCCCCAGCAGAAGCGAGCGCTGGCAGCCATCTGTGCCACAGGGCTCCAGTTGATGGGGCATCCACCCACAGCACGTGGCTGAATGGGGGGCTGCAGGTGATGTGAACACAGACCCCCTGGGAGCCCCCAGAACCGCTCAGCAGGCGTGAATGCAGGGAGCGAGCTGCACAGGGATGACTGGCAGAGCTGGCGCATAGATAACACAAATTTGATTAGCGTTCATCAAATATACTATTCGACCATGCTCCCTTATTAATGCTCAAGTCAGGAAGAGTATTTTTAGGTTGTCTAGGGAGATGTCAGACTCAGTGCTGCTGCATTTTTTTTTTTTTCTTCTGCTTCAGTCTTAATCAACACTTGCACCTTGGTCACCTCTGCAGTGAACGCACCCCATATTTCCCCCTCTGCCCCACTCCGGTCCAGCACAGACTGCTCCACACAGCACTCCTCCATCTCACCTGCTTCCATCGCCAGGACGGTGATGTTGTGCCACCCTGCCGTCTCCCGGTCCAGGACCTTTCCTGTCACAATGGCACCTGTGTTGGCATCGATGTCAAAGATCCTCTCTGCATCTGTGCTGCGGTCGATGGCATACCTGAGACCAGGCAAAAGGGGAAACTGTGAACAGTCGGATGTGCCAAGCCCAACCTCGCCATCCGCCCCAGGAGTATAGGGATGTAATGCAACAGGCCCTATATCACGACTCTCACTTTTCCTTTGCTGCAGCATGGTACACGAAGTCCATGTTTCTACCAGGCTGCAAGCCCAGAGCCCTCAAGTAAAATTAAAGTGTGGCTTTCGGTGCATAAAGTGGAACTAAGCACAGACCGTGGACAAGGGGAGAAACCTGCTCTGATGGGAACCTTATGCTCAGGATAGACAGAGCAATATAGATATCATGCGCTATAACTACACTCATGACTCTGGGAAGCTTCTGAGCTAAATGTTCAGGAAAAACACCAACCCAAACTGAAGGAAGGCACCCCTTCTCGAGGAGCCCACTTCACCTACCACCCTCTCTCCTGATCCTGTCACAGCACCCGCCCAAGTGAGAGACCTGGAGGACACCACAGCAGCACACAGGCAGGCTCTGAGCCAGACCCGCAGATAACCTGAACTGCAGCTACAGCAGTTACAAATGGCAAGGTCTCCTCTGAATCCAGACTGAACCTGTGCAACGGAAGCAAGAACCCTGGCAGCAGAGAGGTGGGCAATGGCCAGCATCCTCACCATCAACACAGCACATCAACCCCAGCAGCCGTGAGATTTGCCCTAGTTTGGGCTTCCCAGTTTCACAGGAGCAGGCTGAAGAGCTCCTCAACCTCCAGCTGGCTCCAGCTGCTCAGCAGAGACCCTTCACATGCAGCTCTCATTCTTCTCCTTCAGCTGTTCCAGTGCTGCCCCAAACAGCACCCTCCCTGGGCACCCCACCAACAGCCCACCCACTCCCTGTTGTCCCCTCTGGAGAGCACGACTCCCACCTCTTCCCAAAGGGCAACCCCACAGCTCACAACAAGAGTCAGACACCTGGGTTTAGTCCTGTGCCTTAGCCATGACACCACAGCCCACGCAATCAGTCCCAGTGGCACATCCTGCATTTCCAACCATTACACACCTCACACACGGAATAAAGCAAGCTAACGCTAAATCAGGGCACAATTAGATGTGTGTTGCTTGAGGAAGGGACTGGAAGGGAAGCCCAATCCAGCTGAGGCCCTTGAGCACAGCCGTAACACAAATAACAAACACCACACTGCAATCAGAATTAAAAATCCAGAAGGCCTACAAATCACAAACAATATAGCATAATGTTATTGTGTACAGCATCTTTCATACACACTGCATCCCAGAGTGCTTTACAGAATTAAATAATACAAGACAGCAAAGAGTACAAAAGATAAATTACCAAAAGGAGGGCTGTGAATAAATTAAAGCCTTCAGTCACATGTCCAACAACAGAAGGAAGATAAATGTAGGGACAAAGCAAGCTGGAAAGCTGACGAGACAGGACAGTACTGAGAGGCCACGTCACACAAGAGGAGCAGAGCAGGAGCGGCTCTAGGCTAGAAGCACGTTCAGGATGGTGTAGGCGCTCCGCACACTGCAGGGCGGCTTTCCCTGGTGCTTGCGTCTCGCCTGGCAGAGTCCAGCTGTGGTCTGTGGGTCCGACAGCCACATGGCTCACAGCCGAGGAACACCAGCTCACCTTCTGCATGCAAAGACGACCACTCTGCACAGAGGAATCAATGGCCTCCACGCCTTTCTGACCCGTGCCCTGGGGTGGGGGAACCAGCTGCAGACGAGAGTGCCTCCTGAAGGGCACCTATCCACACAACCCGGCAGCTCGCTCGCTCTGATGGAGGCACAAAGGCATTTCTACGCCATTTAAAGTGTTATACAGTACCAAATTACATTCCTTAGTTCTCTCCCTTTCAGACAGACAGGGGGATGAGAGAAAAAAATACAACAGCACTTGCCTGTAGTTAATGAAAAAATGTTCAAAAATCACTATCTATATTGCAACCGCACACATGCATGATCTAGCATGTTCTGCACCTATGTGGCTGGCTTCCTCCCCGCTCCTTGCATCTAGAGGTGATGGGGATCTGCCATACGAAGCCAAGTACAAGCCTAGGCATCTCTGAACCAACTGCCAGGGACTTCCTAGCCAACCTGCATTTTCTGCCCTAACTCCCAGCTGGAAACAGAGCCTCTACAGGCATGTAGCCAGCTCCAGAAGGGACAGTGGCACTGTCTTGGCATGTACTGCAGCCTCTCATCCACTCTGTGCTCGCTCACTGCAAAGGGAAAGGAGAGGTCTGGCCGCTCTGACTTGTACACATCAGACCAATGTACTGCTGGAAGGAGGAACAGAAACCAGGATGACAGCACCTTATATCTTTCCAATAGCATAATTGATGCATTTGCATAACGGTTTCCACTGTTATGCCACATCACCTGACCTCAAACACATCCTGTCTTCCATTCTGCTTTTTCGTACCGTTAGAGTTCAAGACGGTACTTCACTCTCCATATGCCTTCCCCGTTTCTCACGTAAGCACATGCCTGTTTTGTTCACACTCATGTCATTGCTGCATAAACAGAGATGTCCGCAAAAAATAGCTACACAGAAAAACCCAGTTAGTGATGGGAGACATCACTGAGCCTGGAAACATCTGACACTGGCTGCCTGCATGGCCAGAGGGCAGGAGGCTGGTAGGGGAGCGCTCTGTGTCATGCCACTGGTAACCTTTTCTTATGCTTCTAATTGTTTCGCTGCTGAGGTTGTCTTCTGTCACTTCCGAATTGTCTGCTGAGGACTGACTGCCCATACCCTAGGGCAGGACACAAACCAAACCAGAAATCTGATCCCTTTGTCACCACTGCTAGAGAGAGCCACCACCTTCCCAGCACTGCGCCAGGGGAAGACAGAGCTCTGAGCATTGCCTGCTTTTGCCACGAAAGTTTTCTTCTACAGACTGCAATTTTGGAGGTGGCCAGTCCAGGTGGGTCTGTAGCTCTCCATCTGCGCAGAGTGCTGTGGAGGCTCTGGAGCACTAGGCTGGCATTGGAGCTGGGGACTGAGGGGGCACAGGAATGTCCATCTGTCTCCACAAAGCCACAGCCATAACCCGCTCAGAGCTGCGGATCAACCCGCTCCACACTGCTCTACACAGCGACAGACCTCCCCTTCCAAGAGCTTATGGCTAACCCTGTGCTAGAGCAGCTAGAACGAGATGCTATCCACTGCGCTCAGCTTACATCATTTTGTGCAACACAATCTTTACCAACCAAAGTCTGTGCTGACCATCACAAGCCTCTCCACCTCTAGTAGTCCAGCTTCATATTCACACATCCCACTGAAGTCAAACGGTGCTTTTCACCTGGGAAGAGGTAGCAATTAATCCTTGGGTCCTCCAGGTACTCAGAGATAGAGCATATGCTCATTCCTCCTAAAGCTGGCTGGTGCTCCATATCTGGAGCTGCAGTCCCCAGCTCTGATTGGGATGCGGACCTTGTAATCCATTTTCCTCTCTTTCTGCTGGCACTGCCTGTTGGTTTGGATGTTACAAGTGACTGTTTAATTTAGACAGCTTTCTTGGTGCTCATCTTTCTTGTGAATGCATTTCTCAAGCAGTTTGTTTCACTTCTCCCCCTGAATGCAACAAGGAGCACATTTTATGCCATGTGTTTTGTTAATAGGGAGCTTTTCAAACACTGTGTGAAAAGCTTTTTGTTGTGTTTGTTTTTTCCTCGTCTCTCTTTTGTATTGAAGCAGGTTGTAGCTCTTGCTGTGCTGTTGGAGTCTATAAAATGCCCATGTCCAACACGTGTCTCCAGATTTGGCGAATGCCAAACAAGAATATCTCTGAGAACCTTAAATCCCAAGCAACATCTTCCCAGTGCTGATAAAGCCTGGAATGCACACAACCAGAGCACAGGCTCCCACTGCAGAGAGAAAAACAAAAGGCTCCCATACAAACAGCCTCACATACACAGTCTATCACTGTATTACCTCACACAACGGCTTAGCTGAGAAAAATTGCACTACGCTCAGGAAATGTACAGCTAAAGCCAAAAAGCCAACTGGAAATGAAATTCTTTCTGAAAAAGAGTGGTTCCAGGTTTTGTTAGGCAACAAACAAGGATGCAATAAAATAAAAAGCACCAGCCCTTTAGAAAGGCATTTACTGCCTGTGCCATGGTGGGTTTTTGTGTTTCCCCCCCGCCGCCCCGAGAATGCATGCAGCTCCTCTGCCATGCTGAACTTCAGCACGACTCCCTGCTTCACAGCATCGACACCAGAGGGAGGGTGTCCCTCTCTGAGCAGCCATAAGC
This sequence comes from Haliaeetus albicilla, assembly GCF_947461875.1. Taxonomy (NCBI): domain Eukaryota; kingdom Metazoa; phylum Chordata; class Aves; order Accipitriformes; family Accipitridae; genus Haliaeetus; species Haliaeetus albicilla. Next base: position 773,294 of record NC_091484.1, on the reverse strand, counting down.
TGGGGTTGCTCACCCAGAGAGATGGGGTGCTCTTCAGGCACCCTAAGTCCCAGCTTTCCTCCCACCCAGGCAAGTGGCTGCCAGGGGCTCTACATCCATAGGCAGCTGGGAGAGGGGAATCAAGCAGTGCCTCAGAGATACTTCCCATCAACAGGGGAGTTGGATGCCCCTTCAACCCTCGTGTCTTCATAACAGGTCACTTGCGACCCTGCTTTAGGCTGGATGGTGCAGCAGGAGCCCCACAGCCCTGTTTGTGCTGGCCTGGGGATGAAAACAAAGAGCCAAGGGCACCTCCTTTCCCATTTGGCTAAAAATACTTCCCAAACCTCGTTACTGGCAGCCTGGTGTCAGCAGGACCTGGAAACGCTGACAGAGCCGATTTTGGCTCTGCTGTCTCTGGCAATCCTTGTTCTTTCCTGCCTCAAGGGGAGAGTGCATCTTGTCATGATAGAAGGCTGTGGCTCTCCCCTATTTACAGGGCAGAGCCAACACACAGACCGGAGTCCAGGAGACAGCAGCCACTGCAGAAACACAGGCATGTCTTTGCTCCCACCTCTGGCAGACGAGAATCAGTAAGTTAAAGGGATCCACTGAACTGCAGCGACTTGAAAGGGTTCATACCGACTTCAGGGAGCTGAGGATCAAATACTGGTCATGCTGTCAGGACCAGTTGCTCTCTAATGTATCAGAGGTGAAGTACAAGTGCTGGCTTCTTGTGACTGTACTTTGGAGTAGCTCACTTGAAATGTGAGGTGACTTACTGCCGTCTCCTGCTGATGGGTTAGTGTCACATCCCGGCAGGGTGCTGCAGGATGCTTGCGTTAATGTTTGTGCACCACTTTGAAGCTGTGAACAGCTACCTATGTGGCAAAGTATTTTATTAAATTACCTGGCTACCCAGAGGACAGGAAAGCAGGAGAGATCCAACAGCACCTTCCTCCTGCACTGGTGCCACATCGGCATGACCAATATAAACCTGCATCTCCACTTGGTACATGTTAAAATGGCAGGGAAGGCTCACCCACTCACGCTCCTCAGACAAGCACCAAGGGAGCATCACAAGGGTATGGAGCTGCCACTGCTCATGACAGCAGGCACTGCAAGAACAGAGGGGAGTAAGAGATGGACCGATAGAGACCAAATGCCACAGGGGAGCATGGGGGACTCAGGATGAGCTACCTGCCTGGGGATAGCTGGAGGGAGGACACATATTTGAATGCATCAAGCCTGACAAGGGAAAACACGTTGCAATTCCCAAGCTGCAGCAGATACCTGGGAGTCCTGTTGGCTGGGCCCTCGTGCCTGTGCACGAGGCATTGCCTCGTCTGGCACTAAGCTCGCTATAAGAGAGACAGTCATACAGCAAAGTTCAGCCTCTAACCCTCTTGCTCCTGCAGAGTACTTGAATCTGCCTCTCTCTGCTCGAGGTCCCCATCACCTTCTGCACAGCAGTAGAAAGCCTCCCTCCACTGCTTTCTTTTGTTCTGTCTGCAAACAATGCAACAAGCTCCACAGGGAAGCAGCAGAAAGAACAAGAAAAAATGAGAATAAGAATAGTTCTGTCCCCAAGGCCCTTTTCCTACAATTACAGATCAGAAAATAAGATCTATGTTCTGCAGCACTGCTAGAAACAGTCAAGTGAAAAAACAGATGCACACATGTACACACACACAGATGTATAGAAAGACTGTACACATCTGAAGAGTGCAAGCTAACAGCCACATGCTTGGGGTGGGCCACAAAGAAAGATATCAGACACGTAGCCTGAATGGAGAGGGTAGCCACATGACAAGGTGAGCAGAGTTACTTTGAGAACATGGCCAACAGACAGCACCAACTACTGCAAGCGGTGCAATGCTCACAGACATAGTTCCTGGCATGCCAAGGCTGATTTCATTCATGTTCACCCCAAAGACAACTTCCAGCATCCAGCTTTGTGACATAGTAGTCTCTGCTAGCTGCCAGGCATCTGTAGATGGCAGCTTTCCATGTGTAAATTCTTTTCTGAGCTTTCTAAACATCTCAATCTTCATTTCCACAAAGATCAGGAGATACCCCTCACCCCACCGTGAACCAGCACGTTCCCCATGGCTGCACAGCGCTGGAGCTCAGCACCCCGAGCAGCCAGCGGGGACATCATCGAATGGGATCAGTACTGTAACCGAGCCCTCCCTGGCCACGTCCTCCTCCATCCCATGTCCCTGTCCCTGCTGCATCCCAGTTTATCGGTCTGGGATGGGCTCCCTACAGAGCTCTCAAATGGAAAGCCACCACTGCTCATCTGAAGCGAGTGGGTGTGCACAGGGTGCCTGCAGCCCTGCTGTCACCTGGCATGAGAACACACATTTCAAGGAAATTTTCCACACATTGAGGATGTTTTCTGAACACCAGCTTTCCAACCCAACTGCTTGTGACTCAGGCCAGTTGGCAGAGCCAGAAGGCTGCTTTGTGCCTTAGGTAATAACAATTTAACAAGGTAACAATCTCTTTAGCCACAAATTAAATGGAAATGGGAAATGTCCTGTGCAGATAAGCTGCTGCCTGGATTATGTCCCCTGCCCAAATATAAACTCCTCTGATCTTTGATCCCTGTGCACACATAGGCACACAGAGCCAAGCTGTGGCTCTGCACCTCCTAAGCCTCACCTCATTTCTCGTCCTTCTTCACTGCCCTCCTGTCTTTTCTGGTCACTCGTCTGGCCTGCGTCAGGCACAAATGCGGATGCCTCATTGTCAGCACCAAGGAGGTGCAAGCACCACCCAGCCACCTTCCCCAACACTCCCTTGCCACTCACAAACCCACCACTTGCCAGTGACGTATCCGTCACCTGTGAGATGGCTGCTGTTGCTTGTGCACAGGCTGCCACTCACCCACCAGCTGCCTGTCGCATCGGACACCCTCGCACGCTTGGCCACGTGTGCAGCACTTGTCACCTTCACCTGCACTACCCCTCCTCCTCTGCTGTCCCCTCTCCACTGCCCCAGCCACAGCCACAAGCCCCCCTGGGCCACGTGTGTCCCTCACGGGTGACCCCACGCCCACCGCTGGGAGAAAGATGATGTGAGGTTTAGGCAGCTGCTTTACCGGACAGGATGGTTTGCTGTGTCCGGATCAAGGGCGGTGACCACCCCCACGACAGAGCCAACATCCGCATCTTCCTGGACCTCCATCAGGTTGGAGGGGGGACGGAACTCGGGAGGCTCATCGACGTCCAGCACTGAGACCCGCACGATGGTCTGGTCCCGGAAGGTGCCCAGGTCCACAAACCGTGGGTCTACAAACTTGTTGAGGGCCTCCACCACGACAGTGTGCACTTTTTTCGACTCGTAGTCAAGAGGCTGGGACAACAGGAGAGGGTTAGCCATACCCAGCCCGAGGAACCCCCCTGCTGCCCCTTCCTTCACCGGAGACATCAGGGGCAGCACTAAAGCCACCCACTCCCCAGACAGTGCCTCCAGAGGAGGCTGGGAGCTCGTGCTCTGCCCTCTGGCCAGCAGCACCCACACTGAGGGGGGCAGGAGGAAGAGCAAGCCTCCAGCCTGCTCCCCCCAGGGCCCCCAACAGGGCATCCAGCCTGCGCAGGGTGCAGGCAGCCAGGATTCACTGGGAAGACAGCACACGGTGTGCTGCAAGTGAGTGGGTTTTGATCATTAATCACCCTGCTATTATTTCTACAAGGGACACAAGCTGAATGCAGTGGCCTTGGTGAACAATCATTGTTTCTTGCCTGCACCAAGTGTTTGCTTGATTGTTTTTGCCACCAAAAGCAGATACAGTCAAAGTGCTGTTGGTCAGGTATAGGAATTAGGTGGGCATATTTCTCCCCTAACAGGTGCTATTAATAACAGCTGTAAGCACTCATCTCCATAGCCCTAGGCACAGCTGGCTTCTTCCCTGCCACCCAGGGAGCCACCCTGTGCAGGCTCCAGCAGACACTGTGCTGCTGCTCCTGTTCAGCCTTTCCTCCCAGACACAGGTCTGCGTTTTGCCATCCAGGCAGAACAGAGGCAGGTCTCTCCCTGCACCTGCAGGCACAAAAATGCAACTGCTACTGCTAGAGCAGTGCTCAGAGGAGCATTTATTTTAACTCAAATGCAGCAGAGGGAATCCCCAAAGGAAAGGACCCAGGAGATCTGTACCCGCCCTACCCCACCAGTTTTCCTCCTCTCTCACCTTCTGTACTGTGATGACAGCCTCTTGGGTATTGCTGTCCGTCGTGACTTTGAACGTCTCCACCCCTTCCTCATCCTTCACCTGATATGTCATGTCTGTGTTCTCCCCGACGTCAGAGTCCTCTGCCTTTACCCTCCCGATGGCAGTGCCCACAGGGGCAGTTTCAACGATGCTGAACTGATACATCTCTGGAGGAGAAAAAGGTACCAGGGTCACTGCTTCTGCTTTTGAACCCCCTCCAGCCTGATACAGCCCTTTGCATACCTCCCTGGGGGCACCCTTGGACTACGAGGGCTGCCCAAACTCTACCAGTGTCTATAGTCCAGAACGCCCTACCAGGAGAAACACACACCCCAGCCAAAAACAAGGGCTGAGAGAAGATAATTGGGGAGCACTGATGTTTCAAGGTGCCGGTCTGATTCCTCTGTATGGACACTGCCCTGATTGATTTCGGTAACACTGCAATCAGTGTTCCCTGATTCTTTGCAAACTTTACCATTTCTGACTTCTAGGAGATGCAGCTAAAGAGCTGAGCCTCCTCCAGCTGCAGCACCTTTTCTGGTCTTTGCAGCTGGTGTGCACTGCAGAGACTGCACAGCCCACTCTTCACAGCACGATCGCCCACCCTCCTCATTTGTGGAGGGTTTTAGATTAGACAAGCAACGAGCCACAGGCCACTAGCAGTGACCTGGAAAACAGAGCTGTCCTGTGACAAGACTGCTGTCTGCAAGGTGGGCAGTGTCACTGTGCCTCACGTTGGGGCAGAGCGTGCCAAGCTCTGACACAGCAGCCAGGAGGGGCCAGGCCAGCAGCGGACAGCTGAGTCCCTGCCCGAGCTCCCAGGAGACAGCAGCACAGCAGACCAGGCTGCCTTCTCCCCCAGCACTGCTCAGAGAGGGTCAGGAAAGGGCCAGCTCTGCTCTCTCCACCACATACCCCTGCTCACTCCCAGGACCAGCACCAGGAGCAGGGGTCTCGTCCGGGGCCCCGGACAGGCTCAGCCAAGGCAGCTGCCCCTCCGTCCTGCCAGGCAGGGACACATTCAGACCCAGGCAAGGAGCTGAGCATGCTATGGTACCTCCGTGCTGCCGCCCTGCAAGCAGCATGAGCAGCCGGGCTGGCTCACCCTGCAGACGTGTGCCAGGCTGTGCTGGGAGCTGACCATCTGTCCCAGCACCCACAAGGGGCCAGGACCAGTGCTCACCCCCCACTGCTGTCAGGACTTACTCTGAGGGAAGCGCGGTGGGTTGTCATTGACATCAGTGACTACAATGGTGACTGTCGTGGATCCAGACAGGCCACCCAGCTGTCCTGCCATGTCTGTTGCACGGATCACCACCTCGTACCGGTCCTGTGTCTCACGGTCCAGGTCAGCCACGGCTGTCCGGATCACACCTGGAAACCAGCAGGACAGCGTGAGCACAGGCAGGTCACAGAGTCACAGACAGGGTGAGGCTGGAAGGGGCTGCTGGAGATTACCTCGTCCAAGCCCCAGCTCTAAACAGGATCAGCTAGACCTCCCAAGCCTCTCCGCATATGACAGATGCTCCAATACTTCACCAACCTTCACGGCCCTTCCCTGGACTCACTCGGATATGCCCATGTCTCTCATGTTTGGCAGCCCAGAACAAGGCACAGCACTCACATCATCTCACCAGTGCCGAGTCGAAGGGACGGGTCACCTCCCTCGGCTGCTGGCGATGCTCTTCCTAAGGCAGCCCTAGGTGCTGTTGGCCGCCTTTGCCATAGGAGCACGTTTCTGGCAACAACAAACAACATCTTCTGGGCCCCGGTGCAAAGGGGAGCAAAGCCTTTTGCAGCCTTACAGAGATCACATAAGCAAAAGCCGACTGAGTGGAGAAAAGAGCTCTGGAGAGAAGCAGCAGCCCAGGGGGTTGTCAGCCAGGCAGAAACATCCTGAAAATCCCCTCAGAGCCCAGGAATGGCCACAGGCCCAGCCTGATCCCAGCAAGTCTCTGCAGCCGATTCATGGGCAAGTTGCATGGAAGGTTCCTGACTGCTACTTCTACTGCAGGCTGCCAGTAGCTCTGACAGGGTTAAACTCCAGCTCAGAGGAGGTTTGTTCTCTCCAGGGAGACCAGGAGCGGGGTGAAGGGTTGGTGGGAGCCAGAGGCACAGGAGCGAGAGGACTCACCCAGATGCAGGGGCTGCACTGGGGCCAGCCTCAAGGGTTGCACAGAAAGGCTGTGTAAAAGCCCAGGCTGAGTCACGAAACCCCTTTGGCACAAATCTGCAACAGCCCACTTATCCTTATCTGCTCAAGCAGGAGCCAGGCTTGCCGCAGTGTTCCTAATAGAACATCGGGTGCGGGTGCTCTGAGCCCAAGCTCCATTTCACAGGTGCCTCCTGGCCCAAGCATGCCTGGAGGCCCCCCCTATTTGATCTGGAGAATGAGGGGTGTCAGTGTATTTCCAAAAGTCTGTCTGCACAAACCCCCTCATTTTCAACTGTCCCTCTAAGTTAAGGGGACCAGAGATGATACACATGTCCTGTGTCAGGGGCTGAGAATGCACTAGAGACCATAAAGCTTAACAAAATCTATGGTATGTTAGTACTTTTTATGAAATGAAGTCTCTTAAAAAGTATTTATAGGTCTTCAGTAGTCATCTGGGTTTGGGGGAAGTGACAAGGACTAAAATCTAAAGGAATGTAAAACAAGAAACAAAGAGTAGTAAACCCCAGAAAACACTGTGAATGGCAGAAGTCCCCGACTTCCTATGTCACCCAGGAGTGTTTCATTTACATGGAAACAAAGCAGAGAAGAAATATTTTGAGAATGAAAGAAAGAAATGATGCTGCCCTGAGGTGGCACCAGGGGCACCCATGAGTACATACATGGATACAAGGTCATTAGCAGCACAGTCCCACTATACCAGCAACACCACAGAACAGCTAGGAATCAGCTTAAAATCCCCTCCAGCTCAGTTTCTTAACATTCCCACACATTTAGACGTTGGTTTATGTTTCTGTAATTGCTCTCTCTTCCAGGCTTTTCTGTTTAACCATTAGCTTTACCTCCTCCTACTGTGAACTGCAAAATCCATCTTTGCTTTCACCAGTAATCCTGCCTGAATCCTCCTCCGTCCAGGGAGGACGCTGGAGGGGGGTTGCCTGGCTGTGCGGTGTGTCTCTCCAGTGAGGGGGTCCAACCTGGAGGGAACAAGGAGCTCCTCTCTTGTCAAGTGAACAGCAGAGAATCGTCCAGTTGCTCTCAGCAACTTGCAAGACATTTGCTGACACACAACAAAGCAAGCAATGGCAGGGCATCACAGCCATCCAAGCCACCTGGCTCAAGGCAGACACTTCTGGGAAGCTTCAACACAACCTGAGCACAGCGGAGGGGAGAGCTGGGTGCCAGCAGCTGCAAGGAGACAAGATGTGGCTTCAGGGGAATACCCCAAGGCTTCCAAGCATCAGCCCTCCACAGCAGGCTGCCACAGTTTCCCCGTTCATGCGTCTGGCATGACCTTGGGCACCTCCTGAAAAAGGCTGTGGGTGGACGGCTCACACCAAGGAGCCACTGGTGCTGTGGCCCAAAAGCAGTCAGAAATGCCACTGAGGTGGGAGAAGGAAATTCGCACCGCACCCCACCCACCCCCCAGCCTTGCATGACGTTACAGGTGCAGCAGGAGCTGGCAACACTGTTGGGGAGACATTTATTTCTCCGTGCTTTCTGAAACTAGCAATTATTCCAACAATTATCATTGTTAGGATTTATAATAAAGATATAACCACCATTTCAGATCCTTGTAGTCCCCCAGCTCTCACGGACAGGCACAATTTTACCCAGCTTCCCTTGTCCCTCTGTCATTTCAGTTCTGTAATTACCTGGACTCCCACTGCCTTCAGTCCCACGAATTGAGAGGAGGCTCTGTCTCACCCACTATCTCTCAAGCACTTCCAGTATCTGCCTGCTTACACACTCGGGTAACTCTCAGCCCTTCTATCGCTTGATCACCAAGGTCCACACTCCTGGCCAGCACGCAGGTTTGACGCAGCACAGAGCACTGCAGAATTTCTGCCAGGGAGCATCCCAACCCCTCTGCAGGAAGACAGCGGGTGTTCACCCTGTGATGGGGCCCGGGGTCCGAACCAGCTCCCTCGTTCGTCCCGGGTCTGTTCAGAGGAAGGCGTTTGACCAGGAGTCCCACCCCACCTCACCTGAAGGGGCTGAGGGAGCATCCACGAGGGAGCGATGAATGTCCCACTGAGAACCGCAGCCTCCCACCAGAGAGCAGGAGGGACTGGCCTTGCACAAGCGCCCAGGGCTGCACGGGACTGGCCTCAGCTGGTTGTGCTTATAGGCTTCTCCTGCCACTCCACTATGAATACAAAACTGTTATTTCTGGGCAAGCACTATCTCATTGGAATTTAAGCAATCCTGTTAATTAACAGGGTCTGAAGCATTTTATAATGAAAATGATTCATGTCAGCACAATAGTGATGAATTGGGATGAGAGGGAAAAAGCTCATGCATTCACCAAGGCTGTAATGACTTAACTGAGCTGCTCGTAATGATATAGCTCATAATACGCCATGCAAGATGGGAGGAAAGTGCTCAGGCTCTTCCCAGAACACCTCCAAGGTCACCCGTCCCAGCGGGGATCAAGTCCAGGCCGTTTGGCACGTGCAGAGCAGGGCAGACAAACAGCCCCAGCCGGCTCTAGTTCTTCTAGTGCCACAAGGCAGACAAAATCCTTGTCTTCGGTGGGGGTGCAGACTGTGAACAGGAACCACCTCCTGCCGAGATGCTGTCTGTCCAAGTCCATCCTGGAAAAGTGGGGGTCTGATGCAGATGAACTGCCCCATGCCCCAGGCCTCTTAAGAGCCCCAGCAGGATTGTCACTGAGAAAGCTGTTCCCCCTAAAGTTGCATGGACCATGCCAGGCTACCACCACAAACGTCGGGCTGGTTTGGTCTTTCAGGCTGAGGTACCACCTACAATTTACCAGTGGCCTTGACAAATCAGGGTCTCCTGACACACTCCATACCGGTTCCTTGAATATAGCAGTATAAGTGCCACCATAAACACCCACCAGCAGCAAACTTGCATGGCCCCTTCTCATAGAGCCAGGATAGCCTCTGCTCCAAAAATCTGACCCCCAGGTGCTCTGCAAAAGCAGCAGCAAGTGATGGTGGCAGACCTGTTCTCAGGACGCAGAGACAGAAGAGGCAGGGACCTCCGCTGCTGTATGTAGAACATGGAAAAGGCCTCACTATCATCTCCCAAGGTTCACCTTCTTTCCAGATGGAAAAACTGCCAAACTTTGTCCTTCCCAGACACTGCTAACAAAGCAAGAACAACCTCCAGCTCAGACTCATCTCCCTAGTTCTTGTCAGCATCTGTTATAGCTGAATAATACAGACGCATGGTGGCATACCCTCTGGTACAAGGCACATGTGGCTTTCCACCATGATCCAGACTAATCAGTATAATTGCCAGGCAAGGGGACACTTACAGCATCACATAAATACCATCAAATCTGCTCAAACAGCAGACACTCTTTGGGTGATAAAAACAAAGCAGGACAAAGCACTCAGCAGGTAACTTCCTTCCAGGAATCCCATCATTATGGGCTTTGCTCTGCTCTCAGATACTTCTAGCTCAGATGTCCACATCCTCAAAGACCCTCTGGAGAAGGCACCTTCCAGCTGAGGGCAGTCAGGAGCAACATGCTCCCTGCCACAAAGCCAGAGAGTTGTGGAGTGATGTACATGGACATATCCTCAGGAGGTCCCTGGTCCAACTACCGCTCAAAGCAGGTGGTTTTCAAAGGCAGATGAGATTACTCAGGGCCACGTCCAGTCAGGTTTTGAGTATCTCCAAAGATGGAAATGCCACCTTCATGGCGACAAGTTTTCTCTTCCTGCCATTTGTGTCTTTTTACTGTGCATGCCTGAGAAGAGTCTGAATCTGTCTTTTCTATCCCCTCCTATTTAGCTGGATAAAACAGATTCACTCCTCCCAGCACCTTGGTCAGTTAAAGCAAACAGATCTCTGCCTCAGCCCAGGGGTGGCAAGGCACCTACAAATAGACTGCAGATTCCTCACCTATGCCCACACTTGCCTGCAGAGACATAGAAATACCAACGTATCTGCCAAGACACAAGTGCTGCTTGAGGCATACATCCTGGAGGAGGTCAGCCCACTGCAGATGGGATCTTAGCCCCAAGAACCAGCACTTCATCCACCCTACATGCACAGCCCCCCTTCCTGTCATTCAGGTGAGGACAATTGGGGAGGCAGAAGCTACAGGCAGTCTGAGCAAGATACTAGACACAAGGTTCAGGAGGTTCACGGCTCTTCAGCAAATAAGGTACAGAGCTGAGATGCAGAAATGGAAACATTATGGTTGCATCAGCATAACCAAGCGAAGTTAATTGGAAGGGCACAGAATCACACAACTGTTGTGGCTGAGGGATGCTGCAGCCTGCAGATTTCTAACACAGTACCTTTCATAGCGGGTGGCCAAGTCCTTTTCAAACCAGGGTGCCCCACAGCTCCTAGGATAGCACCTGCAGAGACAGAGCTACTGCCACTGCTCAGAAAGAAGCACCTAGCAGAGCCTTGTTCCTGGCTGGAATCAGCCTTGCTCATGCCAGCACAGAGGCAGCAGTGCCCTGGAGGGAGGCACCCGCAGCGAGCTCCGACAGATGGGCCAGCACACTTACCCTTCCTTTGTCCCTTTTAGCAGCCAAATCCCTCATTGTTTAATATTAATTCCCACTGCACATTAGTAGATACACCTTAATTTCCTCAAGATGACCAAACATACAATTTGGTCCCAAACCAATTGAAGTTCCTGCACCAGTCTCTGGAAAGGACTGTTAACATTCAGTCTTGCTAATAAGACCAATCACCTTAAATAAGCATGGCTTCTCTGCAGACTCTTATCACCCATGCTCAGAGTCCCTTGTCCCTGTGCACAGCTCTGGTGAATAAGCTTCTGGGATGGGGCACAGACCTGCATAAACCCACGAGCGCACACACACGCACATACCAGTATCTGTGTTTCCAGGCACCGAGGAGCATTTTTAACAAACCGGCAAGAGCAGCAGAAAAACCACACGTTCTGCCTCCCACCACTGCATCACACAAATGCAACAGTTCATCAACCCAATTCAGCATGCAGCATGTTCCCAGCAACAACTCCTCTCCCAGTGCACCGTTACTACCCCAGGACTAGGGCTGTGGTCAGTCTCCAAACAGGGCAAGGCTGACAGGTAAGGATGAAACAACTAATGACTGCACTCAAATAACCATCAACTTCATCCCAGCAGGCCAGTATTTCTTGTCCTGCTCTCCCTGGCACAAGTACCTCTAAGCCCTCACTGGCTAAGTCTCCAAATCAGGAGACAGGCTCTAGAACTCAGGAGCTGTTTTAAGTAATCATAAATGCCAGACTGCATTTCAATTAACCTTCTGAGTCCTTCTGTCTTTTCCCTGCATACAGCATAATGACAGATTTTAAGAACAACCTCTTCCTTTACAGTAAAAAGCAAGATTCCCATGCTCCCAAACTGACAAGCTGGGCTTTTAAGGAAAGCACCAAATATCACAAGGCCTATGATATTACCTGCTATGATTGTTCTGTAGCAGTCAATATCCCTGCAAAGGGACGAACAAGACTGCTGGAGCCCAGGGCACCAGGTTGCGCCCCCCTTCCGAGTGTTGAGTATTTTCAGGTTTCCTCCTAAGGCTGTGAGCAGGGATTGCAGGTAGCAGCAAGTCTCCAGCCATGCTGGCCAGAGATGAGAAAGGGCATTGCAAAGAACACGGGAACGGATGTGAGCAGGCAGGCACAGCTGCCTGCCAAAGAAGATATTTGCCCCTATAAAGGTGAATAACCTGCAGAGGTACAGATAGTGCAGGGTGATATAAAGCAACATGAAAATTTAGCCTGCAAATTTAAATGCACGCTGATTTCTCCTCTCATGTAAATGCACTGGGAGTCGCGGACTCTCTGTACCTATCTCAGCATCTGAAAAGCGTAAGTTAGAAAGATCTTGGTGAGGACAGGCTTCCTGGAGCTAGAACAGGAACTAGCACTAAACCTCCTGACCCACATCGTGCTGGGCAAAGCCGAGGCTCACAGCCCCTGCAGTGGCAAGCCTGCCCCACAGCCAGTCAGCAGCCTGCTGCAGGGTGAGAGAGGGGGTCTCTGCAGTCAGACTGAAGCGCTCTCACCCAGAGCTGAAGGCAGAAGTGGCTGCTCCACAACAGAAGCAGTGAAGCACACATACCTGCTGACTACTGTAAAAGCACAGCCTCCTCCAGCAGCAACAGGGCAGCCACAAAACAGTGCAATGCAGCTCACCTGTTACAAAGAGCAGACAAAGATCAGCTGCACCCTATCTGCAAATGGCAAATGAATGAGGAAGGCAGCACAAAGCCTTAATATGGCTAATGCCTGCAGGCTCTTGCAAGAAGCCTAGGGGATATTCTCACAGCTAACAGAAAAAATCATGCCTCCAAAGTTTGTGCATACAAAGCTCCCCACTCCTACACCAAAAGCACCAGCCTAGACCTTCAACACATGCAGGGTTAAGTTCTGGGACCTGATCTGGGGTACACAACACAAACCCACTCACAGTTTCAGTGTCTGAAACCTATTTCTCAAAGCACAAGACATAGTGGCTGGTGTATATGAAATAAAGAAAAGCTCATATGCATTAGCTGTGCTTTTTCTTCACCATCATTCAACACTGCAGAAACTGGAATCATTCTCCACAGCTTTGTGGACACCAGCAAATACCATACTGCAGCTCCCACTGTTCCGGTGGGGCCATTTAGTTGCTTGTCTCCCTCCAAAAAGGTGTCTGAGACACTATGGGAATTCAGGGCTTATTGAGTGGTAGGACTTGGCATAGCATGGCATCCAGACAGTTTGGGTCCGCCTTTGAAAGGTCCATTGAATCTGAAATCCCAGCCAAATACCACAGTTAGTAACACCCAAGAACAGGAGACAAACTAAGCAACCTACACATGGTCCATATCCTGTACTCAAGTGTGAAAACCACATGCAACACCTATGCTATGAAGCACAGTGTGGAAAGAGCTGGTTGTAAAGGCAAGGAAGAGAGAACCCGCTCTGGAAGGAGTCACAGGCTTAGGTGGTGTGCAAGGCAGCACATGCATGTACGGACCTGCAAGAAAAGGCGGAGAAGGAGGTCAAAACCAAAAAGGGAAAACAAATTGTTCTTCATTACCATATATTATAAGAAGTGTAACATGCCAGGTTTTTATGGTTCTTTTTATGGTCATTAATAACCATGGTGGCTCTGAGAGTTATGCTGCTGCTATGGATAATTAAATCTTATGCTCAGGGCAGAAGCTGGGCCACCCAGGGCAGTCAAACCAGGACTCCCATGTGGAGCACTAAAAACCTATTCAAGCACAGAGCGGGAGCGGGATGGGATTTGCTTGGGTTGATGTGCTGGCTCCTGGCCAGTTCCAAAGAGACACAATGAAACAACATCCCCCTCGGCACCGCCAGCCCTGTACCTGCTGCCCCCAGCAGTGCGTCCATGCGGGCTAGCGCTGACAGCGGGGCACGCAGCTCGTGCCAGGCACGAAGCCACACGCGGTGCAGGACAGACTGCAGCCGCATCTTAAGTGGCCAACGGGCAGAGCTACACACCACATTCCCAGAGCCCAGGCAAGGCAGCTACGAAAGGCTATTCACAGCTCAGACATCACCAAAGAGTCAGCCCTAATACCTGCTTTAGTGGTCGGATATTCTGGAAACAGACATGCTCAAGAGGGGCCAAGGGCTCTTCTGCAGACTGCCAGCAGTTCTGGTTTTATGAATCACAAGCAAGTAGAACAGTAAATCAACCCCCCCAGCATATGAAACAGCTAGCTTGAGAATTAAGACACAAAAAGTCAAGGAATCAAGAAGCTTGCATTCCCAGAGTGACATTAATTCTCACCACAGTCCCACAGGGCACATTTTAGTTTATGCCTTAATACAGAGCATTAATGTTGTTGCAGGAAGCTGAGCCTCTGCACGTCCTGGCTTGTGCATTTTGCTCCCAGTGGTCCCTCTTCATTCTAGTAGTCAGGCTTCCACTCACACAAAACTGTCTCAGATCAACAGGATCTCACATGCACCTGAATTTTCAGCATTTAACCCAGTGTTCATCCATCTCCCCCACCTTGGTCCCCTCGCAGTAAAACAAAGCAAATCTGGGAGAGAAGAAAGCCCAGGTGCAACAGCTTCTGGGCCAGGAGTGGGTACAGCCCCAAGCTGCTTCTTGTGCACTCTCCCCACCATACCAGCCTCTGTCCAGACAATGGCATTTTCCACTGTGTACCCCAGCTCTGCTGTCAGGTGTGCTTAGGAGCTACCAAATTTTTCACCAGGGGTGGTGGCACAGACAGGGCTGTGACTGGCTTGCCCATGTGCACCAGACCAGTTTTCAGGAGGTGCATGGTTTCACGCAGATGCAGAGGCTCAGGCACACATACCTTCCTTACACTCTCCTTGGACCAGAGCCTCCAAACAAATTTCACTCTTACATAAAAACAGCCTTAGAAAATATCAATTAGCACAGACACATGTTAGCCTGACAGAGACTTGGAACTTCAAGTCCAGGGGTTGATCTCAGCCTGGGTCACTGTGGTTCAGCAGTGGAGGGAGGGGGAACACTTTGCTGTCCAGCTTTCCAACAAGAGCTGCAGCTACCCATCCTGCTTGTCCTTTGACAATTTTTCATTAAACTGTGGGTACTTTACTGCATGCTTTGTGCCTTAAATACCTCTTATTAGCATTTGAGTGTCTTGCCTCCTTAGAAAGCTTGCAAGGCTCCCATTAAGGGTAATGAGAGTCACACTCCTGGGAGGCAAGGAGAATATATACCCCGACATCTCCTGGTTATGGTCTACTCTAACCAGTATGTCAGAGCATCATCTGCTAGGGATTTATTACAGAGGCATTTTACAACAGGCTCTATTATAAGTTATTAAGGAATGGAGCAGCTTCTACTGTTCTTTCATTAAATATTAATAGAACATTTATAAACCGATCCTTAATTTAAAGTGTTACCTTTAATCAAAGCCCTGGTGATAACAATGCAGCCTTTGGTAAGGCCCCTCTGGTAGTACTTAAACCTTTCACACTGATGTTTTATGCGCCTGCAGGTGCACTCCTGCTCTGGGCATAGAGCACACAGAGGAGCTCTGGCCACTGCAGGCACAGGCAGGACACTCGGGCTGGCAGCTGCCGGTCTTGCTCCATGGTGCTGCCTGCTGCAGGCACTGCGCGGAGCCGGGCAGCAGCTGTCGAGCTTCCTCTCCAACACGCAGGAATGCCCATGGCACGGGTACCCCAGCATCAACGGCCAGCATGGAGGTACAGGCCTGCTGGCACACAGCCGTGCGCCGAACAGAGGCAGGATGCGTGGCCACGGTCTGGTCTCCTGACACCCCGCACAGAACGCCCCAGCCCAGCTGGGTGCTGCTCACCTGTTTTACTGTCCACAGTAAAGTGCTGCTCGCCCTCCAGCACACTGTAGACTACCCGGGCACTGCTCCCGTACGTGGGGTCATCAGCATCAGATGCCATCACCTGCATCACAGAGGTGCCTGCAGCAGGGACAAGGAGGAAAACAAAAAGTCAGGGAGGAGGTGAGAAGAGCAACCCAAACCTCAGGGCCAGGGGCTGACAGAACAGGAGAGCAGGGGCCAACATTGATCACTCACACATGCTGATGGAAACGAGAACAGTTGGGTGCAAATGCAGCATTGCCTCCCCCAAAAGCCAAGACTCCAGACGCTGCTGCAAATGCCCCTTTTGTCCTGCAGAGTGGCAGAAGGGACCGGACCTTGGGCTGCCTCAGGGCTGCTGTCTAGGCAGGACCTGCTCTCCAGGACATCACTAATCTGAACAGCTGGGAGCTTTTCTCCCAGCAGACTTCTGCTGGACCATCTGGAAAGGAGCTGGGGACAAGATGTTACCACCACAGCTGCCCCTTTCCTGTCAGCACTGAGCGACACAGTCACCTCCAACCCGTAGAGGGACCTCCCAGCCAGGGCCTGAACCACACCGCAGCACCACATCTCTGCAGCAGACAGACCGGCAAAGGGACAACAACCATGGGAGAGGAAAGGCTTTCGCGTGCCCAGAGCCAGACACAGCACTGTGTCCTCATGCTCTACACGTAGCAGGGCAGAAGGACTATAAATTGGATAAAAGTCCATCAAACATCTGCAATTAAGTTATTGATTTTCAACGCTGCCTCATTAAACTGGGTGCTTCACTCCAACTGTCCCTGTGATGGTTTTAATTTGACATCATGTTCAATTTGACAAAAGCAGGACCCAGGAGACGAGAATGGGGCCAGGAGCAAAGGGACTTAGATCTACAGGGACAACAGAAGAGAGGAAGGACGGGAAGCCTAATCCTACCTACAGACACCTCTGAGAAAGGAGATGGTGTGACCAAAGACCTGTGAGGACAGGCTACCCAGTTCCACCTCTAGCACCAGACTCAGAACATCCCTGGCCCAGAGGTCAAGCACTGGCATGAGTCACCTCTCTGGTGGGATGAAGTGCAGGATGGGGAGAAGAGCCCTGAGCTGTTCATAGGAAAGATCAAACCAACTGGGAAACTCCCTGCTGCAAGATACTGCCAGGGCCAAGAGCTGACAAGGGTGACAGAGAAGCCTTTATAATGGACAAGATCCCTCAGCAATGACTGCAAGTCTGTGGTGGGTTGACCCTGGCTGGATGCCAGGTGCCCACCAAAGCTGCTCTATCACTCCTCTCCCCCTTTGGGTCCTTCTCACAGGCTGCAGTTCTTCACTAACTGCTCCAGTGTGGGTCCCTTCCACAGGCTGCAGTCCTTCAGGCACAGACTGCTCCAGCGTGGGTCTCCCATGGGGTCAGAAGTCCTGCCAGCAAACCTGCTCCAGTGTGGGCCTCTCTCTCCATAGGTCCACAGGTCCTGCCAGGAGCCTGCTCCAGTGCAGGCTTCCCATGGGGTCACAGCCTCCTTTGGGCATCTATCTCCTCAGGGCTGCAGTTGGATGTCTGCTCCACCATGGACCTCCATGGGCTGCAGGGGGACAGCCTGCCTCACCATGGTCTTCACCACAGGCTGCAGGGGAACCTCTGCTCCGCCACCTGGAGCACGTCCTTCCTCTCCTTCTTCACTGACCTTGGCATCTGCAGAGTTGTTTCTCTCACATATTCTCAATCCGCTCTCTGGCTGCAGTTTTCTTGTTGCACAGGCAGCTTTTTTTTCTTCTTAATGTTATCCCAGAGGCACTACCACCGTCACTGCTTGGCTTGGCCTTGGCCAGTGGCAGGTCCGTCTTGGAGCCAGCTGGCACTGGCTCTTATCAGACATAGGGAAAGCTTCTAGCAGCTCCTCACAGAAGCCACCCCTGTAGCCCCCCTGCCACCAAAACCTTGCAATGCAAACCCAATACACAGTTAAAAGGTAGGTTTTGCTTCAGAGGTGACTCCAGGGCACAAGACCAGCCCAAACTGAAAGGGCCAGGAGAGAGCATTTCACAGCTCACACTGCTGCATCCAGCAGTTCTGCTCTGCTTCACACACCTCTTTAGGGCTGCTGTGCCACCAGCTGAGGACGAGAGGTACCACACTCTGGTCCAGAAACCCTTCTGTTCTGCAGCGCATCCATCCACATGCTGCAAAGACAATCTCACAGGGTGGTCTTGGCTAGACCCATGTCAGGAATAACCCAGAGCCAGACTTACTACTAGTTGTCAGCATCTGAGTCTAGACCCATTACATGCCTAAACAGCGGGGTACACACAAAGCCAGAAGCAGCCTCTATTCCCACGTCACGGTAGGCAGAAATGGAGCTGGAACCATCCAGATTGAGGATGAGGAGCTCCACTCCGTGGTGCCTTCCTCTTCCCCTGTCAGAAGGCCACAAGCCCACAGCTTGCAGGCAAGCCAGGCAGCCAGGGTGCTTCTGCACCAACCCAGCCTGGATTCGGGCAGGAGACAAGACAGCAGAAATAGCAATGCTGCTGTGAGCAGCTAGGATGCACATGCTCCCCCCAGTCCAGTTTGCTTCTGATCTCCTGAAAAGGGTGTTCACTGAAGAAAATGAGCAGTTACCATGGTTGCTTTTCATTCTCCCTGGCCGTCTTCTTAGAGCTGCAGCTCTGCTGATAACATGAGAATCCCCCTCATCGGTCTTCAGCAACAAGCTAGTTCAAGTCGACTTATTTATGCTTTGCTGTCTCCAGTGAAGTTATGGTGCATCCCTGCCAGCCACGTCCAGATTACACCACAGCGACACTGCCTCCCTGCCTCGCAAACAACTGTTTAAGAAATACTATTGCTGTGTTTCTTTGAAAGGGTCTGTCCTGCCTCCTCCTGCCCCTGTGTGCCATCACACAACTCTTTCACCACATGTGACCGAAGGAGATCACCCCACACCAGCACCTGCACATCCCCTTGGGCACTCTGGCATGTCCCCTTGGGAAGCTTCTGCTCAGAAAGCTGAGAAGGAAGGGATCAGAGAAGGGAAAGTACATGGCACCGGGGTCTCCAAGCATCCCTCTCCCAGCTGCAGCAGAGAAGCCCTGCTAGGGATGCCAGAGGTGCCAAAGTCCGAGAATCACAAAAAGCAGCACCTTCCCCTGGCAACAGGTAGGGCTCCTTCTGTGCCCAGCCTGGCAGCAACCAGCTGAGAGTCCATGCCCAGTGTCCACAGCAGCACCCACTCCTGCACCCATTATCACCACAGGCAGAACCTGTTGACCTTGCACAAACACCCCACACTCCAAGAACCACTTGGTCTTGCCTAGGCACCTCAGAGGCAAAGGGTTAGGAGATCAAAAAGTCACCCACATGTACACGAACCCAGAGTTATTTGCCTGCACTTCGCCTGTATACAATATAACCTGTGTCAGGACTGCATGCATGCAGACAGAGCTGGTGCCCCAAGGACTATGCCACGACCCTCCATCCCAGCCATCTCAGTGCTGTCACCCCACGGGTGCCAGCCCAGTGATCATTAAAGAGGGGGGCTAGCCAATAAAAGTTTGCATCAGGCTCTGCATCTGATGCTGCTTCTCCCCAGATGCATTCACTCAATTGTATAATTCACCAGCTCATCCATCTCTCTCAGACAAACAGCTATACTCCTTGTGTTCCAGTATTTACCTGAACATTGCAAAACTGCATCAGTGCCAGTGTCTAATGGGAAGACAGGATCCATGCCCACCCAGAGGTGGGTTTTGTTTCTCCATTTTAAGCCATGCCCTGGACAAGCCAGGTGGGTTACTGCTCTCAGTTTTCCAGAGGCAGCACAGAAGGCTCCTGGCCCACAGGGCTGCCTCTGGCTGCTGGGTGCTCCCAAGCACTGGAGCAACAGGACTGCGGAGTGGCAGATCCAGGCTGCCAGGTCCCAGGCATGAGCCTTACGTTTGGGGCCAGCACTTTCCACTCTAGTGCAGGAGGAAACCAAGCAGCATGAGGAGCATTGCAGCAAGGCACCTTCAGCTCAGAGGCAGCAGGATCATGGCATACTGCCCTTATGCTGCAGCCAGCAACCCTGAAGGTGATGAAGGTTCTGCCTTTCCTCACCTGCTCCCATAGCATCTCATTAACAGAAGAGCAACAACAGGCAGCTAGGGAACATGAACCCTGCTTTGTGCCTTGACTTCTAGTCTGCAAAGATGCAATGCAGCCTGCTCAAGGTCACCTATAGGATATCAGGAATCTAGAAGTCCAACTTTCAAGCATCTTCTCTTAACCCCCACTCATCACTTTTCCATCCCTCCCTCCCCCTCTCTTTCAATGTGAAGAACATAGGTCTTGAATTCCAGCTAAACCTGATCCTCTCCTTCCTGTGGAGACAAGCCTAGGAACACCAGCTCCCACCCCTGCTCTGACATTAGTACCTTCTCTCCAAGCATGGCACTGCCCACAGCAACTACAGCATGTATGGCTTTTGTTTAGTTTTCTGGCATGTGCCTTAGCCATAAAAGATACAATAAATAAAATGTAAACATCCATCACATACTGCATAACCCAGCTCCCATAACCAGGAAGCCTGAACTTATATCCAGAGAGATAATTAGACATGTAAAACAAGGTAAAGACCTCGGTTCCTCCCCCGGCCAGCTAACCCCACAGAACCAGAGGAAACCAACAACTTTACATAAAAATTAACAAGTCGAGTCCATCTCTTACTCTCCCGCTTCAAAGGCGCAATCTGGCACAGCAGATCAAACGAACTGCATTTCCCCCCAGAGGAAAAGGGGGCCAAGACCCTCCCTTCCAGAACAATCCTCCCCCACAGCCCATGCTGGGGCCGCAGAGTACCCGGCTGACCCAGTGCCCGCAGGCTGGGTGCGGGAGGGGACACAGACCTTGGCCACCAGCCATCCTCCAGCTCCACAAGCCCTGCCTGGGCTGTCCCCATTCCGCACCCTGAGCCGTCCTGGAGACCCGCCAGGGACATCAGCCAGCCCTCAGCTCCGCAGGCCAGGGAGATTAATCCCGTCTCTGCTGCGCCCAGCGTGGAGCCGGGATCAGCAGCGCAGAGAGGGGCCGCCGGCACCCAGCACCGAAAGGCACCTGGCGATGCCCCCCGGAGCTGGGGGATGAAGGAGCTGTTTCTCCGCAAGGTCCTTTCCTGCTGCGGCCGCGAGCGCAGAGAGCAGCCCCCCGCAGCTGCCCCCGCCGCGGCACGCTGCCGCGCAGAGCGGTCCTCGCGGCTGGCCTGGCAAACAGCAGCTCAGCCCGGAGCACCTTGGCTCGGATGGACAGGGCTCTGCAGAACGCCTCTGGAATACTAATGCAGACCTGTCCTAGCATCCGTCACCACCTTCCCTGCAGGACCCAGAGCCTCTGGGGCCAGTTTCAGCCATCCTGGGAGGTGTCATCCGCCTGCACACAGAAAGCTAATGGCTCCAGAACACTTACTATGCCACTCGCTCCAAACATGTTTAGCTAAAAGAAATGTTGACAGGCAAACTCTAAACACATCCAAGAGTAAAGAGGCCCTGTGCTGAATCCACAAGCAAGCCGACAGGACCTGTCACTTCCCCAGGGACAGAAGTACAGCCAGGCTCCAGGCCTGCAAAGAGGCAAACGGGTAGCAGGAAAAGCCAACACTTGCTAAATTTGACTGCCCATCCTCATGGCAGCCTTCATCCTTCCCTGGTAGGGGTAGGAGCTTCCAGCCGCTCTCCAGACCAGCTCTGCGGATGCAGCCTGCACCTCCAGCTCAGACTGAGCCCAAAGGACAACTCTCTACCCCTGCTTAGAGCACCCTTCTGTGCAGATCCAGCCAGCTTCAGGACAGCACAGGGTCAGTTCAGCCCTGCAGAATATAAAGGACCCCGAGAGGAGAGCTTTGTCATGCAAAGCCACATGCCCTGGACTGATGCCAGAGTGCAGCACTCCCATCTCAGGGACCTGGTTGCTGTGGGGGCAGGGGGCAGCTAAGATTTTATAAACAATGCAATTTACAGCTTTCGTCTTGCCCCAACACACACAGTGGCTGATGCACTCCAGAAACAAGCAGGCAGGACATCAGGGAAGAAAATAAACCAGAGCTTGAAAATTACTGGAGCAGAAGTGAGTTTCTTGCAATCTCAGAAACATCCTGACTTGGTAGAAAGCCAAATCCGACCCAGAGGAGATTTACTGCACAGCCCTCACGCCCCGCAGGACAAGCCTGAGGGAGCTAACCTGGCTGTGGTGGAATCGTTCAAACACAACTATGGAAACATCCTTTAGGGTGTCTGGCCAGAGAAACCCATTGCACCCCAGCCCGTGGCACCAAGCAGGTGAACGTGGTGTCTTGGGGAGCAAACCAAAGCATTAAATTAGGGGGCACAGGTTCCCTGTGGGGCTTAGCACATGCAGACTGGATGAGAGGGTGTAGCAGGTGCTCAGATGTGCAGGGCAGAGGGCTCAGGGCTTGCACCGTGACCAAGAGTGCAGTGGGGAAGGGGAAGAGGTGGTCTTACTGAGGACCAACAGGCAGGGCAAGCCCCAGCTCCCAGCTACTTGCTGCCCCAACAGCTTCCAGATGCACACAAGTGTTTTAAGCACTTTCTATCAAGGAAAAAAAAAAAAAAAAGATCAGACTGCCTGCAAGTGTTCTGGCTGCATGTTAAAGTATTTTTCTCTGCTTCCAGTGTGGAGATTAAACAATTTCTCTTCACAATAATTACTTCTGCATTCAGCCAGCTTTGTGCTAGAGTCAGGGCTTGACCCCAAGTTTCCGTCTTTACAGCCAAATCATCTCTAATCTGGACTTGGTACTACACAGAGAAATAAGGAGTGCAAAATGCACCGTGGAGTGATGTTCTGATGAAAGGATGCACGTTTCCCAGCATGTCCCTCACTCCAGGCTCTGCATGCTCCCCAAACAGCCCAGAAGCGAGCTCTGGGCAGCAACACACACTCTGTGCAACCAACAGAGTTGTCTTGCAGGAGGCACTGTGTGCTGGATTTGGGCTCATGCCTGTGTGCAGCAGACAGCTGTTAAGCAGACCCCAGGGAGCTCAGGAAAGGAGCCCAAAATACAGCTAATTTTAGCATCTCCTGTTACAAGATGAAGCTCCTGCAGTTCCCAGGCAGTTAGCTGGGTCCCACCCTACCTTCTTCTGCAGGTCTCTTCCTTTGGTACTAGACTCTGCTCAACTCAGGCATTTTGGAGTGATCTGCACTGGGGTACCCACAGAGGCCGAGCCTCAGGTACCAGCAGAGAGCAGCCTGCAAGCTCTTAGCCCCCAGTTTCTTCTTGAGGTGACAGGACAGCAGAGGGGCTGGAACAGGGACTGCCGCTCAGGCCCTCATCCTGCAGACAGACTGCTCCTTGGCTAGCTCACATGCATGCGTGGCAGTCGGCCGTCCTGACCTGGTGGCGGGCACAGGGGGAGTTAGCAGAAACAGTCCCAGGCAGCACCACCAGCCCCTGCCTTCTTCAGCCCAGGTGGACCCAGCACATTGCACCCAGCAGCTGCTGCCAGCCCTGAGGCAGGACAAGGCTCTGCTCCCTCTGGGGGGCTGAGCAGGGAGAGCCCTCTGCCCTGCTGCAGCTCCAGCTGCCCTCCCTGCCAGCCTCACACAGCACGAGGTCAAACCTGCCTCCTCTGCGCCCCGACAGCGCCATTCCATGGCTCTGTGCCCAGCTGTCTGCAAAACGGTCCTCAGCAGCTGTGCTCTTTCTCCTGATGCTCCAGCAGCCCCAGACCAGATAAGCTTTCTAAAGATAAGTCATGTGAAGTCTGCTCTCGCAGCTGGTCCTGCCATGCCAAGGGGGCCCAGGTAAAACTGTTGGGTCAGCTTCCGTTTTGGGTGCGCTTCCTCTAAGTGCAGGAGCTCAGCGCCAGCCTCAGGTCTGTGCTCTGTGTGTAGAAAACACTGACTTCTCCAGGGGCATAGCACATGCTCAGCCTGGGTCTCTGGGCTGGGGTTAGCTCCAAGCACCACCTCTGCCCCTTACAAATCCCAGACTCTGGCCTTACCTTCCTGACCATCTTTCATCTGCCATTTTTGATCCATCAGATAGCAATAGCAACCCCTTTTGCTTTCCCTTTGCAGAGGTTTACAGTGAGTCTGGATGAGTTCATGGAAGACCGAGGCTGAAGCTGACTAAACCCACAGAAACCACCCACAGCTGAAGAAATCCCCAAGCTGAAACTGGTTGCTGGCTGGGAGAATATTAAGAGGAGCGTCACACATGCTGTGTGCGCTGTTCCTCCTCTTCTGTAAGCATGCACTTTGGCCACTGTCAAGACAAGATCCTGGAACAAAGAGACCTGTAGTCCATCCCGACTTAGTCTTACAGTCTCAAGCAGCATGTATGCTGTCACTACAAAATGTGCTGTCCTGGCCCCAGCTCAGAGCAAGGGGCAGGTGTGTTGCAAAGGACTCCCAGCTACTCTGTGAGAGTTTGTGCAGTTCTCTCATTTGTTATTCCCTCTTAGACACTAGGAAATCAAATGACTTTCCCTCCCAATTAGTACTCCTTCATTATGCAAATAATGTCCTTTGATCTGCTCCTGCTGTCACAGAGCGGATCTGACCGTATTTGTTTTATTCCTCTTTATGCCCCAGGAAGGTACGCACCTCCGGGAGCTGGGACTATGTTTTTGGCAGGGAATGGAGAGCTGCAGCTGATAGCTGCCATGAGTGAGAAGAAAAACCACCCACTTGGGTGGCCCCAAGCACAAACCCCAGCAAGGTCTGGGAAGGCAGGAGCACGAGAAGAAGGAGGAGGAGGCCACCCTTCATTTTTCAGGCTGGGCTGCAGAGCAGCAGAGACAGGGAATGAGCAGCTCCCTACAAACAAGCTCCAAGCTGGAGAGTAGCCTTGCCCCCTGGGGTGGCCCCAACCCAGCCCCTTCCCCAGCAGAGAGCACAGCTGAACCGAAACACTGGTGATCCGGGAAAACATCTGCACCCAAATGGAGCCGACACCAGGCATGTTTGCCAGCAGGTCCCCAGGCTTTGACCTTCATCTTGATGTATTAATAGCCAATCCAAGTTCTCCCCAAGCTGCCCAGCCTTCCTACCCCTGCTTGGCCAGTACAGAGGATCACGTCCATCCACACTCAGGAAGGCAGCAAGGCATGCTCCCCATTCACTCTTATAAAAATACCCCTCAGGTCTAGGGGAGATTATCTGTCCAGCTCAGAGACAGCAAACATCACTACCAATAGCAATCACAGAAAAGGCCATGATCACAGCTGCATCTGGCCTTGATGCCACAAAAGGAGCACTCCCACACAAAGACCCTGGCAGGGTATTTCCCATAAGAAAGTCCTGAACCTCACCTCCCTGACCCAGGCAGCATCCTATGTCCTGCATCCTCAGCCCTTCCTACAGCAGCAGGAGCTGAACTTTACACACCAGGTCCATGACCAGCCCCATCTCCCTCTCTGTCCACACCAGGGCCACAGTGGAGGAGCAGGGCAGCTGCTGAACCCCAGAGGGTTGAGGAGAAAGCTACTTCTCAGGCTTGCTTGCTTATGCTTTCTCAGGATGTGTCCATCCTGTTCTTCGTGCTATCTGTTCCTGGGCAAAGCATTGGTAAGCCGAGGGAGAACTGGGAGGGAGCTGGGGACTTGCAGCAGCGGCAGCATGTGGGTACCCTCCAGCTCTGCATTCATACTGCAGGGGACCATGCGGCAGTACTGCTTGATGCTGTGTGAAGCTCTCCCTGCCCTGTTAGCTGGGCCATCTCCGGGGCTAGGCTGCTACAGAGGAGCCCTTACGGTCCCTGGGATGGCCAGGCTACAGAAAGCTCCAAAGCTGTCGCAGGTAGACAGACAGACATCAGCCTGGGAAGCAGAACAGGCTCTTGGCTCCAGCTCCCCACTCTGAGCATGCAGCTTGGAAGCACAGCCCACGCCATTCACAGCACTTCTCTTTACTTTAAACTTCTGAGTATTTTAATTTGCAGGAATCGCCTCCTTTCATGTTGTGAAACAGTGTTTCTTTCTGCCTCTGATCTCCAATTTCGCATAGAAACTGTCTCCTTTGATATGTCTTGTTCACATCAGTCTGATCAGGCAGCTCCATAATTGTTAGTGATTTTCAAAGAACTGGGATCCTTGTCTAGTACTCAGAGTCGAGAATTCCTTCCTTTTTAAATGTTGTTCAAGCAAAATAGATTAATTTAATTTCTTTCTTCCCTTTGGGAACAGGATGCCTCCTGCTTTGCTGCCCACGTGTTGTCTTTCATTTCTCCAGGAGCACATGGCTGTAGTTCAAGGGGTCACTCTCTGACTCGGGAAAGGATTTGTGCAGGTAAATGGAAGAGGAAGGAGAGCTTGGATGCCTCAGGAGAGCTTGTTCTCCATCCGTCAACAGAAATCCAGGCAGCAGCAGCTCCTCTGGTGTGGGCAGTTCCTGCACATCTGTACCTGCTGGAGGCCATGCACCAGTCTCACCATATGCTGCACATTAACCGTGGAGAGCCACAGCTCTGTCCTGAGGCCCAAGCACCATCCCCTGTACTCCGCTTCCAGGACGCCTCTTCAGCCAGCCAGCCTCTTCAGCCTGCACAAGCCCAGCAGCA
This sequence comes from Haliaeetus albicilla, assembly GCF_947461875.1. Taxonomy (NCBI): domain Eukaryota; kingdom Metazoa; phylum Chordata; class Aves; order Accipitriformes; family Accipitridae; genus Haliaeetus; species Haliaeetus albicilla. The sequence continues at coordinate 747,068 of NC_091484.1, read as the reverse complement.
CCCAGTGTTTCGCCTGACCTGCCGAGCCCCTCCTGCGACTCGGCCCTGGTCCCCCAGCCCTGGACCCCCCCTCCGGCCCCGGTGCTCTCCCCCTGGGAGCTCACTGCCTTCCTGGCACTGTCACTCTCCCCTTTGCTGACTCATCCCTTGCTGACAATGTTGGGGACCTGCCTTATCTTTGATGTCAGTCTTTTGCAGGCCGTCTTCTACCTTGATGCAGCCGTTGGAGAACAGTGATTTATAGTCCCCTGCTCGCAGCACATGCCGGCAGGTGCAATCTGCTACGCGCTCTGGCTAGTCAATGGGGGATAACAGATAGCCCAATGCAGATGGGGAACGGTGTGACATTCTGGGCAGTGCAGCAAGCCAGCCGCTCTCCCTGGACTCGAGCTGTGCTCAGCAGCATGGCAACCCACCATCGGGCCAGCACAGAGAGCTAGGGCAGCAATACTGCAGCTCACGCATCACGTCCCTGTTCCCCTCCTGACATTCAGGTGAGCGCAAAGCTCACTGCCCTGCTCCGCCATGCCTGCGGGGATGGACTCATGCAGCCTCCTGGCACACGTCCCAGCCTGGCCATCAGCACTTCAGCAAAGCCGATCACCTATGGACTTAAAAGATGCCTGGTGGCAAGGGGATGGGCAGGCTAATGGTAACTCAGGGAAGCCATACTCCTGTCACAGGGGACGTGAATTCCCCAGTCTCAGCCAACAACGCCTGGCCCCTCACAGGAAGGCCAGAAGCCGGGTGAGAGGGGCTCGGCAGTGCTGCGTGGGGATGCACAGGGGGATGGCTGGGCAGCCACAGGGCTCTGGAGAGCAGCAAAGAATCACAGAGGATGGCCTGAGGAGGGGCTGGGGCACAGGCAGCCAGAGAGAAACACTACTCAGGCTAATCTGAACCACAGGCAGCCGTGAGCCCCCCGGCACGCAAAGGCTCAGTCCATCCCCCTCAGCATTTGGGAGCGAGGGGGCTGTGCAAACCCAGGGTAAATGCACAGTGGGCAGCTGGCACCGCCACGACCTGTCTCCAGGGCACAGCTTAGGGCTGAGACTGAGCGCTCAGCCACAGGCTGGCAATCAGCTCAGAGGATTTATTCACTTGTTTTCCTTAAGCCACCTTATTTATTTTTCCCTTTTGGCTCCCTAGCTCTGATCTCAGCTGGAATCCCTGGGATTTGCAGGCAGTTTTGCAGGGTACAGCAGGCTCAAGGTTTGACAGGAGAGAGGCGCAGGTTTCCCACCCCACCTCCTCCCACCCAGGAGACCTACCGATGGGAGACAGCTCAGCCACACTGCCGATGTAGGGCCCCTCCAGGAAGCGTGGCTCACTGTCATTGATGTCCTGCACCTTGATGATGAACTCTGACTCAGGCTCCAGCAGCTGGTCCGTCTGCCGGTCGCGGGCCTGAGCCCGCAGCGTGTAGAAGGTTTTCTGCTCCCGGTCCAGGCGCTCGGTGGCATGGATGTCACCTGTGATCTCATCGATGAGGAAGATAGTCCCTGCGCCCTCCCCGGAGATAGTGTACTTGATGGAGCCGTCCCCCTCATCCGAGTCCGAGTGGATCTGCCAGGGAAAGAGGGAGAGGGTGGGAGCAGGCTGGGGCCATGCTTGTGCCCCCACGGCTGAGACTGCATGGCTGTGGAGCCCCTGCACAAGGTGCCCATGGACACTGCATGATGCCCATCTGTTCCCTCTGCTACTGCTGGACCGGAGAGCGGCACAGAGCACTACTGAACAATGCCTGTGCATGGAGGAAGGCCCAATAAACTGGAACTTCAGTCCTGCCTATGCCACCATGCGCTCGGCAGATCACAAATCCTGCCAGCACCCACCCACACCACAAACCAAGGGACAAACCCCACCACTATGAGGTTAGGAGATGATGGAAAAGGGAAGGACAATTCAACAGTGGTCCAAAAAAAAGAGGCTTCCCTGTGGGCAAGGACCCAGGACCCTGGCAGCATGGCATCACCTCCCCCAAGCTGCACAGCAGACTGGGGTGTAAAGGCAGCTCACCACCAGCATCTATCCCCATCTACCCAGCCAGCTGCCCAAAGCCCATCCTTATCTGCCTGCTCTGTCCCAGCCACAGCCACCCTCCATTTTCTGGGCAGTCGGTGCTGGCAAGTCTCCCTGCCTGAGAGCTCACGTACTCACTGCACATCTGTATTGGCTTTACGTGGCAAGGTAACAGGGGAGTCAACCCATCACAACATCACACCCAGAGCCCCCCACCTGAGCAAAGCCTGCAGGAGAATGTGGCAAATCAGGCCCATGTTCAGGATGAAAAACAGACTCTGTGGAAGACGCTTTTGTAGGCAATCTCCGCTTCGTTTTCTAATTAAGACACTGTTTGAAATTAGGAAAAGAAAGGGTAAACAGCAGCTCCCCACAGACCAGGAGCTGACTGGAATCCAGGCCAGACGTCCAGAGATAATTTTATCGGTGGCATTAAACTGAGTTATGAGGTTTTTACAATCCAGCCACTTATGAGAAATCTATTAACAGTAACTGGACAGGCAGAATGCATCTTGACAGAGAGCAGCACGGGCATTAATTGGGACAATCCATAACGGGACAGGCCCCCGGAAAGGTTTCATCAGCTGCTTTCATTTGCTTCCTACAATTTCTGCTTAGAATCAGCAAAGTCATGTGTGTGTGTCCCCCCCGAAAAAGAAAAAAGCCGTCCATTAATCGGCTAATGAAATATGAAAATGTTTATGGGCCATTCAATCTTCCAAACTGCAGTTCTATAATCCACCTTTCAGACATACAGCTCTACCAGCAAGAATTTATACCAGAGCTGCCTCTTTTTTATGACGCCTTCATTATATTTGTCTTGTTAGATACAGTTTATATATTTATTTCATGAGTGAGGGGCCCACACGTTAGACAATTCAATGCATTTTACACAACATTCACATATTACTGCCCATGTTGAAACATCTCCCAAGGCTTGTCTGGGAAGGAGACCTTCACTCGGCTAGCAAACTGGGCTGTGAGCCCAGCAGTGCCCTGAGACCAGTGCAGTGGCTTGGCCACAGACCTGCTAGGGCAGCACCTCTTCGAAAGTGCCTGCAGGGGTGGTCTGCCCTCGTCTGCAGGAGCATCCTGCCCTGGCGATCCTGCCCCAGCCCTTCCCACTGGCTGCTGGAGACCTTGCTGCCCCCTCCACTTTATAATCCTCTCCCTAACCTTCACTATTACTCTGCTAGAGATGAAGCTTTTCAGAACGAGAAAGGTGCACCTGGTCTGTTCAGCACAGGTAACAGAAACCTGCATTTTTCTGCTGAACACCAGACTCATGATTAATAATTAGGCCAGAGATAAACCACCCAGCACCTCTTCCCAGAACCACACTGCGCTCTCAGCACATCCTCTTTACATATTTACTCATCGCTGACTGCTTGGAGCAGACACCAGCATCCCTGCAAACTGGAACGCTAGGAAGAAAAATGGAGCCTGGGCTCAAGGGGCTGTAGAGATTGATTTACAAGGGAAGATTAAAAGAGCTAAATCTGTGCTGCTTGGCTAAACAACAACTAATGGGGGAGGGCTGGATAACAGAGTACAGACATCTGAGGGGAGATGCCACAGGCCCAGACCACGTCCCAGGGATGCTCTCTCCTGCCTGGCCTTGTCATGATAGCAGGCAGGCTCAGGGAGCACCACGCTCCCACGCAGGTTTGGGGACCCCCATTGCCACCGGCCACAGCAGGCAAGCAAAGTTGGGCAGCCCTGGCACAGCGCAGACCTGTGCCAGCCCCGGGGCCCCACTGCACCTTCCCCCCAGCTCCCACCAGCCCGGGGGGCCACTCACAGCACTGCACCCCAGGAGCAGAGGGAATCCCCCACCCGCAGCTCAGCTCCTCCAGCCAAGGACAAGAGGGTCCACAGCAGCCAGGACCATCCAGAAGGTGGACAAAAGGCTGATCTGTTCAGTGTGTTAAAACAGGAAAATAGTTTCCTTGTCCTAAAAGGCTACAACCAGGAATTTTACGAAGCCATTAATTACTTACTAATAATTAAATCAAAATTAAATGTGAACAGAGGTGCACATTCCTTATTAAAAGTGATTAAACAGAAAGCACAGATACACAAATAAAAAATGACTCTGGGGCTGGAAAAGAAAGAAAATCAAATAAAAACTAGCCCGTAATAAAGGCGCACTCTGTTTGCTCCAACTCATAAAGCCCAAGTTCATCAATTTTCTTTAAATATTAGCAACTTAATTAAATCTGCTTTTTTCCCTTTAATCCTCTCCTCTATCTAAAATAGATCTGTCCACATGCAGAAGTTTGTAACTAGTGCTGACCCCATAATTCTATTTAAAAAACCCAAAGAAATCCACATCAAACTGACAGCAGCCTCAGGGGAAATTACAGTTCAGAAGAAGGATTAGCTAGAGAACCCAGATTTTATGGAAATGGTATCGGCCCTTCAAAAAGCACACATAGGTGTGTAAGAGGCATCCACGGAGGGCAAGCCCCAGCTACACCACAGGGAGCCGTGGGTCCCCCGTGTGGGAAGGCTCCCGGACCCACAGGCTGTGCCAGGAGGGCTGGCACACTGCCCTGGGCAGCTGGGGGCCACCCCAGCCCTGGCAGCTCCAGGTGGGCACCCCATCTTGTCCCAGCCCCAGGGAAAAGCCTGGCCCCAGGTTCCTTTCAGCCCTTGGGAGCAATATTCCTGGGGAACGGATTTCAGTGCAGGCTGGCTGTTTATTCTGAGCGGGCTGGGTGATGCGGTGAGTGATGTGGAAAGGGGCTGTAAAATGGGTTAGTTGTAGGTTCCTGGGTTCGTTTTGGAGATGAGGCGGTTGCTAGGCTACCTCTGGAGTTTGACAGGGCCTGATGCTTCAAGTCACTTCCCAGGGGAGCTGTGAATTAGCTGTAACTGCATTGAGCATCGTGGCGGAGGAGTGCGGCTTTCGAGTGTCTGCTGAAATGGACACAAATCACCACTGAAATCCCAGCTGGCCCCTAGCCAAGAAGCCCATTTTCAAGCCTCCTCTACACTCATGACCAGACGGCTGAGGCCATCAGACAGCCCTGCTGCATGAGCTCTTGGGCATTTTCCTTTGAGAAGAGCCCATGCCCCAGGAGCAGCTCTAGCTGGCTTGCAGCATACTCCTTTGACTGGTCCTAACAGCTAGCACTGCCTTCATCGGTATACAAATAGCACATCCTCCTGACACGTGGGAGCCACAGGGCATCTCCTCCACAGTTCCCAGAAAAGGACAAAGCCCAGCAACCCCAAGGCAAAATGCTCCTTCAGCCTCAGGGCACCAGGAGTGGAGGGAGCAGAGGTCCACATCCAGCCTCCCTGCACCCCAGGAGGTCACACACCAGCAAAACAGCAAGTTCCCAAGGACAGACCCAGTCCTGCCCAGCAAGGCACTGTTATCTGCCAGCAGCTCCAGGTTTGCCGGTGCTCCTCTCCACAGGGCGTGCAAGCAATGGCAAGAGCCAGGACAGCAGGAATAGCCACCCCCTCGCAGAGAGGGGAGACTGCCGGAGAGAGATCAGGGCTCTTCCAGCACAGGGAGACCAGCGTGCTCCAGTGACCATGATCACACCTTCTCACAGCAGAGCAGGATACGCTGGTTACAACAAGCCTGAAGCCTCCCAGTACCTCTCCCTGCAAGTTCATCGGTGCCGCTGTCTCTGCAAAGCCCAGCAAGGATCTGGCCGTGGGAGCAGCTTACTAACACGGTGCGGCTCCCAGCTGGCACCCAGGAGTGCCCACAGTACCGGCCTGATGGGCACAGCTCCTGGCAATCCCCAGGAAAGCTCTATCACCAGTGCTGGCCCTTAGGGTCCTTCCAAGCCCTGCATACCCACACCAAGCACCTTCCGCACCACCTATGCAGGCCAGCCTGAGATACATAAATCCTGCAACAACCTCGCTCTGGCCACAAACAAGAGCAGGATTTCTGTGCTACAGCTAGAAGAGGACATCTCCTCTGCCAGCCCCCGTCTCCAGAGATAATCAGCTCGGCAACAGCCACTGTAGCCTGTGGGTCCCACAGAGCACAGTCCTTCCAGGACCAGGAGGGAGCCACAGGGAGGGGCCACGAAACAAAACCCACCACGTTATCCCCACACTGAAAGGGCTACAGGCCAGGGATGGACCGTCGTCGGGAAGTCAGGGTTGCACCTACGGCAGCAACTGCTGGGTCGGCAAGGCCCTTGGTGCTACAGCAGTACTTTGGCTCCCAAGACATGGCAGGGACCAGCACGAGCAGATGCCTGCCCTGCACATCTGCTCCAGCCCAGCAGGTCCTCCCCCACAGAGATGGGGCTGAGCCTTCCCCACAGCCTCTACAACACCCAGAGCTGCACCCCTTCTTGCACGCTCCCCAAACACCACGGGAACCCAGCACATGACTGGAAGAACATAGACGTGAATTTTGGCGTGCTCCTGCCCTAGAGTCTCTGGGAGCACATTAACCTCACAACCCCCCAGGAGGGCCCGGGCTCCTGCCATCCCAGTCCATAGAGTACTTCTCTAACCAGGCCCCCATGAGCAACCTTCATGCAGGCCCTCTTTCCCCCACCAGGCTCGACCATGCTGCCAGCATGCCCTGCTCTGCCACTGGCTTGGCCAGCCCCATGGAGACACAGGGTTACCTTACCTTCCCCACATACAGCGGCTCCGTGCCCGTGTACTCCTCCACCACAAAGAATTGATTCCAGACCCAGCCACGCTTCACTCGCCCGCTGGCCAGCAGCGCAGGGTCCCCTGGCTGCCCTAGGCCAGCACCCTCCACTGCAGTGTGCATGGCCCAGGCCCCCAGCTCCTGGATGGCGCAGAACAGCAGCAGCATGGTCCACGAGAAGCCCTGCAGACCCTTCGCCATGGCACTCTAGGAGACTGCATGAGCAGTAGCTTTTGGATAGGCAACTAGCATCCTTTAGGGAAGAGGAGGAGGAAAGTCCACACCAGCAGCGTGGGGCTCACTGGTCAATGCAGAGCATCCCCATCCCTGCTGAGTGCTGTGTCCTGCAGCTGGAGCACTCCTGTCCCAGCAGGCTGGAGTCACATCTGTAACAGGCGTCCCGGACTGCCCGCTGCTAGCACGGGAGCAGCCAGTGCTGGTGCCTCACAGGCTGTTCCTGGGTCTCCGGAGAAGAGTCTGGCAGCTGGCATTTGTCCCTGGGGACAGAGCTGCACGGCTCCGTGCTCAGCTGCCGCTGGTCTCACTGGGGAGCGGGGTCACACACAGCCTGCCGCCCACCCTGCCAGCAGGCATGGAGCTCCACAGCGGTGTGCAGGGCACGGGCACCCACAACCGTCATTCGCGGGAAGCGAAGGGAAGCTTTTCCACGTGCAGTTTCATAGAGGAGTTAACAGGATGAGCTGCTGTGGCCAACGTCTGCCTGTCCCATGGTGGCCCTGGACTACTGCGCAAAGGGTCTGGCAGCACAGGCGCCTGTGCCGCATGTGCAGTTCACAAGCCCGTTTGTAACTCCCATCTTCAGGGGGATGACATCCCAGCACCTGGCGAAGGGTCCTTTGCCCAGCTGATGCCGGTCACTTCCATCCTCTGCTGGCTCACGCAGGGAGGTACAGGGCAGCTGGCAGCATCCCCAGGAGCCTGGAAAAGGCCAAGGTGTCAGTGCTGGTGTGAGAGCAGGGCTCCATGCCCCCCCGTGCAGCCTTGGTCAGTATCTCCCACCCTGTCCTGCCCCAGGTTCCCCACAGCAGAGCCCAGTCCTGCAGGTCCTGCTAGAACAGGTACCCCAGAAGGGAGGGCAGCAAGCTGCAGCACTCTCATCACTATGGACATTTGCTCCAGCAGGGACTCCGAGACCAAGGAGGCCCGCTGTCGAAGGCATCTCCTCTCCACACTGCCCTGGTTGCCAAGGGGAGCGAGGTATGCTGCTGGGGGGTCATTGCTGCCAGTGCTGGTGGGAGATGTGTAGGCAGCACCCCTGGCACTGCACAGCTGCTGCTGCCTGCAGAGGGCCAGACTGCACCAGTCCTGCATGCACAGGCAAGAGTCAGGCCAGGGGATGCCAGTGCCTGACAGTGGGATGTGCTGGCTGTCCAGCCACTGCTGCTGGTCTTCCTGGCAGAAGTTTTCCTGGCATCTCACTTCTGCAGCCATGGGCTAGGAGAAAAGCATCTGTTCTAGGACTTGCCACCTGGCTGACTTTAAAAGCTAACAGTTTACGAAAGGGCTCTGGAGTAAGCTTCAAGCCACCCGCAAGGCACTAAAGATAAAGATATGAGACCTGTGGCCAAGGATAGACTGCATTCAGTGAGCACCTGGGGAGAAGAGGCCTGATCAGGAGACAGGGATGGGTATGCAGCATCCATCTCTCCCTGCACCAACATGCTGAGTTTCCACCAGAGCTCTGCGACACCAGCCACAGCCAGAACTACTCATGAAACATGCACATCTTCACCAGTTTGCAGAAATAATCTCCTGTCATCTGTTACTCTAAATAGGAGGGAGAAAGAGGATGAATGGAAAGGAGGACGATCCTGGACTAGATATCCATCTACTCTCTATAGAAGGGGAGCTGGACTGTGCTCTGCACAGCCCCCAGCATGATTCTAAACAGCCCCAGCAGTTCAGAGCAGGGGCAGCTCGCAAGTATTTCCCTAGCTCTTCCCTGCACTTGCCATTCCCCTAGTGTGACTGCACCAACACGGCAGTTTCCCAAAGTATCCAGTGAGCTGCACTGTCATTTCTGCATTTGCCTGTCTGGACAAACACTTACTGAGAAACACGGGGCATTAGTGCCAGGCATCATTCCACACTGCCTATGGTTCACAAGTAGTGCATCATGCAACATGCACAAATCTATTCACACACAAGGGCTCGCACTCATGTTCCATCCCATGCACAGCTAACTGCACCCATACACACTGGCACCCTCTTTTGTCCACATTTGTCCCTCATTTGGGTGTACACTTATGTTTTCCCCTCAATATACACGTGCTATATTCCATGCACACATGCACGTCAGCTGTCACGTGTGCAAGTCCTGTGCACTTCATGCTCTAAGGAACACAGGGTCTCCAGTATATTTTTATGTTAGCAATCACGGTACAGAAGCACTAACATTCATGCCCACCCCTCTTCTCTGCCAGACCGTTTGTCATTAAGACATCTCCGCACCAACCATGTAAGGTCGTTGGCAATAGCATGACTCCCTCTTGCAGTCAGGCCTCCCCACACAGAAGCCGTTCCTGCCACCGCTCCTGAAGGGCCAGCTACTCTTGCCAATCTGGTGAGAACCCCTACCATCAAACATCAAAATATTTAACATCAGGGACTGTACCTAGGGGAGCGAGATGACCTGTAGATGGGTGACAGACTGAGTTGTTCCTTCCCACTGTCAGGAATCTCACAGGGTAAGGTAACTGCAGCCTTCATTGATCAAACACAGATATAAAAGGACCTTGCTCTGGAGCAGCAGAGCTGAGGCTGCCCCACCTGCAGCAGACTTCAGAGCAAGACACTCACGATGACAATAACAGGACACGTACAAACCTGTTTTATCATGCTTACATAGATATATAGAAGATATGTGTAACAAGATATAGTGCACCACTGCCACAAACAGCATCTCTCCAATTTCTCACATCTGGGAAATTTGCGGATATTTGGAGTAAGTTCCCCAGCTAGTGACAGATGTCAATAAACTGAACAGCACGAGCGGTGCCAGAGCAAGAGCTTCAGGCCAGCATCCAGCGCAAACAGTAATTGTGGGAAGAACATCCTATCCAGCATCTCTGCCCTTGCCACTCTGCAGCACTTTTGCAGGCAATGCCTCCACATTTGTCCAAAGTCTGAGTACAAATGGGTTGTACCTGGTAAATGCAACTGCTGGAAAGAGAACTTAACAAATAGTCCATTTGCACATGTTCTCAAGGACTACCACATAAGCAGAGCCTTGGGGAGAGGCAGTCACCAGCTGCTGACGTCTCCCACTCTGCCCACCCTGGCACCCTCTCCTTGCCATCCAGGCTACTCCACGCTGGTTTATAAAGCCCTGCCAGCAACCTGACAAGGCAGCAATGCCACTGCCAAAGAGCAGTTCTGCAACCACTGAAGACCTCCTGAACACGTAGGGAGGCTGAAAGAAAGGCCAGCCCAATGGTGCAAGTCCAGGCACTACAGGTAACATCAGCATCCAAGGGCCCTGACCAAGCTGGCAGGATGGCAGCACATCGCCCTGGCTGTCCCCAGCACACAGTGCTCAGGGCACGCAGCTGGCAGACAGCACTGACACTGGCTCCGTGAGGGCAGTAGGAGCCATCCGCATTCCCCTCATCGCACCATTTCACGTGAGTGGCAGCTGCAAGCTGCCGACTTCCTCCATGACCTGACTACCCAAGCCACATACTGGAGCTAGCCCTACGTGCAGGCAGGGATGGACAGGCACCGTGCCGCCTCTTTCAGTCTTGCTAGAGTTACAGCATACAAACGGAAGCAGCTAAACCCTAGACAGTATCAATAAACCGGTAAAAGCAACAATTTAAATGCACACACTAAAGCAAGGTAGAGAAGAGGAAGCAAGGGCAAAAGATGCCGCAGTGGGCGAGCACAGCTCCAGCAGAGCTGCTCCCGGGCTGGCAGGCAAGCTGGCCCACAGTTCCCAAGGCAACTTGCTCAGTCCTGTTGCATCTGAGCACTCCACAGAGCAGCTACTGCCACGGAAAGGAGAGTCCCGCTGAGCACGCATGGGCTGGGCTGCCGTTGCTGTGGGAACCACAACCTTGTGTTTAGAGTCTCAGACATTGTGCTGCTTTTTACATTTAACAGATTTCTCATCTTACTGCTACATCCGGACTGATGTGGTTTGCTGGTGGCTGTCTCGCATGTCCAAAGTTCAGCTATGCTCAGCTGAGCTGTTTGCATGCTCTGGCTCTGTGGGCAGCAATGGAGGTGGTGTAACCCAGTTTGCCTCGATGCACCTCTCACTCAGGTCCCAGACTGCAAAGCCCATCCATACAACCTATTGCGAGCTCCAGCCTTTAGTACCCAGAGCCACCTAGAAACACCGACCCAGAGACACATCTGTGGCAAGGTTCATTGCCACAAACCGGATTCTTCTCCACCCATAAATTCTCAGCCTGTTTCTCTTCTGTCACAGACTCAGGCCACAGCTAGGGTCAGCGTCATGTCTCATCTCGGTGTGCACAGTTTCTGGCTGTCACATCACAGACCTCTTCCAGAGGCAGCAGACCCAAGAGCCCCACCCAAGCCCTGCTTGTGCCCTTGCAGCAGCCTGCACACGCTGCAGCAGGGTTCAAAGTACCCCAGGGCTGCACAGTACCACAGAATGTCCCGTGCACAGGAACCAAGACTAGCACAACGTTTATTTCCCTGTGTTATTGAAGACCTTTCAGCAACAGCTGGAAGCGCCACTTCTCTCTGCCACACGTGAGCAGCAGAGCCATAAATAACTAGTGGGAGCTGCTGCCGTTGCAGCCAGAACCAGCCTGCAGCACAGCATCCCAAGCAGGCAGCAGCATGCTGCTGCAGGTACACAGCACGCATGCACCCACATGGCAGAGTGCCCAGGTACTTGCTGTGCCAGGCAGGCTTTCATGCATGCAATGAAGCCCCAGACTCTCACACGACCCCAGGTCCAGGGTAATGCCCTCTCTCCTGTGGCTGTCATCCCCACTTCCCAATTATCAGTACAACTCGCCCCCCCCCCCCCCCCCAAGAGCTTGTGCAGTTTGTCGGTGTGTGTTTGGCACAGCCATACTGTACATCATGTTGACAGTAGAAATTACATCCTGAGCTTATGTTTTACACTGTGCTCTGTCAGAACTCACTGCAGCCCAGTGATCAGGACAAATTGAATAGCATCCCATCCGTGTCAATATTTATTTCATTTTACAAATGCAGGCTGATGCAGGGGAAAGCAGGCAGGGGGAGGGGGAAGACGCAGGCAACAGCACACAAAGATAGCACTGCCCAATACGTTACAGTCCTATACCTCCAGACTGTACTATTGCCCAACACTGCTGCAGTCCCAGAGTCAGGGCAGTGGTACTCCAGGAGCCCAGGGAGGGGTGAACCCAACCAGAGGCCAGACGAGCACCCTGGGAGCTCATGCAGCGCTCCCTGTGCCTGCAGGTCTATTGGGAGGACTGCCACACCAGTACTGTTCCTCTGAGACAAGCCCTTATAATCAGCAGAAAATGCAGAGCTCCCCATCAGCTACAAAAGATGCAACAGAGCAGAAGGAGAGCTCTCCCTTGTCAACCCCAGCTTGCCACCTGAGCTAATGCAGGCCTGGATGCACTGCCTTGGCTTCTTAGCACCTCCCAGCAGAGTCGCATGAACTACCTGCATGAGTATCAGGACTGCTCCATCTGTTCAGAATGGCCACAAGGATGCTACAAAAGCTGCTGAGGAGTAAGGCAAGAGTAAGGCACTGCTTGTGCCACCCTTGGGAAGGCAGACCCACAGAAGGCATACCAAGCATAAGACACGAGCTCCCTAAAGCTTGGACCTTCTCCTGCTTTTCCATGGCATACTCACACCCCAAAGGACACAAGGAAATGGAGGCTGCAGCAGGAAGGTCACTGCCCAGAGACAATGGCTCAGTCATGACCCCCATGGTCCTGGACATGGCCCTCATTGCTCAGTTAGCTATCTGCAGAATGAGTTCAAACTGGGAGTACCAGTTACCCCGCTCCAGCCCCATTATCCAACAAAGACAAGGAAGGAGCAGACAGCAGCACAATAGGGATGGCCTCCAGGGAGGGGCTAGCAGTTGCTTCCAGCACTTGCATGCAGAAGCCCAACCTCACAGATGAAAACTGGGAGCTTGTGGACTCATGCTGCTGGACAGTTGCTCCTCACACTGCGCTCTCCCCTGGCTTCCCAAGGGCAGACCACGCAATGACAAAGGGGGCTGGGGAAGAGCTGTGGCGTGCTTGCATCCCAAGGTCTGCCTCGTTGGTCTGGAGCTGGTATCTCTCACCGCAGTCATGAGGAAGCCACGTTGGTCCAGCACTGTTCTGTCAGCTTTGGCACTGAGTGTAGCTACTACACAGGGAGGGTGGAGAGAAGAGCACGGGGAGATGCAAGAGGCAGGTTGGAGATGTATGACACAACCTTGTCAGCAGTTAGCAGTGCTGCTTCCAACAGGCAGGACTACAGCATCTTTGGAGACGACCCAGGACAGCAGTCAGATGGACAAAAGCTCCTGCTAGGCTCCCCAGCAAGCAGCCAGACATGCCTTGCTGTTGGAGCAGCAAGAAGAGCACAGCTTCACACCAGCTCCTTCCCCAAACATGCAAGTCTACCTGGAGACCCTCTCCGAATAGCAGGGCAGACCTCTAGCATCAGCCAGGCCCCTCCGTTCTCTGCCTAGCACCTCCTGACCCCAATGTGCCTTTACCCGAGAGCTCAGAGGGTAAACACTGGGTCCAGCACCATCCACACGTGCCAGCTGCATCAGCCGTAAGGGAACAGCTGAGGCCACGTGCAAGCAAAACAGCAGCTCTAGGGACCACGCTAGCGCCAGCTCAGAGTCTGCATCCACAGGGAGCCCACCTGCCTCGCACCCAAGAGCGTGGGCGGCATGACAGCCCAGCTTCAGACAGACCTTGCTGCGAAACGGGGCAGCAAAAAGCCTGTAATTACTTCAACAGCAATTCTTCTCTAATACTGCCTACAATGCAGCACATGGTGTGTAACCACGTCTCCTCCTGTTAAACAGAATTCAAATCCACTTAATGCTCCCCTTCCTGGGAAAAGGAACAGGCTGGCTAGAGCATGCTTCCAGTATCTGTTGTATGGAGGTAATACAAGCATGGCAAGGCTGCTGCAAACCTTGAAGATGGTTCATAATCTCCAGGCCTAGGGCTAAGACATGAACTCAGGCTCTCTGGAGCTCACTTTCTCTACTGTATATTGTAAGACAAGACAAGGCAAAGATACTTTTTTTTCTTTTATGAACTTCTCCTTGAAATCTAGAGACGAGGGAGGAGGCAATCTTGCTGGACATAAGATACTATCAACTCCAGACTAGGCCACACGGCAAATATATCACATGCAGGCATCCAGCATCCCATGCAGGCATCCAACCTCCCACAGGCTGCCTCTGACAACATGCCTCAGTACCACACCAACACTGGACCACTGCACCACAGCCAAACACCCACCTATATCCCCATAACTTCTCACAGCTCCTTCCTTGCATCCAAGAGGCATTTTATGATTACCCCTTTTAGCTGGGCAATGGAACAGTCAGGGCATCCAGCCCCCAGGCATACAGGGAATGCTCTGCAGATTTAAAACACTAGGGACCAACACCACAACCTGGCTGCTGCTCCAATTCCCTCTGCACCACTGCAGTACCCACAGCCACCACAAACAAGTGCCTTTGGCTGGAATACGTTAACACGCACTGCTAATTCTGTAAGGGACGTTAGCACTGGCGAGAGCAAAGGTGCGGGATGCCCGCTCACATCAAGACAGATTACCATCATAGCCACTGCACTGCAAGTTCCCATTCCATAGCAGATCCCATCAGCGATGTGGCATTTAAGGCCCAACATTCAGATAAAAGAAAGCTGGACAACGTGTCAGAAAACCGTGATGCTACAGAGAGCAACTGCAAGCTAGACAGATTTTCGCCACTGCAAGCTCTGGAAACCCCATAGCATTCCTCTGCTGAAATGCATTTTGCCAATCAAGTGAGAGAGGGCTAGAGATATTGATATGGATGGCACATAGCATCACAGTGTGTACAAATGCTGGTGATAAGTGGCCAAGGGATTCAAAACTGTAGAGGCTTTTAAAGAGGATATTTAAATTACTTTTATTTTTACTTATGCAGTGAAAGGCTTGTGTAACCACAGTTACTGGATGAACACATCCCAAGTGCAGGTCCAGACTGTGCAAAGCAATGTTTGATAGCAATCTGCCTTTCAGCAAGTCTTCAGCCCTGATACAGAGCACAGAAGACAGGCAGATAATGATAAAATCAAGTTTTCTCACTAATGTCACCCTAGCCTCAGCTTTGACGACAGGGCAGAAAGCCCATTATACTTAGTAAAAGTTTAGTCATGCTTGTTCTTGAAGTAAATCTCTGGGTTTCTTCTTTCTGTTTCCTTGGAATTACTCTCCCAGCAGGGGACTTCTTCCTCTGCTTTTCTCCTCAGATAAACTTGCGCACAGTCCAGGTAAAGTTTTTCCAGAGGAATTTCTACCTACACAATGCTCAGGACTGTATGACTAAACATCCATTTTATCCCTTCTTTTTAAGTCGCTTTAAGTTTAATTATTGTCCCCTTTGATGCTGCCTTGAGAAATTCTAATAGAAGAGTATAACAACTGTCAGAGCAGGAGCTATTCACAACCTTTTGACTTCTCATGTTCAGTTACTTTCTGCTATCAGACACACTGGGAGGAACAGTATTTGTTAAAGCTCTCACACAAGCATTGTTTAGAAAAAAGTATTTTCAAAGTTCAGGAGATTTTTTCCTCCAAATCTTCTTTGGTCCAAGTTTCAAAGAAATTTTAATTGCAAAGAAAATCTCAAAGCATGCCTTAGGGAAGAGGGTTTTACAGCCATAACGGTCTCGCTCTGCAGCAATTCTTTTCCAAATATGGAATTTTCATGCCTTGTCTACGTGAACACAATACTTTTAATTTGCCTTTAAAAACAAT
The DNA here is from genome assembly GCF_947461875.1 of Haliaeetus albicilla. Taxonomy (NCBI): domain Eukaryota; kingdom Metazoa; phylum Chordata; class Aves; order Accipitriformes; family Accipitridae; genus Haliaeetus; species Haliaeetus albicilla. Next base: position 731,407 of record NC_091484.1, on the reverse strand, counting down.
CTCTGAGGGGAGGTGGAAGCAAAGGCATCTTCCTGTGGCCCTGAATACATACGCTATTCCCTCTGCCAGGCCTGGGAGAAACCACCTCCAAGCCAAGAAGGAACAGAAAGCATGGAGCCACTCTGCACCTAACACCTCTGCAGGCTGCAGCGCAGCTAGTCACATCGGGCAAAGCAAGCTGCACCAGCAAAGCCAGCACATCTGCACCAATCCCCAGACAAGGAGCCAGCTGACCACAGGTCTCAGGAGGCTCTGACTAACCAGGCAGAACAATCAGCCTCCAGGACAAACTGCTGTCCCAGCTGAGCTTGCACAAACTCTGCCTCTGAGTGCCAAGAGGGCAAGTAAGATAGATGGGAGAAATCACAGCCCCAGAGAGGATTGCTGTCCACGTCCAGAGCCTAGGAACTGCGTGACCCCAGAGACAGCAGCCACTGCTCTATGCCATTTGTGGTTTCCCCTTTCCAGCTTTCACCCTCTGAGCCCTTGAACACACCAGGTCCCTTCCTGCAGTTCAGCACAGGGACTGCAAGTGCTTGCACAGCCCATCCATTACACACCAGCTCTGCTAGCCCCACACTAGTCCCTCCTGCTCCTTGGACATTCCCGTTGCTCCCCTCAGGATCCTGCTTGCTGCAGTTATGCATGCAACACTCAGCACAGCTTCAAAGGAGCACTAGCAGAAGGCGTTTCCCTCCTGCTTCCCAGAAGGGAAGTCTCCCCAGCCTCACGGATCCCCAGTCAGGTCCAGAGGCAGAACCTCTGACACCCGAGCGACAGCACTGCACCAGCAGGCACTGGCCTCTTCATCCCTCTCTGCCAATTTGATGCAGTACTGAAGCCTGGGTATCCAGCAGCTCAGGGTACACCCATCAGCACTGGCACAGCTGGACACACACTGGCATAGAGCAAAACACCTGCAGCACAAACCCCTGCTGCCATCCCACTGAGCCCCACACATCAGGAGTGCTGGCATCTCTGACCCAATGGGAGAGAGAAGGCTGATCCCAAGGGATGATTCAAGGGATAGCAGACGAGTCACTCTTTCCTGGGAACCTGACAAACTGCCTGAAGTGCTAGCAAAAAAGCAAAACAAAGCACTTGAGCACTCAGATCTGACAGGGCACGGCTAGTCTTTCCTTTGCATAAGAAAGCTGTACGCTGCTAAGCACTGTGCATGCTAGGACCCACCAATTGCTTCAGCAGAGAAAGGAAACACGACATATCTGTCCAGCTTCTCAAAGGCTTGTGAACAGAATCATTAACAGAGGCAGAAGAATCAGAGTTCTCAACAGCTGAGGGGAGACAAAAAAATGAGACAGGAGACACAAAAAAACCAACCAAACAAAAAAAGAGAAGACCCATCGCCACAAATCCAAAGCTGATACAAAAACTGAAAGGGAAAAAACAAGCAATGAGTTCAGCCATGACCTGGCAGAAAATGACAAGGGACCCCATGTAGGAAGCAAAATCCATAAGTGACAGGAGATTATCTTAGTCAAGGCTATTGCGAGAAACTTCTGAAGAACTGGACTGAGCCAGGGGACTGGCCAAACAGGAACTGAAAGTCAGTGCCAAATTGGCATTAACACCCAGGTGAAGCTGAAAGAGAGCACATAAAGGAGACCCTATCTCTAGCTGGGCAGAAGGACAAGGCGACATTGCTGCTCCTCCAATGCCTGCCTGCAGCACAGCTTTGCTCTAGGCTTGGCACCACTGGCAGAGCAAGCATCAGAGATCCTTTGCCCCCACAGGCCAAGGGTGAGCGGTGCTGATTACGGGGAAGATGTCTGCAGCCACCACAGCATCTCTGTCACAACTGCTGGGGTGGACAGAGTTCTCTTCCTGCTGTGGAGAAAAAGCTCCAGAGCTCAGAGCAAGTCTTTAATTTCACGATCTGGATAGATAGCCGCATCTGAAAGTCATCCCCTGACAAACGCCCTGTACAGTCAGAAATTGCATTCCCAACAACCTCGCATCCTTTATGCCCCACTACCTCATGAGGAGCCAGAAATGCTCCCACACAGCAGGGCAGAGAACACCCACAAGCCTCCACCATGACCACCAGCGCTGGTCCCCGTGGCACAGCCCAAGGATGCACAGGGACCACCGTCACTCCCCCTCTTGCAAGCTGCCACTTCTTTGGGCCTCAGAGGCCAGCAGAAGTGACAAGAAAGGAAAGGCTCGAGCACCGGACTGCCCAAAACCGGGCGAGTGGAATCAAAGTTGATAGCCCAGACAAGTAGGCATCTGGATAGGAGTCAAAGGATAGATTAAAATTAAAAAAAAACAAAACAAAACAAAATGGAATTCTTACACTTTGACAAATGTGGAGGGAATTGGGTTCTTTTAAGCAAATGTTTGGCAGATGCATGAATTATTTATCATTCAATATTGTGTGATTAAATGGAAAATTGAAGATGTTCACAGCTTCTTGTCTGCAACATTCCACCTCTCATGAAAGTCTCCCCAAATTCCTACAGAGAATAACAAGTGGGTATTCTACTGAGCCAGAAGGGTTCAAAGAAACTTCCTTCAATTTGCTGCTCAGGGTTCAAGGTCAGGCTCAGACTCAGTCCTCTGGTTAAATAAATACTATGGCAGGCACATGTCACTTTCAGGAAGGTCTTGCTGCTGCTCACTCTTCTTCCCTATACATTTGGCAATTTTGTTCCTGGAAATCTCTCAGTCCTCATGATAGGAGGCGTGTTATCCCTCTTTACAGAGTGTGTGAGATCAAGGAAGTCTCTCCCTGTGGCAGCACACTGTCATTTTGAGACTAAGACCAAGTCAGCATAGGATGACCCACACTGAAGTGGGGAGGTCATGAGGGAGGACAAGAGAGCAGTGAAAAGCAGGGCAAGACCTGGGGGAGTTGCACCACAGGTCTCACACCTGCAGCTTTAGCAGTATTTTTCCCGTGTAACATGATGATCAAGTTGTGCACGGCCCAGATTAGAAGCAGGCACCAACTTTCTGTTGCAGGTACCTTAGGCCAAAAGCAGCCTGAAGAGGCAAGTGGCTTCCTTGGCACTTCAGGACAAGGTCTGCAGCACTAAACAGCTGTCAGAAAGGTGGAAGAATGAGAGTAATTAGTCTCTTTAATGCCAATTTCAGACTGATCTTTCACACTTAAGAAAACTGTTACAATGATTTTCCTATTTTCAGAGGAGCTCATTAAATAGGAATTAGAAACAAGATAGTATAATGGATAAGAAAATTATTTCTGCAACAACACCCTGCCAAAATCCACTGCTCTGCATCTGCACTCCTCAGCCACCCAGGCTACCAGACTTGCCCCTGTAGCATCGATGCCACAGCCAGAGCACCACACCAGCACACATCACTCCCAAATGCACTGTCATCACCATCAACCGCCACCACGTGAGCAATACTGTCCTGCCTAAACACAGGCTTTTCTGGCACGTGGAAGAAGAGGCTCCAGCCTCATACCCTCCTGCTCTCCAGAAATTCCTGAGCAAACACACTGGGGAGAAAGGAAGGAATCTTGATACCACAGAAATTCAGGAACCTGAAGCTGAATGTTGCACAGCCTCATCCCCCAAACAGGAAGCAAATATGCTTTGCTAGGATGCAGCGCCGCTCAGAAAAATCCACCATAATTGGCAGAAATCCCTGGTAGCTGAGTCTCCTACACAGGTAGCACATTTTGGCCAAGTCTATTTGAAAGTCTGCGTCTCTAAGAGGAGCACAGCAAGAACTGAGGCACTGCACACCCCTTGGGGCTGCCCCAGGTGATCAGAGCCCTGCTAGGTCCCTCCTTGGGTGTCTAAGGCTGCAGTTTGAGCAGAAACAGGCCAGTAATGAGCAGGTGCTCTTGAGAAAGGGCACCAGAGCTTCACAGACCTAAAAGGTTCTCTGGATGGTCACCCAGGTAGAGACTCGTTCAAAGCAAAGCCCACCTCCGCCTCACAAAGCACCACCAGGAGGAATGTGACCTTCTTGCTGGACCAGAGACCTACACGCTGGAGCAGATGGGCTAGGACTCTAAGTGAGCAATCCTCACAGCACACCGTTCACCAATGAGCTGTAGAAAAAAAGGCTTTCTCCAGCCTATGACAGACCAGAAGATTACAACCCCCTTGTAGGCAACTTGCAGACAACAGCAATAGGCTAAATGTCACATTTGATCATTAATGACAGATGCATTATTTATTTGGAATCACTTGCTTCATTCTACTAATTACATCACCACTACTAGCTTCTGATGATGCACAGCACTTGGAGTCGCCTCCCAGGAGTCAGACCCTGTCCAGAGCAACACGAACCGCAACTGCCAGCACCACAGCTTGGCAGCGTTAAGTGCTATTTCACTTCCCCAGGAAAAACAGGCGGGTTTTGCCAAAAGCTGCTCACTCCCTTGCAGATACCACAAAATCAGGTATACTCCGGATGGCCAACTTTTGGCACTCCTTCTGCACACTGCCAGGTGTCCAGAGGGAGCTGGTGAAACCAACTACTGTCCCCCAAGGGCTCGCTTGGCAGATTCAGAAGAAACTGGCACAGCACTCTCGCAACTCCTCCCGCCCCAAGCCTTTCTTGCACTCGCAACCCAACCTCCCTGCTGCAGGAAGAGGTAAACATCACAAGCATGTGCCAAATCCATCAGCCAGGGCAGTGCTTGCCCAACGCTCATGGCCCCACCAAGCAGTCCTCACTGCTAGTGCCGGGGCAAACAGCCCCGTGAAGAGAATCTGCATGGAAAGCGGCCTCCCCCCAGAGCAGAGCAGCCCCTTCTCCTCCTCCTTGCCATAGCCCTGAACATTTCACCTCTACCCCTCCAGGCACACAGCTGAAGGCAGGTGTCCTGATACCACAGCTGGGCAAGCAAAAACCAAGCAAGGGACAGAAGAGGGCAGAACCCCCTTTCCCTGGAGGGACCAGTCCCTCAGGAGCAGGGCTGGGTCAGGGTGGGAACACCTGGAGACAAGGACAGGGAGGCCGTCTGCCCCGGGGCCTTGTGTGACAGAACGGCTACACATGGCTGCACTACAGACAAAACTTCACTTGAATGCAAAACCAGAAGCTTTTAGCATCCTGTCCGGTAGAATCAAATTTTTATATCCTTCCATGCCCAGTAAATTCTGTTCACAAAGAACAAGAAGAAAGGAAGTAAAAGCCTTAATAAATGCTGGAAGAGCAGGGAGCTCACACCAACTCCCAGCCCAGCATAGCTCCTGGATAATCTAGGCAATAGTTTATTTTTCTCTCCAGTATCATTTTCCCAGCTTGATCTCTACTGTCGCAGTATGATGGTTTCACCCCATTAGCCTTGCTTAAAAAAGTGATCCCAGGACTGTGAGTGTTATTGCCCACATAAATCAGGAGGCTTTGAATACGGAGCACCTTTAAATAAACAGCTGATGGAAGTGAAGTTCCGGGATCATTATTAATAGCTTTTCATTTCTGTGTCCGCTGTGCTGTGACATTCTTTCCCAGCAGAAAGCCTCCGCTTCCTATCCCCAGTACATCTGATCCCTTGAGTCCTCCAGTCAGAATGAATGACTGTACCTTTGTGTTAATTGCATAGCCCGTTCCACAAACTGAATACTAATATTAACTAGCAAGCAGAAGAGAGTTTGCAGACCAGGAGCGATGGGACAGTTTGAAGAGAGGCACACCAGCCCCACTGCCTTCCCCTGTGCACAGAGGCGAGGAGTGCTGCGGGTCCTCTCGCCTCCCCTTAGGGAAGGGCAGATCCTGGCTCTTCCCACACACACCAGTAAATGCTACTACAGGTGACAAGGCCCTGCTCCATTTCTGCCCTGTCTGCCCAGGGAGTATGCCTGTACCAGACAGACAGACACAGGCTTTCCCTACTCTGCCAGCTCCATCGCATTTCTCACATACTCCCCACAAGCCAAATGATGCCTGCCACTCTCCTGCACATTGCAAACAACTCCTGGCTGAGTCCAAAGGGACACAGACCCTTGGAGATGCAGCCATCACAGAGCAGCCCTGTCAGTACTTGTAGGTGCCATTCAAAGACTTTACCTGGCCAGATCCAGTTTATTTTTCACTAGCATGCCTTGTCCAGGGAGGAATCACTGTCGTCCTCCACCTTCAGCTATTAGGGTCTCTCCTGCAAGCTGCAGGCAGGTACATAGCAGCCCAGAGCAGATGAGACCTCTAAATGCCATGAGCAGATCTAAGGGCAGCAACAGCTAATGGTGCAGAAAGGCAAACCACCCATTCCCAGGGTGATGACCCTGGGATGGGACTAGACACCTCATCAAGAGGGACCTTGGCCTCCTGCTGTGGGAGCCCCCTGCTTTGCCATCTGCTGCCAGCACTGACATACAGGCGCTCCCAGTCTGGATTCTCAAAATCTTCATGCCTAGGACCCAAGCAGAGTTGCCAATGCTGCTGCTGTGTCAGCAAATGACATCATCCCCCAGGTCTGTGGCTCAGAAAAGAGACCAAGTTTCTCCTTGGAAAGGGTGTTCAGGCTCTCCGAGCCACTTTGGCCAAAGAAAGGAGGAGATGGTCCTGCTGGTGGCCAGTCCCAATACAGCTACCAACATAAACGCAAGCAAAAAGGCTCCACAGTGGCCAAGAGTGCCCAAGAAGAGGCTGGCATGGGCTTTATGGCCTTCCTACCCTTTACTGCAGAGAAATGAGAACTGAGGGTCCTGCTGCTACAACCCACCCCCAGCTTCATTTTACTGTTCTTGAGTAATGACACCACATACAGGTCATGCTGCTCAAAACCAATACAGAGGGTAAGCAAACATGCCAAAACAGCCTGTTGCTTCAGTGACGTTTGCTGTGTGTAAATCAAAAGGGCTGCAGACAGCAGCAAACTCCAGGAGCAGGTGATGGCTTTTGGTTTTACCGCCTGCTGCTTGCTCTTTCCCAAATCCAGTTCTCAGCAAGGAGATTCAGGACACAAGCACCGACACGGGCATAACAAAAGGTTCACCGCTGAGAGCACCAAAGTGGAAGCAAGCATCAGAAAACTGTGGAGTGTGGCTGAACAAAGCTGAAAGAGACCACTACAGACAGGATGCACTTTTCTTGGAGGACTTTAAGAGGAAAAAAATTAAAATGTTAAATCTGTCTCCTGATTTCAGAGTCCTTCCCTAGCTAGAGTCTGAATTGTTGATATCACGATGGACTAGCACAGCAGAGCCATGTCCTTATGACAAATCAACAAGATCACCCCAGGTTTCTTGATATGATTCTGCAAGGCAGATACAGTACTAGCCTTCCCTCTGCAAGAAACTCCAACCACTTTGTCAGGTAAAAAAAAAATGTTGATTCCTCCTCCACCCCCTCCAGCGCTGTATTTACAGACTGTGGACCAGCATCCAGCAGCTACATAGGACCTTTAAGCAATGGAAATGTAGTGGGCACCACATATGCAAAACAAGACAGCTTCAGTGTGTCTCTAGAAACACTGCTTTCCAACCACCAGACTTCAGCATCCCATTGAAGCATCAGCTCTCAGCAGAGGCCAAATGTGCGAATTGCAGTTGAAGAGGAGAACATTTCTGAAAGCTTGAAGCACGTGAACACAGCAGACTAGAACAGAATCAGCAAGTAGCTTCACTTTAATGTCACTACCAAACCAATGGCACAATGAGGAAGGGACCGACTGGGAGCTCCGGGAACAACCACTCTGCTCAGCACAAGCAATAAAGGGAGATTAATTGACCCATTCCTCAATCAGACATAAGGGTTCAGGGCTTTGGTGTAAAACTCCATCAAGCAAGACTAGCATCTTCACTTCTGACATTCCAGGATGGACACAGGACACAGTGTGGGGTTTTGTACAGGTCATATTTCACAATCAAGCCCTTTGCCTCTGCCAGTCCTGGCAATAGTGAGACTATGAGAAACTTCTCTCTCCAGCACACAGGCTTTGAAGGGTCTTTCCTGATGTATCTGCACAAAGCAGGGACCTTGGGGCCTTGTATGTAGGTTCTAATGTTACTATTATCAAAAGGAATAAAGAGGGACATGGTGAAGTAAGAGGCAGCAAAGCAGCCAGGGAACAAAAGGGAGGAAGAGAGAGAGATTACAGTAGCAACAGGGAGGACAGAAAAGCAAATGGACAAAGTGCACGTGAAAGAATAGAGCCAAGGAGAGAGACGCATACACGTGAGCAAGTAGGATCGTGCTGGAACACGTGAGTATGTGTGCGCACAGGAGGGGGCACGGAAACCCACACCAGCAGGTGCAGTCACTTGCAGCTCCAAGTCCTTCAGACCCACTGCACATTTGCAGCCTTGCACTGCTTCAGCAAGGGGCCTCCCCTAGAATGCCCCAGTGCATACGCAGGACTCCTGTGACCTAATTCTCTCCATCCAGCACACAGCCCAACAGCCACTCGGTACTGGTGACAGTGAAAGATATTTACTACCAAAAAAATGGAAGGAAGTTGGCTCCGAGTACCCCCACCAGGAGTGCCCACCCTTTCCCCAAAGCCATTCCATGCTTGAGAGGGGGAGAACTGGCAGCACACACGTACACAGACAACTCCCACTTTCCCACATGCAGTCATGGCTTTCTCTGGTTTTGTCATCCTCATGCACCTTGTCCATTTGCAACCTGCTCTATCACTACATTGCAGACCCTTGGCTGTCTCTCCCCTTATTTGCTGGGCTGTTTCACTTCCTCCTCCCTCTCCACACTCCTCTCTAGCCCATTTGATGACAATCACGTTAGAACTCATGCACACAGCCCCCAAGTCCCTAGTGTGTGCTCAAGCAGGAACACGTCCATCCAGAGCCCACCATCCCCAACCCAAGCAGCCAGATGCAAAAGTGCTGAAATCCCGAATTGCACATGCACCCTTACTCCAGCCATGCTGTGCTATTCCCCTGCATGCTGCCACACCAGGCTGCAGACCCCCGTCACTCATAACACCACGGGAGGTAAACATTGGGCTAGCTGAATCCAGCTAGGCTGAAGTCAACTGGTAGAACTGCAATGCAGACAAACATGCTCCTTCGTGCCCTCGCCTCCAAATAGACACCCTTCTCAGGCTGCTGGGCTGGCAGCAGCCTCAGGCAGAGTTTGGGTATCCACAGCCAAGTGGTGTCCAGCCAAAAAGCCATTCTCCCCCATGCTGGACTCAGAGCTGTACACATGTCTTGCCACTGACATCACAGTGAATTGACACCAAAACTCACACCTGAACATGCAGTCACTGTGATTCAGAAACAGAATAACAAGACACAGCTGCCCTGAGCAGGACTGAGCCAGACACAAGCACTGTGTCTTTGCAGTCCTCAGCCCCCATGGTGGGGTGCACCAAAAGCATTAGCTCATGAGACAGCTTTCTTCATCTTGGTGCACAGAGGCACAGATAGACCTCTCACACAAAAACATATAAAACATATAAACTTATCAAACACTTCACGCACCAGCTAGAAAAGGAGAAAGAAAAACTGTCATTGCTATTTCTAAATATACTTGGGAGGCACCAGATAGCACAGTGATGGACTAGATATAAAAAAAGATAGAGATGAGTCTCAGTACCAGCCTTTGATCACTCACAAGGGAAACGCACGTGCCGCCTTGTGGAAGCCAGGACCAGACATTGTGTCCTACCTCTGCCTAAGCCCAGCTCAGCTGTGGTTTAAAAAGGCCTTCCAGCCTGGTGCTGCGTGGTCCCACCCTCTCATTTCTATTTCACAGCAGCTTTTCTCAACCAGGACAGTGCTTGGTATAAGCAACACAGACTCAGCTGCAGGATTTTCTGGTTCTGGGACAGCCTAAGGTTTGGAAAAGACCTCCCTAGAAGCAACAAATCTGACTGCAGCCTGTGCCCAGGAACTGAAGGGAGATAGTCAGCAGCAGCCACAGCCCCAGAGCAGTCACAGGTCAGATCCTGTCCTGCCAGCTCCACCACTGTGATGGACTGAGGCTGATTTACACCAGCTGAGCTAGCAGCTCGCTGCACACATGCCGCCCTGCTCCACAAGGCTTGCTTTCCAGCACTCGGTAGTCTCTAGCTTCTCACAACAAAAAACATGCCCGGCAGCATCGCAGACAGTGGCATGCCTCTGTCCAGGACAGTTTGAGCATGCCTTTGCCATCAGATCCACAGAACAGAGGCCACATCTCCCGCTGCACTGCCCAGCTATAACAAGGGCTCTTTTGCAAAGGGTGCCAGGCACCTTCCTACAGTGCAGGCACCCCAAAGGGGCAAGCAACAGAAGGTGATTAACAGTCCCTGTACTGTGTCTGGCTGGGATGGAGTTAATTTGCTTCATAGCAGCTCATATGGTGCTGTGTTTTAGATTTGTGACCAAAACAACGCTGATAACACACTAATGGTTTAGCTATTGCCAAACAGTGTTTGCACAGTATCAAGGCCTTCTCTGTTTCTCACTACGTCCCCCTAGTAAATAGACTGGGGGTGCACACGAGGTTGGGAGGGGACACAACCAGGCAGATGACCCAAACTAACCGAAGAGATATCCCATGCCATCTAACGTCATGCTTAGCAATAAAAAGGGAGAGAAGGGAGCTCGGGGGGGGTTAGCCACCTTTTGTTCAGGAACTGGCTGGGCATCAGTCTACTCATGGAAGGCAGTGAGTGTTTGGCTTTGCATCCCTTGTTTTGTTTTCTCTCTTCCACTTCTCCTTCATTTATTAAACTGTCTTTAGCTCAACACACAAGTTTCCTTGCTTTTACTCTTCCTTTCCTCTTCCCCTGCCCCACTTGGGAGTGAGGGAATGAGCAAGTTGCTGCATGGTGCTCAGCTGGTTGACAGGGTTAACCCACAACAGTCCCAAAACACACGGCAGCATGGTGCTGCTGTGTTCACTGCCAGAGCAGATGAAGTCAGACCGACTCTGTTCCGAATGCATTAACCAGAAAGCAGTAGCCACAGCACAGTGAAAAGCTGCCACTCTCCTTGCACAATGCTTTGAGCCTCTCAGTCCAATGATGTTAGCTCACATCTCTTGTCCTGGAGCAGCCCAGCACCACCAGCTCATCCAGCCATCACCTCCCAGTGGAGCACCACACCACCCATCTCTAATTCACCAAAGCACGTCAGCACTCTAGGTGCAAAACCAGTTCAAGCCTGAACTGATGGTTCCAGCATCCTTCCCAGCCAGACGCGAGTCTCCCATTGCACAAAAATGTAAACAGCTTTTTCAGACAAAATCCATAAATGCTCACCTGTGGCTGCTACTCCAGCTGGGGAAGGTTCAGTGCTTGCATTTCACTTCATGCCCCAGTCGCTTTGTGGCACCAAGGAAGGGAGCAGCATCGTCTGCCAGCACAACAGTCAGTCCTCTAGGCAGGACTAATGATGTCAGATTTCACAACACCAGCTCCAGCTCACAACCTCTTGTCTGCCTTAGTAAACGCATTGCCAAGTCCTGGGCAAGGCAAAGCAAGGCCACGTCTACACCTGCAGGGTCAGCCACAGTCCCTGGCCACTCATCCCACGGTCCGCGGAGGCTCACAGTTGCAACCCCGGTCCATTGCGCGCCTGTGGCTTGCCCGCTGCCCGCACGCCCAGCTGACCAAGGCACTGGCATCAGCCTCCGCCATACCTGCCACAGAGGCTGTTCGTGTCTTGCATGGCCACCAAAAGCTGGGCCAGACCAAACCCGCCCGAGGGTTCGCCCGAGAGATGAACTTGGGTGGCAATGCAGAGAGGAGGGATTTGGGAAGGACACGGTCACTTCTCGGCCTCGGCGAGGCTAGGTGAGCCATTGCCCACTGGAGGATCCTGGTTCTAATCTCATCTCTCACAGCACCTTTCAAATTAATTCGTTAATTGGCGTGTCAGGCTGTGCATATGAAACGAGGATGCATGGCTCCCTCTGCCGGCACACGGCCCCAGGAGGAGCCCCACACCCAAAACCGAGGGAAAAGCCGGACCCCTGCCCGCTGGCTGCCAGCCCGCGGCTGCTGCAGGCGCCCGGGGCTCGGGGCCAGGCCCTGGGGTCCACAGCCCAGCCGCGCACCAGCCGGCGGGCAGAGCTGACCTCGCACCTCGGCGGCGTGCACCGCCGCGGCGAGTCCAAGATCTGGCACGGGAAGATTCCCCAACTCCCACGTCGGGAGGGTGAAGGTGCGCCCTGACTTTGGACGGTATTACTGGAGCAGGAGTTTTATTGCAAAAAATATCATGCCATTGGGGAACAGTCCAGGAGGGCTGTAGCAAACGGGTGTTCGGCTGACTTTTAAAAGTTTAAGCAGGGATGTAATTTCTTAAGGACTCTGCTGATGCTCAGCTATTCCTACCTGCCTGCTATCAAAAGGTTCAGCTGTATTTCATAAGTGGGAAGGCAGCCAAGCTCAGAAAGCTGGTAAAGTCCAACTCCCGAAGGAACCCCTCACCTGCATGTCCTCGACCTTCTCCAGTGACAGGGGAAACAATTCCCTCTCCCACACATGCACAACACTTGTCACCAACAGCCACATGCCTCGTCAGGGCCCTAACAACAGGAGAAAAAGCTTTTTCACACTGTTAAAAAAATGAGATAGTGAAAATCCAGAAGGATCCAAGGCCAAGGGCAACTCTGGAGTTTGGTACCAGGTTTTGGGGGCCGGGGGGACGACGACAACATTGTCCTGTCCCAAGTTACCAAGCTCATTTGCTCACTTTTAGTATGGGATCATCTCAAACTGCTCTTCTCCAGAGAGGGTGACAGGGTGCTGGCTGCGGAGAGGAGGAGGTGCTCTGAGCTTAGGAGCCACTTTTAATGACAAGGATTACGGGAGAAACAGCGTTTGGGGGATTTGGGATTCCAGGAAGCAGCTGCAGTAGGAGCAGAGGGAGATAATCCCACTGTGACAGAGATGCAAGGAAGCAGGACTGGAGAAGGGAGCGCAACATCCCCAGGCACGCAGAGAAGCTACTACTGTCTTGCACAGGGCACCTCACAGAAGGGGAACAGCCATCCCACAGCAGGAGGCGGCTGCTGGAACAAGGGCCGGGCCCAGGGCTCCCAGCACCCTTCTGTCCTGGGATGGCCAGACCATAAGAGCTTCTAAGCCTCTGGAGCAGCCAAACCTTTACCTGTCCTTCCTGACTCTGCCCCATGTGGGGACTCAGACCCAGAGGAGCAATCTGCCCCGCAGCCTGCGATCAGGAAGCCCAGCCTCCCCCGCCAGCTTGCAGCCCCCAAGCCACCTGCGAGCAAACAGCCAGCAAGGGGAATCCAGGCTCTGCCAGGGACGGCAGCGGAGGGGCACTGAGAGGAGCAGGCCCAGGACGGGGTCTGGGGGTGGAGGATGCACGCCCCAGGGCGCCCGACTCCAGTGCCTCTTGGGTGGGCATGGGGTCTCAGAGCCTCCCTAAGCTGGGGTCTGCCTGCATGCAGCTCCTGAGTGCCAAACCAACAAGGAAGGGCAGCAGTGGTCCAGAAGGAGGATGAGAGACGGATGGGCGCCGCCTGCAGAGGCTGTGCTGGGTTCCCAGGTGCTGCTGCGCACAGCGCTGAGGGACAAGGCTTCCCTAGCTGCCCCCACAAGCCTGTGGCTGCAGCACACAAGAAGGACTGTGTGCTGTGAGGTACTGGATACAGCTCACCTGCAAGAATGAGCTCTCTCCTCCCAGACCAATACCACAACCCTATCACACACTCCTGCTCCGACTCAGTTTTGCAATCAAAACCTCAGGGAAACGCTAGCTTACCAAAGCAGTGTTTAAATCCTGTGCTTGCTCCTGCAGCCACTGCTTCAAAATGCCTCACATCCTTGCTCTGCTGGGTGTACGCACCTTTCTCCATCCACATGCACACCACTACCTGTCTGTACCCACATCCACACATAGGCTTCTGCTAAAAGGAGTTCAAAGCTTTTGAGGCTCCATTTATTGCCCAGGATGTTTCTATGGCGACTCCCTTCACATCCCATCATTGGCTGCAGAAAGCTTCTGGCCGTCAACAGCTTCAGGTGAGTCGAGGGCCTCAAGCTTCAAGTCACCTGCAGTTGTTAATGCCACCAGCTACAGTTAATTAGGAAGAGATTAACAAAAACCCACCTGAAGTGGCAATGGTGAGTGAGGCAATGTCAGCAAGTAAAGAGGAGTGATCCTGTCTCCTTTCCCTTGGTGGTCTCTGGAGTACTACACCAGGGAGGAGCAACAAAGAGGGGCAGGGAGTATCTGCAAAAGGGTACTAGACAAGCAGTTCTGCTTTCATGATTCCCTGGAAGGACTTCCCAATCAGCAAGGCTCACACAACTACTGTAGCCAGAGCGCAGGACCACTTCACCCTATGCAGTGGCTGGCCCTGACACGCTGCTTCCCAAACCAGGGACAGGATGCTCTCAGCTCTGCTTGGTAAGCACCTGACTAAATGCTTCGACAGGGCAGCTGTGGATTCGTGGCTGTTGCTGACAAACACCAGGCCCAGCATCACCTCCATTGCACCCACAGCTTCTATCATCAGCTAGCTGGGGCCAAATTCAGCACAGATGACAGCAGTGACAGAGTGTGTGAGACAGGCAAGGTTGCTCTCTACTTGTGGAGCAGACCCTGCACACAACAGTTTGATAGTAGTGTTAATAGGCACTTTTGCCTAGAGTCTCAGTCCTGCAGCCTGTGAGCTAAGGCATAGCTCTCTCACAAGAGATCTGAAATTAGGAAGTGTAGCACTGAGGAGAGTCGAAACTGAATGAGCTCTGTTGGGCTTATTGTTCCAGGCTCATCGATGGGACTTCCAGAGCCACAATGAGGGGCAAGGAAGTGAGTAAAAGTGGGGCAGCAGAATGGGGCAGAGAGGAGGCAAGTGCAGATTTCTCACAGACAAGAGAAGCAGGGCAGCACTGGGAATCCAGAGAAGTGCTGCCATTTGCTGAAAAAATGTCATTAGGTTGCAATGAGTATTATAACCTTCACCTGTGTTTAGTGAGCTATCCTGAGACGGGGCACCCAGCAGAAAGGAGACACTTCCTGAAAAGCACCTTGATTTTCAGCACTGCTTGTAGGTTTAGCAGCAGGAAATGATCCAGTCCAAACCTGGCCCTTGGGCTGGAGCACAGATGGACCAGCTTGGGGCTGGCTGCCTTTCCTACACCCAACTGCACCACTACCCCCACTCAAAAGAAGAACAATGCAGGGGCCTCAGCTTAGCGGCGTCTGCCTTCCACCTTTTGCTCAAAGAGGCCTTATAGGACCTCTGGGGAGAACTGCCTGACAGCACCAGGGCTGCCTCTATCCGCAGGTGGTACCAGTGTGCACACTCACCACCACAGCCCTTCCCTGCGCTGGAGCAGGGCAGCCAGGCACCGGTAGGGAGGCTGGGTCAGCTCAGCGAGGAGGCGGCAGAGCAGGCACTCTGAAACCCAAAGTTTAGAGATAAAAGCCATGCCCAGCCCGCTGAGGCACAGGCAGCCCCAGACCAACCCACGCACTGTGAACGGTCTCTCCTCACACTCCCACCTCCTAGTAGTGTTGTCTATCCCCATTTGCCTTACATGCACCAGGTAATGTTAATAGCAAAGGGAGCTCTGCAGCAGGCTCTACACCCAGCTGCCAGCTACCACATGCCAATGCCCACAGCGTCCCACAGGCCCTCAAAGGAAAAAAGAGAAGGTGCCGTAATACTGTCAAGGAGGTGGAGACATCCATTTGCAGGGAGAACTCAACCACACAGCAGGAGGATCAGAGGAACAGCATCACCAAGAAGAGGACCCACAGCTTCCGTAGGAAAAGAACCTACACGCTCTGCAGGTATCCCAGCTGGCTTTGTGGTATTAGGAAAGGCAGAGATTGCTGAAGAAGATATCCGCTTTTGCTACCCAGACATTGCACTGTAGAACCAGCACTGAAGTGCTATCCAACAACCCTTCCTCAACAGTATAACACAGAGCTACCTCCTCTCAGCTGCAGCACAGAAGACAATGAAAAGAAAGAAAAATGAAGGAGAGACAGAGCCAGACTAAAGTAAAGTCTGGACTAGTCTCTGAAAACAGGGTTGTTGGAAAGGATAAGACTTAAAATTACTGTAATGTGCTGTATTCCTTGTATGGACTTTGCAAATAATAAAAAGTGATAATTAAATGAAAAAGAAATTGTGAACTGGGAGGATGGGTCTCTGCAGCGGCTACCGGCAGGAACAGAAAGCCCCTCCACAGCTCTCTGAAGCAGAAACTAACCCACAAACTGAATGCAACTGCAGACACAGATGCCTCACAAGGCTGAGCAGGTACTGGGCACCCAACCCATGCTAGGTAACGGGTGAGTCCCAGTCCAAACCCCTGCAATGAGCTCCCCATATACCAGGTCTGCACAGGAGCAGGGAAGGCTGATAGGCAGCAATATTGCTGCCCAAACTCAGCCACAAAGACCCAGCTTTTCTGCTGGGGTGGAGCAGGGACTGTGCTTCATGAGCAACACGGCTCACAGGAACATGCAGGCATGAGCCCTGCAAATGCTCGAGTAGCCAAATCCAAGGGGCAGAACTCGGCATCCTCACCTGCAGCCCAGGGCACAGCCACAGGCAGACATCGCCCAAGGACAAGGTAAAATGGGGGAGCCCTGCTAGCTGGAGAGCAAACAGCTGGCAGGTGCTAAGGTGCAGGGCAGGATGCTCTCAGGGCTACAAACGGTCTGAGGCAAAGCTGATTACATCCCTCCCCATTGGCCACCCTTCCCTGCAAAGGAATGCCATGGAATAAACTGGTGGTAGAGACAAAAGAGATCTAGTGAACAGCAAGGCACTGTACACCATGTCCACCTACCACCTCAGGCAAGGAATCTTGTTGGGACTCATGCCCACCTAATCTTTATATGTAATTTTTCAAAAAAGCAGATCACTCAAAATGGCCCGTGCCTCAGGATATGTATGGACTTATCTGCAGGGAAGTGTCATTGCTTGTAAACCCAAACACAGTTGCATAACCACATGGTTAAAAGATAACGACACAAATTCATACATGGTTGTGTTCTTATGTACAAATACTGTTTAGCAACATGATGTCAAAAGAACACAAGTATCACCACACTATTTCTCCTTCAGTCTGTTTTTCTTTACTTTCCAAATATGGGCTTTCAAAATATAAAAAGAATTATTTGAAAAATATGTAATTATACTTTAAAGGAATAACATCAGATCAAATCCCACCTAAAGTCCGGTTTTATTTCAAAGCTTCCACGAACAATCTAATCCTTCTAACAAAATAAAGTCCATGGGTAGCAAAAGGGGTTTCAAGCAAACAAGCCTGTCCCCCACAATATTTGCTACCAAATTTTACTGCTATGGGCCACTGATTAGAAGCACAAAAGTAAAATTTGCTAGGAAAAAAGCCTGCTAGCTCAATATCATTTTCAAAGTGCAAAAACTCCCAAAAGCTTATCGGACAATATATACAACAAACAGTAAATTATGACCCTATTCTGAGAATCCTTACACACAAGCAAGGAACTATGGATTTTTCAAATATGATATTGCATTTTAAATCATGAAAATATCATATTATTTGATACAGAGCTAGGAAAAATAGGATTTTAACTGTTATTTTTAACGCACTGACAGCCTTTTCATTTTTTTTTTCTGGAGACCTGCTAGCTTCTTTTGAAAAAGAGTTTTAAAATCGACCTTGTTTCACTAGCCACTTCTCTGTCCTAGGTATGAAATCACCATATCATATTATAAAGTGTCAATGCACCAAAAAGCAAAGGGCATCTTTTTTTTTTTTTTTTTTTAGGCAGGAACAAAGCTGGCTCTTTTTACCTATGAAACAGCACATACTTTTTCTTTCACAAGCCCACCAATTTCAACACTGTATTATTCAGCAACCAGCGTTTCATACAGAGACCAAACCTCATTTGCTCTGACCCCCACCTCACGGGAGCAGAGATATGTACGTGATACAAAAGTCAGTACAGAATCTGGGCCAGCTCATTCAGATTTCAGTGGGCTCTACCCTGTGCTACACTCAGGGTACTGTCAACATTTTCAGGGATTTCATCAATGAGCAGCAGAACCACCCTTTGGCCTTGAACACAAACAAACATAGTATCAGCACAGGAAAACCATTTCAGATTCTTGTTTCCATTTCCCCCTGCTATGTGATACCCAAAGCCAGAGAACCAATTTATTTTCAGCATTTGAAAACTGATGTACCAGGATCATGACCTCCAACCCCGATAATTGTTTGCTGCAAATACTCGTTACCCAGTGCTCATGCAAGAGGTGGAGAGCATCCACCAGCCTCATAAGGGAAAACCTGGCAAAGCCTGGGCTCTGTCTGAGCTGGGCACAAGATCTACAAGTACGGAGACTGCAGGCTTCAGCCATTCTTTGAACATTAGGTACTCTGAAGAGATAGAAACAGGTCCCAAAGAAACAGTGATCATCTGAGATTTCCTTGGTGGCGTTCAAGACTATGGTATTGGCTGTCGTTGCAAACCATGGTATTTTAACAGCATAGTACCAGCCTAATAGCAGGGACAGAGAGGCACATCTCCATTTATTTCCTCAGGCCATGCAAGCAAGCTGTGGAGAACCAGAGCTCTGGTGGAGCCACCCTTCTTAGGTCTCTCAGGTCCAAAGTCTTCCCTGAGCTGCACTGCACTGTCTTATGAACTTATGCCTGAACTCTTGAGCCTGTCTCTCCTTGCTGCTGTCTACACCATCATCCCTGTAACTGGTCTTGTTCACGCATAAAATGAGGTTAGAAGAAAAGACAACATAGATCTCTGCAGATTGTAAGGGATGTTACAACCGTCAGAAATCAAACAAAAAAGAAAAGAGGCATCTATTGCATCCCTCCTTCCCCTGCTGGCACCGCGAGCGACCGCAGGAGCCTGGCTGCCACAGGATGTGCTCCCAGGACGCTCTGCAAGATGCACTTGGCATGGCAGCTCTGGGCCTGGACGAGCTGCTGTAGCTGGGCATGCAGAAGGAGCAGACGTGGCTGCAGCACTTGCTCCCAGGCGGCCTGTGCACAGCCATTTGGGAACCACATTTTAAATGAGGAAAGTGCTAGTTTTAGCACAGTTATTTTTAGTTTGTTGTTAGAAAAATGTGGCTCTGTAAAGAGAGATGTTACCCTGCCTGCTAAAAGGACTCGGGCAGGACTCCTCGGGCATCTCGGCCGCACGTTCACACACATCCCCAGGCAAAGCCCCCGTGGCAGCTAGCGCGAAGGGCTCCGGTCTCAGCAAGAAAAGCGGGGAGACGGCTCTTGGCTAGGAAGCAGCCCAAAGAAGATGTTTCACGATACCACCGGTTTAAAAAGGAGCTGCGGCTCCTGAAGCCCCCGAGCGCTTTCACTGAAGGCTACGCTGAAACCCCGCTGCTGACAGAGCCGGCGCCGGAGCCCCGGCGACCACCGCGCTGGGCGCCCTGGCAGCGATGCCCGAAGGGGCACAAAACCTCCGGCTCCACCCGCCCCCCCCAGCGCCGCGAAGCGACCCAACGCTCCCGCCCCGGCGCGAGTTCCGCGGCGCCCCGCCGTGCCGGGGCTGCGCGGCCCGAGGTGGCTGCGACCCCGGCCGCAGCCCCGCGGTCCCGGGGCGGCCGGGAGCAGGGCCGAGCCCGCACTCACCTGCGGGGAGCGCCGGCCGCGGCCCCGCCGAGCGGCAGCAAAGTTTGCGGCGCGGCGAGGGACGGCGAAGTTGGGCTCCCCCGCCGCGCCCGCCCCGCCGCGCCCCGCCGAGCCCCGCCGCCCGCGCCGGCTCTTACCTGGGGCGGCGGCCGCGGCGGCCCCCCCGCGCGGGGCGCTCGGCCTCCCGCGGCATCCTGCGCGGCACCCGGGCGGCGCGGCGCCCCGGCCCGGAGCGGGGCGCCCCGGCAGCCGGGCAGGGAGCGGAGCGCCCCGGCAGCGCGGCCCGGAGCGGATCGCAGCCCCGGCAGCCGGGCGGGGAGCGGGATCGCGGCGCCCGGCAGCCCGGCCCGGAGCGGATCGCGGCGCCCGGCAGCCCGGCCCGGAGCCGATCGCAGCCCCGGCAGCCCGGCCCGGAGCCGATCGCAGCCTCGGCGCGGCGGGCGGCGGCGGCGGCGAGCGGAGCCGGCTGCTGGCACCGGGCGGGCACGGCGCGAGGCGGGGCGCGGGCGGCGGGGTGTGTGGCTGGGGATGCATGTGCGGCGAGAGCCGCCTTCCTCCCCCTCGCTTCCTTCGCTCCCTGCCTTCCCTCCTTCCCCGCCAGCCCTGCCCAGCCCAGCCCAGCCCAGCCTCTGCTGGAGACTCTGAGAATGCAGCGCCGGGTCCCCGCCCGGGACCGGCCCCGGGGCGGCCGGCGCCGGGGACCCTCCCCTGGAGACCGGCCGCGGGCACCGGCCCTGGGGACCCCGCCGCGGGGACCGGCCCGCTCCGCGCCTCGGGACCCGGCGCCGGGGCCCTGCCCCACCCGTGCCCTCGGGACCCGCCCGGCCCCGGCCCCGGGGACGGCTGCCGCCCCCCTGCGGGCCGCCGCGGCCCCCCCGGGAGGGCGGGATGGTGCTGCCCGCAACGCGGACCCTCTCCCCCGCCCCGCGGTGCCAGCGGCCCTACGGTGCCCCGCCCCGGGCACCCGCGTCGCCTCCGCCGACCCCGGGGCCGTGCCTGCCCGCGGGCCCTCGGCAGGGAGCGAGCGGCGGTGCTGGCGGCGGGGAGGCAGACCTGGCCTCCCCGGGGCCGGGCCCGGCCCCTCCGAGCGCCAACGCCGGGCGGCGCCCGGGGCTGAGGACGCACGAACTCTGCGCATGGGAGCAGAGTCACGGAGACATCCGGCAGGTCAGGGAGACCCCAGCCCGCCCTTCCCCAGCCCCTGAATGGGGCCAGATCCCGATGGCCCGGTGGCCGCCTGGCAGGAGCTCCGGGAGGGGCCTCTGGGCACCGCTGGGGCTGGGGCTGGGGATGGCCGACCCCCTCCTGATGTGCACCGGGGCGGCCATGGCAGCCGGCATCCTCAGCACCCACCTCAGGTCTCAGGTGCTTCTTCCAGAGCCCTGCTTGAAGCGTGGCAGGCGCCATCCAGGCTCAGCAGCACTCAGGGGTTGCAGGGGCAGGAACGGCCGCACAGCTCACTGCCTGCAGTAGAGAGTCACGTACCAGCAGGATCCACAGCAGAGTGCCACGTTTACAGACCACTCTGGGCACGATCAGGACAGGTGGAAGCTGGGAAGAAGCTCAAGGCTGGTGAGGCTGCAATATTATTTTGGGACAGATAAATCTGATCGTGGTTTAGCCACAACTCAGGATAACAGCCCCCAGTGGGACATTTTCCAGTCTCCACTGTCCAGGGTCTCACATCTTACCTGGAGAAAAATGCTCTCCTGCTTCCACAGCAATCTCTGGTATTGGGCCTTGGAGTTTGGCCCTGGAAGGAACACGAGGGAACACCGGAGAAGGGAATGCCCTGTTGCTCCACGTGTGCAGCACCTTGCACATGGCAAACAAATCCTCTGCTTGGCCAGTAAGGGGCCGAGAGCCAGTGGTAACCCAGCAGCAGGTTACCCCACAGACCACCTGGGTCTGCTGCTTCCTGCACAGGCAGGTGGCCTGCAGGTCAGGGAGAGGCGGATGGAAAGCAAAAGAGAGTGGTTTATAACCACAGCATGAATCCAGGAGTGACTCCTCCTTTCCAGGACCAAGAGATGAACAGGGCACAGATCCAGCAGCAGCAGGCTCAGGCAGCTCTCCTCCCCACCTTTGCACTGGTTCGTACAAGGCTTCCCATCCTCATATTACTGCATGACTCCCACCCTCAAAGGCCAATGGGGCCCTGAAGAAGACCTAGGAAATACTCCATACCAGCCCCTTCAGACATGGAAGCATCTAGAAATGTCCTCAATCCCAGTGTGAGAGCAAGAAACCTCCCAGCTGCAAGCACTGCTGCCAAAGTAGATCCCACTTGTGCCTGCTGCTCTTGTAGGGAAAGGAGCAAAGCCTGGAGTACAGCTGCTCCACCACTAACACTGTCTGCAAACAGAGACCTTCCGCAGTGCCAATCTAGCCCTAGGACAGCTGCTGGGCTCTTGTGCGAACATTGACACAGGCACTGGGAACACCCAGATCCTTTCCCTGGGACAGCCAAGAGGCTGTCTCTCACAGTGCAGTGGCAGCGCAGATGGAGCTGAGCCCACCTGGCAGAAAGTATCCAATAAGCTGGTGTGGTACTGGGTGGAGATGGTTCCCGCGCTTGTCTGTAGTTGTTGTGCCCTTTTCCAATCTGTTTTTGCTAAGACCCCCTTACCGTGGAGCCAGGGAAGGTTTGTCTCTCCTTCCATCACCCCCTCCCCATCTCACAGCTGGTCCGTGCCTAATCTAGTTGAAGATGTCCCTGCTCATTGCAGGGGGGTTGGACTAGATGGCCTTTAGAGGTCCCTTCCAGCCCACACCATTCTATGATTCCATGATTCTGTGATGCTATGCCCTCTTGCTGCTGCCCTGCAGGGTGCCAGTAAGGCCAGCCAGACCTGCCCCAGCCCAGCTCCCAAACGAGCCCCAGAGAGCACTGTAACAAGGCACATTAAGACAGTCCTTCCCTGAGACCTGAAGTCGGCAGTGCTTCAGGGTATGCCCAGGTCACACAGTAGCACAGGCCAGCAGCTGCCCCATGCACTGTGGGGAAGGGGTGACGGAGGATGCGAAGCAGGAGAACAAGGACCACCTGTGACATGATCGCTCCCTTTGTGAGCACGACTCCCCACATGCGCCAGCACTGAACGCAGCCTCCACAGCTCCGTCCTGCAGCCGCTCTCAAAAGTTGACATGTCACTTTCATGTCATGTCTTGTATTCTCAGTGACAGGAGGATGGATGTGTCATCCTTTGACTTTGCTGCCATCCCCTTTATCTCCATGGGAATTTAGTCCTCATCTGGCTTCTCCTTTCCTCTTATTCCCATCATTGCTTTATCCCAGCATTCAAATAGCTCTTTTGTATTTCCTAGCTCTCCTCTACTTGCAGCACTCTTCCCTTATTCTGATATACTCTCCCCATCTCGTTGAGCTCCAGGCCCCTTTGCTTTTGTCTCTCCCTGTCTTTCCCTTTCTTTCTGCTAGTGACTTGTTCCTTCTCTTGTGATTTGTCTTCCCTGCTCTGTCCCTTTCACTCATCTGTTCTCCTTATCTCTTTTTGCTCCTTCCTCTTCCTTTTCCCAGTCTTTGCACTCCCCCCCTCCCTCTGTGTGCCTTTGTCTGTAAGGAGTTGAAAGTTAAAAGCTTTTCCAACTTGATCCTGAGCAGCTTTCCCTGGTGCTTTCATCTCTATAACACATTTGTAAAACTACTCAGACTGAAGAGCCATGACATGAACAACTAAAGAAATATCAGAAAGAAACAGGACTCCCAACATGGGAGAGAAATTTGCCTTCTCCAAGAAAAATCTCCCTGGTTCACTAGCACTGAGGTTCTCTCTCCACAGTTCCTGTAATCACAACATAAAACCTGTTTACTAAGATTTCCTCTTCCTGGGCTCATCCTCCTCCCTGGTGAGTTCGGTGCTGGGAGGGGTAGACACGGGGTGCCCAAGAGCTCCCCATCACCTCCTGCCAGAAAGTAGCCATGACCGCCCTGCTCTCCCTCCCCTCTCGCTAGCAGCTCCTGCCAGGTTTTTCACTCCTGCTGTACCACAGACTGCTAGCCAGAGGGAAGGGTTGGTCACACCAGGAAAGATGCTCTGGCTCTTGTCCAGTCCTGCTCCCGGCTCCTCCTTCATGCAAAAATGGCAGAGACCTGGCAAACTCTCCCAGCTGATGTGTCACCAGCCCCCCGCAGCTGCCAGAAGGAGTTCTTTCTTACCACTTTCTCATGTGTTCCGTGCAGGGTCCAGCATTGTTTGCGGTACAGCAGCTGCAGACAAGGACTTCAGGAAAATTCAGGGAAGAAGTACTTTCAAGCCATTGCTTTCTTGGTGCTTCTGTGCAGCCTGTGCTTTGCAGGGTTCATGTGTGAGCACAGAAGTATGGTCAATCTAACCTGTGACCAGTGGCAGGGAATTCCAGAGTTGCCAGTACAGATCTATGCTCTGTCACATGGAGCAAGTCAAAGTGCTGTCTGCTTACTTGGAAATCTGTTGCTGAGAAGCCCATGAATCCTGGTTATTCTCACAACTCTACAAGAGATTAATCTCGCTAAGTCCTCCTCCTTCTTCGCTATTGGAGAAACAGATTCAGCACAGGACAAGCTCTGTGACTCACCTCTCTGTTGGCAGAGCCAGGTCCCATTAATCTAACTCCCTGTCTAATGTCCACATTTGGCTGGCAGGCAATCCATCTCCAGTCCAGCTCTCTGTCCAGGATCCAGCTCCCCTGTCAGTCAGCGCCTATCTAACGCTGGGTGCCCTGCAGGGCTTCTCCCTGGCGGGACAGGGGCAGTCTGCAGCCTACTGCCCAGGATGACAGCAGGGGACAGAATCTGGGATGGATGGGTACTTGCTAGGCAAAGCAATATCTGGCTGCAGTCGCAGCTGGGCTCAACATCTGCTCAGCAGACCTGTTTTCATTCTCTCGCCTCACCCCGCCTCATCTCAGCAGAACAGAGATTCACATACCTCAGTCCCACCAGTCTCGCTCTTCATGGGGTGCAGGATTCAGCCTGCTGCCCTCCAAATTCACCCTGAAAGGAGCCGAACACTGGGTGTTAGGACTGGAAGAGAGGGCTTTGCTCCCAGAGCTGCAGCTCAGGATGCCATAAAGGCTGCATGGAAGCAAGTCCCCCTGCCAAACTCCCTGCAGAGGGTCCCTGGGTGGTCACATTTGCTCCTGCTGTGCCCAGCAGCCACCTCTCGCAAGCTGCATGTCCTTGCCTCACACTGCCTGTCTCCTGGGGGCTGCAATGTGGGATGCCACATTACACGCCCTGATGCCTCCTGCCTCTTCCTGGATGCTGCTCTGGCACAGGTCTAGAAAGATGGATCCCACAGGCTGGTTGCACCACAGGACTTTCTTCATACCCCGCTGCTAGGGAGAGGCCTCTGCACCTCCTAAAAGGCCCGGCACTGAAATTCCTGATGGAGATAGGGGCAAGAGCTGAAGGCAGCAATTCTGTGCTCATACAGGTCCTGCAGAGTTGGAGACACTCCTTAACACACCACAGAGCGTGCCCACGCGAAGCTGGAGCTGACACAACGTGGCTGGGAGGGGCACAGCCCAGCGCTGCCCTAAGTTTGCTGGG
Organism: Haliaeetus albicilla; assembly: GCF_947461875.1. Classification (NCBI taxonomy): domain Eukaryota; kingdom Metazoa; phylum Chordata; class Aves; order Accipitriformes; family Accipitridae; genus Haliaeetus; species Haliaeetus albicilla. Next base: position 706,361 of record NC_091484.1, on the reverse strand, counting down.
CACGTATGAGCCAAAACCCCCAATCTATTGCCCAGAGCCATTTCTCACATGCCACCCCGCTTACTCCTGCCAGCCAAACAGCCCTGCCTTGCTGAGGCTCTTTGGTGCTGCTTCGAGTCTTTTCCTGGGAGTGTTCCCACTATCCCACACATTTAGGCACTGCCTGTCACCAGAGCATGGCAGCTTCCCCCATCTTTATTCTCCCCAAGTACTGTGTCATTTGCAGACTCCACAGTGTCAGCCTTGTGATTAGATTCCAATGCCTTTATGAATAATTTGTTGTGCAATTATAAAGCAAATATTTAATTGAACTTTATGTAAAATTGCTTCTGCCTCTGAGTACTGAACCACTGGTTTGGGATAGGGCATCGTCTGACCACACCAGCGCCCAGGAGCCCCACGAAGAGGCTAGCAGCAAACTGTCAGACTCCTTTCCCAGCAGCCTGTGGCCTGCATGCAGACAGCTGGCCCTGGCCGCTCCCAGCTGAGCCTGTGGAGGGGAGTGCTAGGGATGGCTCTGCATTGGCCCCAGAGACTGCCACAGATGCACCAGCTGCAATATCGCAGTGCAGCTCCCTTCCCTTGGGAGCATGTCCTTGGGCACTAGCAGCAGAACGTGTCTTCCCCAGCTGAGCAGCAGAACGAACCAGCTGGAGCATTCCCACAGTGTGACCAGTGCTACGTTGGAAGAGCCCAGCATGAAGTATGTCACTGTAGAAAACATCTTTGTGACAAGTTGTTGGCAGTCAGGTTTCAGCACAAGGATAAGAACAGATGCAAAGACACCGGCTTTCCTTCTTTCCAGTCCTTTTCCTTCCTGGACAAGACTGGAGTATGCAGATTGGAAAGCTGCACTGCAGCCAACTCTTTAAGGGAGGGAATGCCTTTGCTCACTGGCCATGTCTCAACAACATGGGGCACCAGTCTGAATTGATAACAAGAGCTTTGGCACCAGGGTGCCCATCCTGGGAGAGGCTGCTCAGCACACACTAGGGCCAGCGGTCTGTGCAGAAATACTCTATGTACCATGACATCACCTGCAGGCTCAGCTGGAAGAGTTTGAATGTAGGGGGTCTGGACACACCTCAGATTGGCCATGGTATCGCCTCTGTAGGGAAAAACATCTATATCAGCAAAACCAACAGAACTGGACGAAATCCTAATTTACCATGGTCTGTAAAAGAGGCTGAAGTGCCTATTTCCAGTGAGGAGAATTTGAAATTGAAAGAGGAAAACGAGTGCATTGAAGAGATCAGAAGCTCCTTTCCAAGCGCGTATCTGGTGCAGGTAATTGCTAACTGACCTGGAGGGGCTCTTGAAATTGACCTAATGCAGCAGATTCTGCTGCTCAGAGCGACTCTGGGGCTGGGGACAGGCATGCGCATACAGTACCCCCAGCTGAGAGGCTGGCATGACAGGACAGGCTGCTGTGCAGTCACGGGGCTAGCAAGGGAAAACGCAAAGCCTGAGGCCAGGGAGGTGTTGCAGAAGGCAACAGTGGTCTGTGTGGTGCTCACCCCTGTCAGTATCCTAAACCTAGCCAGAGTATGTTCAGCTGGAAGAAAGGGCCTGGTTAGCTGCTGGAAGCTGGACACTTGTCCATGCATGGGACAGGCCTATCTGCAGTGATGGGGGAAGGAAGGCTTGGAGCCTAGGCTGGAGCGGCTATGCTGATGCGCTGGGAAGGGGTGGATGGGGAGTCTGCTCAGATGAGCTCAGCAGCTGAGGCACTGGATGTGGACCACGAGGCGGGAGCTGGAGTCCCTGCTCCAGTGCTGAAGGGTGCAGAAATGTAACGTATCCTGCTGACAGGAGTGCATGCTTATGAGTTTCTCCACGCAGACCCTAGTAAAGAACAGCAGTTCCCTGTGGGAGTCTGGGGATATCCCCTTCCCCAGCAGCACTTTCTTGCCTCTCAGCTCAGCTTGGGCAGCCCCTTCGCTCAGCTCTTGCTTTTATGGCTACAGATGAAGCAGCGCAACTTGCCCTTTGGCTCCCAGCCACATGCTCCCTTCTGCCAGCTCACCCCAGGATCAGGTCCATTAGCTGTTGCCTCTGGCAGCTCCCCTTGCTTCCCAGTCCTTGTTGCTTTTCACTCACAGGTGTTAAAGGTTCCTTTCAAGATGCACCCTTCTGCTTCCTCTGCAATCCAGGCATTTCTTTAATAAATAGCACTTGTACTGGCTCTGTGATGTCTATTTGGCTTCGTGCTTTCATCTTCACTGCTGGTTGTGCCCAGCGTGAAATGCTGCCACTCAGCCTATAAAAATTAATGGTTGGGGCAGTTATTTAGAATCATAGAATTGTTTAGGTTGGAAAAGACCTTCAAGATCATCAAGTCCAACTGTAAATCTAACGCCGCCAAGTCCACCACTAAACCATGTCCCTAAGTGCCACATCTACACATCTTTTAAATACCTGCAGGGACGGTGACTCAACCACTTCCCTGGGCAGCCTGTTCCAATGCTTGACAACCCTTTCAGTGAAGAAATTTTTCCTAATATCCAATCTAAACCTCCCCTGGCCCAACTTGAGGGCACTTCCTCTTGTCCTATCGCTTGATACTTGGGAGAAGAGACCAACCCCCACATTGCTACAACCTCCTTTCAGGTAGTTGTAGAGAGTGGTAAGGTCTCCCCTGAGCCTCCTCTTCTCCAGATTAAACAACCCCAGTTCCCTCAGCCACTTCTCGTAAGACTTGTGCTCTAGACCATTCACCATGCTTATTAGTTTCCCCGCGCAGACCATGAAGCTATGCCCTAGACATGCACTATAACAAACAAGAGCAAAGAAAATGTGGGAAAGGCAGAGGTTCGGGCTACCAGGTCTGGGCTGCATCCAAAAGTCCCAGCTACATGGAAAGCTTAGGACAGGGCTAACTGGCAGGAGGAGCATGATTCAGCCTCCTTTTCTCATTCTCTCCATAGTAAACACACATGCATGTATGCTCACTCTCTCTCTCTCTCTCTCACACACATACACACTTCTGTGGCCCTGACACCAGCCGAGAGCAGAGAGAAACAGGGCTCAAAGCAATCGTAATCTTCCCAAAACAATGGTGGGAGAACTGTGGTACAGTGAAAGCTACAATCGGCTGCAAAAAGCTGCGGAGAGGATGTAAGCTGGAAAACAGTTTATTTCTGGTATTAGGATGGTTTTTGGACTCACATCCCAGAAAGGCAGGGTGATCTGGCCACTTCTGGAGTACACTAGTGCCGAGTCCAGCACTCTGAAGGATACATGCTCTGGATTGGGAAGACCACCATAATATGGTTGGGAGGGACCAGCAGAGCCCTCCTGCACCGAAGGGAAAGGAAGCCCTGTCCAGTGCCTACATCTAGAAGGTGCAGCACCAGACCCAGCTCTGCTTATCTCTCATCATGCCCAGTCCTCTCTGACTCAAATCCTGCTCAGCCACCACCACTGTTAGATCCACTGCTTTTAACAGACAATATATGTGCATATCCAGTCAATACCCTGGCGTCCTTCATCCCCTTGGCAGCCCCTGTTGTACTCAGTTCTCTTTAGAGTTATGCTTTCCTTGTGCCATTTATTGTTCTGCTGTTGCCAGTAGCAGGCTTCTCTGTGTATATGATAAGCTTCTACAGCTTTTCCAAAGTGCAACTGCAGGAACCTGAACATCCCAAAAGACATGTTGTAAGTGCATCATGTTGAGCCTCTCTGTTCACTCAATTACCAGGATCCAGAGAATGATCCTAACTTTCTAAAAATGTTAGTATTTTCAAACTGTGCAATTGTGTCTTCCCTAATACTTTTCAAATGGCCCAGTACAGGTATTTTTAGAATAGATTCAAACATAGTCCAGCTCACCCTTTGTGCACATAACTAAGTACTCACCTGTTTAGCTGTTGTACACCTGCTTTTCCTTTTTCCAGGGATACCATCCTCCTAACCTACCTTGAAATTCTTTGTCTTGAAGTTAGCTGTGGCATAGGATCATAGAATGGCATCTCTTGACTGTTTTCAGCACTTCACAGGGTAAAGTCTATGAGATGCTCCTACTGGCTGAAAGTCCTCCAGAGCCATGGCTATGGCTGCAGTTTTTATGAATACACATTCTGAATCTCATCTTGCAGGCTTTTATGAGGATATGGTTTAGGGCCACATTTGTTGTAACTTGGAGTTTTCTGGGAAATACACCTACTTTCTGTAGGTGCTCCATATCCATTGCCAGTGATGGTTTCTCCCCTCCAATGGGTGCTCCTTTGGGTGGGCAGAGGAGTCCTCTTGCCCAGCAGACTTCTGCTGTTGCAGCTTCTGGCTCTTGTACCTACACTTGCCTTTCCTTTTACGCTGTATGCAGAATTCTGCAGATTAGTCTGTGTGTTCACAATTCTCACAGATCCTCAGCTCCAAGGTTTTACTGCAGGTCTTTAATTCTGTCACATATTGATCAACTGTTTCTGCTTGCGTGAAAAGGATTGGAAATGTTAAAATGATTCATTGTTTTGTGGAATACACAGCCACATTTTTTCATGTTTACATTTTCTCTTACACATTCTTTTCCTCCTCCCACCCGAAGCACAGAGACTAGGGCTTTCGCGTTAGTGCTTCTTTCATTTGCACTAATTGCTGTTAAGTGGATCTCAAACTGCCTGACAGTTTCCGTTTTCTACTGCATCCCGGCAGGGAAGGATTTAATGCTGGACCCTGTGACATGCTTGTTAGTTCTTCCAAAAGCTCCTGGAAATCACTAAAGTCCGTACTTAAATTTTGTCAGAGCCACTTGGCAAAGAGAAGCATATGTATGAGGAAAAGATTGTCTCCATTGGGGTTGCTACTGAACCAGCCCTAACAGAAGTGACTTAGCTTTCGGAACAGTGAATTGCAGGGGGTTAAAAATAATTTCCCAGAGTATCTTTCTGTGCCCCCTGTCCTGAGAACTAGCAACACTTGACATTGTGCAAGCACAGACTACAGAGACCACTGAAGGCAGCACACATCCCCTGGGACATGGGGAGGGAAGTCTCATCTGCTTCTGCACCCTGTGGTTCAATGCACCCTGAGAGAGTCAAGCAGCGGTGTGCTCTGCACTCAGCAAAGATGAGCAGGTCAGCCAAAAGCTCTGCATTGCCATTGCTCAGCACACCGCAAGTCCTTCCTTCCTCCACCAGTATCTGGAGACAACAGGCTGGTGACCCTAGAGGCATCTCCTTTCGCCCAGCAGCAGCTAGCCCTTAAGTCAGCTCTCCAGCAGGTCATGTTTGCCCATTGCCGGCTTCACTGTGCTTCAGAGCTGCCAAGACACACACACTGGTTTAGCATTTAACGCCTCCTGGCCCTGGGCTGGCAAGCAAGACTCCGAGTCCCTCACCCAGGCATGATGCTGTGGTTCAGTCCATGGCACACACAGTGATCCTCCAGTGCTGGTGCTGCGGAGCCGCCTCATTGCAGAGCAGCAGCCGTTACGGGCAGCTACGTGAAAATGAGCCAAGTGCCCCTGTGGTGCCCTGGGACCCTTGACCTCCAGGCCAGATCTGGAAGGCTATGCCTTCGCAGGGCCATGCAATGTTCAGAGTGTGGCTCCTTAGGGAATCTTTGAAATTGCCTTTGGAGAAACAGCAGCAGCCCCTGCACCATGGCCCTGGGGCAGGAATGAGGAGCAGGCTACACATGCCACTTCCTTCTCTTAAACTTCAAACACACCATCAGACCTAAATTATTCACTTGTAATCCCTGGAGCTGGCAGCAGCTCAGAGAGGATCCAGCTCAGGTGATAAGAAGGAAGAAAGAAAAAAAAGAACCCATTAAATTTAAAAACCTCTGAGAGTCATAAAATGTAAAAATATATTCAGGACAGGAGCCAGGCCAGGATGGGGAAGCTGGGTGCAAGCAGGGTCTGACACTGGCAGCTCTCTGAGCATGAGGGGGTACCACGGAAGATGAGGGAACCTGAGGCTGAGAAGGCTGGTGGGGCTTGGTGGACCTGGGTGCTCAGCTCTGTTACCTCTTCTAACTCCTCATGGTCCTTTGTCCTCTCTCTGTGGTGTAAATGGAGTGAGAAAAGAGCAGGAAACGCGCAGAGGGAGTAGAGCTGTGCTAAGAGTGTCCAACCCAGGCTGAGAGCACTCCTGCTCTCCAAGGTGGCAGTCAGGGGACTGCCCTCTCCCTCTCCGCAGCCAGACCCCTGGCTCAGTCTCCCCAGAGGTGTTGGGGATCCCCAAAGCCAAGGTGTAGAGCAGCTGTGTCATGGTGCCAGCAGAACGCAGCAGCCCCATCCCCAGAGACACGGCTAAGATGCCCAGAGCTGCCTTGGCTCCGGCAAAATACTTGGAAAGCTCTTGTTTACTGGGACCTAACACAGTTACAAAGCTAACTGAAAACAGAGAGCAGCTCCTGGCAAGGCACAGACTGCAGAGAGCTGGGATGAAAGCATTTAAAATGTCTTGCTTCACCAGCTTGGCTGTCCCTGTGCCCACCAGCTTCAGTCTGCTCCTGCAGTGAGTGCTCCGTCACCTCTGAAACAAACTGCATCGATCAGAAACACTCCCACCTCAGGCCTGGAAACATGTCCTGGCACAGCTCCCCCGGAGCCAGCACCCCTCCCCATCTGCCAGGGACAGAGCAAGCAGCAGGCACCTGAGGGTACCGCTGCTTTGCACTGTGCCATGCAGAAGCATCTGCAGCCAGTGGCACAGCTGCAGCCCAGCTCAATCTCCACAGCACAGCAAGCCCAAGCCCCACACCTCTGCCTCCGGCCAGGCTATGCAAAAGCAAGAGGGTCTGACAACAGGGTGGTGGGCACCCACTAGCTCAGCCCTTCCCAGAAGTTCCGGGGATAGCTTCAGGAGACACAGGAGAGATGACAATGTCCTGGATCAGCCTCAGTGGCTCTGCAGTCACAGTGCTTGACAACACCACAGGGAAGGTCTTCAGTCTGAGCTCCGTCCAGGCAGGTGGGCAGCTCTCCCTTCACCTTCAGCTGCCACCAGTGGCACATTGCAAACAGCTGTGGGGAGGACAGACAGAGAGCAGCGATGCGGACACTGATCAAGTCCGCCAGCAGATCCCCGATCCCCGGTGTCCAGTGCCCTGGCAGACCTCGGCAGGGCAGAGGGCAGGATTCAGGAGAGGACTGCGCCTCACAGCAGTTGGGAGAAGTAATGGCTTTAGAGTCTCAAAGGCCTTGGGCAACCTCTTACTGCAGCCCACTGGCAATCCATTCCCAATGCTCTGGACTATGACCCAGGCTGAGCTTTGCGTTTCCAGCTTCTTGCAACATAGCTCCAGCTGCCTGAGCCAACTCAAATCCTGGGGCTCCGTATCAGCTCCCATCTGCGTAACTGAGATGAGAAAAGCGGCTGCAGGCACTGCTGGGGTTGCACCAACCTGGCTTGGAGGGGGCAGGCTGAGGCTGTTACTCACCAAGAGGCTGTAGACAGAGCAGCCGCACCTCCTGCCTTGGCTGCACCTCCCAGTAAAGGCTGGCCGGCACCTGCAGGGAGCATGGATCACTCCTCAGAAGAGCAGCCAGATGGGAAGGTCTGCGTGCGTGTGATAACAGCTGCTGCTTGGCTCCTCTCCCTGGCAGGCCTGCATGGGGCACACAAGTGCCAGTATCTGGGGCTCCAGGAAAAGGGGGGGCCACGTGCCCCAAGGCCAGGCTGGCATCTCTGTCCTTGAGAGCCCTCAACACGGCTCCTCCTGCTAGAACCTCCCCAGGGAGTGCAGAGTGAATGCTCACCCCCACAGCACAAAGGTAGGTGGGAAGTGCGTACCCTCCACGCAGTTAGACACTGCAGATGCTGAGCCAGGCTTCTCACGCCTACGGCAAGCACAGAACTGGGTGCTGTGGGGCAGGGTGAGAAGCCAGCACCTCTTCCCTTACCAGGGCTCAAGGAATTTGTCCCTGCCCTAAGGCAGACTGAAGGACACAGAGTGGCTGGCTTTGGACCACCAGCAAGTGTGGCTGGCTCTGGATCACCCATGGCAGGATGGGAACCCAAGGCCAGGCAAGTGCTTCGCTTGCACTGAGATGCCAGCAGAGAAGCTGTGAATGCAAGGGGAAAAGCCAGGTGAGAGAGAAGAGCAAGGCCTGGCTGTTACTGGCAGGAGTGCTGAAATTCACTATTAAACTACACTCTAAACTGATTTTTAAAGTTCTCTTTCCTCTGGAGATGGTGAAAACACAGTGCCAAGTAAGCTGCCCCTACTTTTCTGCACAGCAATCAATAACCCATGATTGCATCAAACCAGATGGAAGTGGGGAACTTCACCCAGCACACACTGATTCCAATTCATTCACCCTCCACCAAAGGCATCTCAACAAGCAAAGCAACTTTACACTTCTTCATCTGCTGAACCAACACAGCACCAGAGCAAGGCCAGGGTGCTGAGCAGGCTGGGGCAAGTAAGCAAGGATGGAGGATGTTTCCTGGGTGTGGAAAGGAAAGGAAAGGAAGGCCTGGGAAAGGTCTCCTGATGCCCAGGGACCATGCAAGCCACAGGAACAGGACAAACAGGAGGGTCACTAGTTCAGCAAAAGTTTATGCATGCTTCTGCATCAGAACTTGCTGCCTCAGTCCTGGCAGTATTGGAATTTAGATGGAGGATAGATGTGATTGATGGCAAAGACAAAACCTGGGGTTTTCAACCCATTTTCATACTCAGTGCCTGTGAGATGGGCTTGACTTGTTAGGTAGGTGAAGGAGGTAGAAGAGTGAAGATTGTGATCAGTCACAAAACAATCAAAACAAAAACTAAAGCCCAAGGTCCAGCACTTGGCTTTTTCTCATGCAAACCTCTCTGCACCCTTGTTATTCACAAATCTGGAATCAACCTCCATCCTCAGCAGGTGAGGAAGGAGGCGAGAGGGATCAGCAAGGCATTGCAAAATTGGTTCTATTTTTAAATGCATGAGGCCTTTGAAGGAACAAGGGACTGCCTATCACATCTATTTCCACCTGACAAAGGTACTAGCACTTCCTGGACCAGCAGTGCCCAAACTCTTGGGGGGTACTGTCCTTCGCTGTAGAGGCAGTACAGGCCCTTCTTCAGGCATCTTGACACTTCAGGGCCATGAATGTCCCAGGCAGGCTCCCCCCTACCTGCTGGGACCTTCCCCACATCTTCCTGGCTTTTCCAGGAGATCTGGGCAACAGGGCTGCAGCTCCTGGCCTGGCTCCATGGCAGAGGCTGTGCTCGTCTCCTGCCCTGTAGCACCAGGGAAGGGCAGGAGCAGTAGCAAGGAGTGCATGATGCTGAGGCAAGCAGCACCCTTACCCTGAAGATGGCTGCAAGTGCCACTTCTGCACCAGTCAGAGAGACTTCTCTTCCCGCACAAGGCCAGCGACTCAGTTCTGCAGCAGCCCTATGCTGACATCCAGACCCCAGCAGGGCTGCAAAGAACAGCCTCCCCACTGGTGTTACACCCCACCCTTTGCCAGTTCTTTGTGGCCTGAGGGTGCACGGATCCCAGCACCCCGTTCCACCCCAGCTGCTTGCTGCCGCAGAGCAGAGCCAGGCAAACAGCTCGTCAGGAACAAAGCCCTTTCCCGAGTGGGCTGGGCTGCCTTGCCTGCGACTAAATATTCAGAGGCACTGTGCACTAGCCCTTTGATCAGCAATTTATCTCTCCATGCCACAAGTTTCCTGGAGCCTGGCGTTTCCGCCCCATGCTCAGCCTAGGTCCCAGGAGCCTGGGAGACAGGTGTGAGGAATTAGCTATAGGGACTAACGCTCTGACAGGAACCAGCACCAAAAGCAGGGGACAGAGTGTAATGTTTATTACATTTGAAGCAAAGCAAACATGTGGCCTACTTATGTATCTAGAGAGAATTAATTGGGGAGCTCCACAAAGCAGCAGATTATAAATTAGAATCATTTTCACCAACTTCAGCCCATTCATCTTATTTCACACCAGGCCTGTCGGCTCAGCCTGACGCAGCCCTGTGCAGCCCCAGACCCACAGGCTGCTCTCTGGTGGCACAGGGGGACTGCCAGCAGCCAGCCCCATGGGCACTGCATGCCTAAACCCACGGGAAGCGTGTGGGGTCAAGCTGAGGCACACGCCTCAAATGGAAAGCAAACTCAGAGCCTTGAGGGTGGCCCCAGAGATGGCAGAGATGCCGGGTGCCTGCCCTGTGCTCCTCCATCCACCTTCACTCACTGGCAGCCAGCAGAGTGGCGAGGGGCCAGCAGGGCTGTGCGTGCACCTCCACACCCCCTCCACTCTGGTTAGGATCCCAGGTTAGGGACCAGGCTTTGCTGATGTGACAGAACAGGCAACCACAGGCCAAAGTCAGGTGGAGACTCCCTTTGTGGAGCTTAGAGGTCCCTCCTGGGGACGTGGCCCATGATGGGCACGGGCCAGAGTTGCTGGGAGCGTAATGGTCTGCATGCCCAAGACGCAACCCATTCGCAGACAGACTCCTGTGCAAGGAGCAGCAGTGCTCAGATACTGTCAAAGCAGCTTGTGCTTGAGGCACTCTAGCCCTCAAGAGCCCCGGGGCCAGTAGTTGCCCCTGAGGGGCACTTCGAGAAATGCCCCTGAGGCATTTCAGGGATTCTGGCCTGGTGCCAAAACACCCAGAGTGGCCACTGCCTCCCAGATGGTGGGATCTTGCCAGCACCTTTCAAAGCAGAGGATTAGAACAACTCTGATTTGGCCTTTACTTACAGATCCCAAGGAGCCAGCATGCAAAATATCGTATTGATGCTGGGATCATTTCTCTCCAAAAGGCCATCTGCTGCCTTGCTGGAAGGAGTGTTAAAAGAGCCAGTGGAGATGGCTGGGCAACACCTGAAAAGGAGGATCTATTCCTGAAGATGGAGTTTGGGTCAGACCACAGCCACCGTGATCTCAACTCTCCTGCCCTTCACAGTGATCAGAGGTGGACAGAACCAGAGGTGGGATCAGAGCCTCACAGCACCCACCTGTGCAAATGAGAGCACTCCCACGAAGGTGTCTGCAGGGCTCCAGACACAGTCAAAATGGTTTCCACAGGGAGCAGCAGAAGTCTGGCCCAAGAGTCCTTCTAGTCCATGTTGTGTCTCCAGAGCGGCCAGGAGCAACTGCCTGGAGCAGAACAGGGACAGGGCAAGAAGATGTGATACTCTTCCCGACACTCTCCCAGATTCCAACAATTTTAAGCTCAAAGAGACACATGCCAATTTGCACCCAGTCTTTTCCACAAAGCTATCCGAAGCAGGATGCCCCAGGAGCTAGCGTGCTGCCAAGGGCTTCAGAGATGCCCATAACAGCCTTGCCTCAGCTGACAGGGCCAGACAAGCTGCATCCCATGGCAGGGACTCCCATCAACCTGTTTTTAGCAGCTGTAGCAACCTGCATTCACGCATGAGCTGTCTGGTTCAGCAAGCCCACCGGAGTCCACGCTGGTAAGTGTGTGTGATCAGGGCAGAGCCCACCAGGCACCCTAGCCCAGATGCGGATGCCCCACACACCAGGTCCCATCCAGCTGCTGCCTCGTCCCTCATGGCTCTGACTGCACGGGGAAGCCCAGGGCTTCCAGATGGGCACCAGGTGAGGAGTGCCTGCCGCAGCCTGGTCCCATGCCAGAATAGCTTTCTACCCCTTCATTGCCACGCTCTGTGTGTCAGCTGCAGCCCCCACTCTACACCCAACTGGCTCATAATTTGTGTCATAAAGACAGAGTTTGTTCAAATGGCATTACTAATTAGTATAGAAATACTATTAGCATCATTAATGCATTCCAAACAATTCTGCACGTTGGCACCATGTGAAAGCAGCACTGGTGCAGAGATCAAGGTGGCAAAGCCAGGCCAGGGCCCAGACTGAGCCCAGCTCAGTTCTGCCCTGACGCTGCGCAGTGAAAACAGCATCGTCTCTACCCCAGCACTGCTCTCCCTGGTACGGCAATCAGTAAGAGTTGGACCAGGACAGATTTGTGTCAGTGTGTGTGCAAGCACACACATGTATGTGGTAGGGAATCACGATGACAGAAGCTACCCAGCACAGGAATTTCAGGACAGGAGAGGGAAACTGGTAGAAAAGAACTGAGGTGGGGCATGGGGGTAGCAATAAAACAAAATGTAAAGTGGATTAATTATTTACTGCAGGAAACAATTGTGAAGTCACTTACTCTGGTCTGTGCATCCTAAATAGGGTCTGCAGCATTTCTCAAATCTCTGTAGTGTGCCGAGTGATTTTTTTACAATTGGATGCATGAGGCTGGGGTAATCTTGTAAGAGACTCCAGAAGATCAGTTTAGTATTGATCATGTGCTGAATTTAAAGGCTTTCCACATCCATCTGCTCTTGCCACTCAGGTGACAGCTCAGCTGGGACCTGGGTGCTCACTGGGTGCCTGCACCCAAGAGCCACCTCATTTGGCTGCACCCTGCGGCTGGGCTGATGCACAGCAGTGTGAGGGGCCAAGGCATCACACTGGAGCTCAGTTTATGAGCCAGCAGAGCCACACAGCTGCTCCCCACTGAGCCTTTTGATGAAGTCCCCCCAATGGATCAGTCTGCTGTGCTTCTCTCATCACTCGGGCCAGCTGGTTGTGGATTGTAGGGGATCATACACTCACCTAACAGGGGCAGCAACTGCCAGAGACCAACAGAAGAAGGGTAACAGGGTATAGAGAGCAGTTTGCACAGACCAGCGCCTAATGCCAACACCCTGCATCAGGGTGACAGCACCTGGCACGGTCCCCGAGGAGGTGCCAGCTGCCACTGCAGGGCAGCCATAGCACCTAGACCTGTTCAGCATAGCCCTTTGCCAGCTCTCACATAGCTGCTGCCAGGAGCCGTTGCCTCCTGCATGGAGCAAACAGTTGGCCTTGGGCACGGAGGAGGGGACGCTGAGCACCTGGTACTTCTCTGGATGCTGCAGACAGGACTATGAACTGAACAACCCTTCCCGAGCAGGCAAAGACCCCTGCAGCCCCCTCGTCTGGCAGGGTGTGATTGGAGCACAGCTGAAGCACTAAGGGCCCTATCATAGGCAGACCATGCCAGCAAGAGCCGGGAAGATCTCCAATTCTGGGGAGACAGGGTGACAAGAAAAGGCACACAGAGAGACAGAGCACAGGTAGGAATACAGAGGGAGCAGGACCCCTGCCCATGTCTTGAAAGAAGTGTCTCCTGGGGTTTGCCTTGGACCCTGGAGGTCTTCTAGGCACAGGACTGCAAAGGGTGAGCCCGGACTCCAGAGACAATGGCCTGGCAGCAGGATAGTTGCTGTGACATGCCCACAAATGTGACAGCAAGAGGGAATTCAGGCATTATGCTGAGGTTTTAGTTTTTTCTTTTAATAATATGCAAATTGTTATGAAGTCATGAAAGCTGTGACCCATGCTCTCCAAAAGACAACCTGCTTTATGATGCTAAAATATAAATTTATGAAGTGTTTTTTGCAAAACAATACAACTTAAACGTATGAGAAATCTACTGATTTACTGAAACAGGAGATGTGCAGGGTAGAAAAAAAATGATTCTTCCAGGTCCACGTTTACTTGACAAAAGACCTATATTCAAATAACTCTTAGAGTAGGTCACTGGCATTCTCACAGAGGTTGAGTGGCTGAAAGTAAGGCTACAACATAAAGAGGCCCTCTTAATCAGCAGAGAGAGCAGAAATCGTATGGACATGCTTTAAAACATCAGACGCTTCTTCAAAATCCCCAGGCAAAAATTTGAGTCCAAAAATCCATTTTGCAAAGCTGCCAACTGGGGTGAAGTGGGGCTGAGCTGCTGCTGCCCACAGGCGAAAAACTGCTGAGAGGCAAGCACTGTTGACACAGGGCACCGTCCAGTGAGGACCTCAGTGCAGTATACCTGGTAGGTGCTTAGACGCAGATCTTAAATCCAGACATTGATAAGACATCCAATTCTTTTGCTGTTGTTGCTGCTGCTGCTGCTGTTGCTTTGTTTTCAATAGCTGCAGCTAAACATTTAACCTTTACATTGATGGAATGACCTAAACATGTTCTTCCAGGCTCGTCGGCAGCAAGGCTGTCTCACAGCAAGCAGAGAAATGCCTTTCCTTTCAGCCTGGCAAATCAATACACTGTGTGGCTGGCGGACTTGCAGGTGTCCCCTGCTCAGAACACATGGAAGGGTCTCAGAGGTGGGATGCAAGCGTTTCTCCGGGTTGCCAGGTCTAACAGAGGTGGGCACGAACCTCCATCTTCTTGGCAAGCAGGAGAAGAGCAGCTCACAATTTGGAAGCCATGTAGTTATTCCAGCTGGGAGGCTGGCTCTAGCTGCTGCTGCCCAAGCCTGTGGCTCTGCCAGCAGCTGAGGCACTTATTCAGATGGCACAGAAAGAGTTACAGGAAGGAGCAGCAGAGTAATCGCGTGTTAATACGGTCCCATGTCTTTTATTACTCTCAGAGTATTAAATTGATAGCTTGGTACCAAAGGCCAGAAGTGTCACCTCTCAACAAGATGAAATCTATGTAGCCCGTGGACAGGGGAAAGCCGCAAGATTTATAAAGGCATCCATAAAATTAACATTTGGATGAGCATGTGGGAGAATAGAGACCATGAACTGCAGCACCAAGTTAGTACGTACCTGCCGTCCCTGTATTTAGAGCCCAGCAGACACCATTGACTGGGTGCATCCTCCTGCACTGATGCCTGGCTGAGCGGGGCCCCACAGCTGCTCTATTGCCAGGAGGGGGCTGCCAGGGAGCTTTCAAGAGATGGTGGCATTTTGGTAGTGCCGTGGGGAGTGAGTGACAAGGGCAGAAACAGGCAACATCCCAGATCTCCTCGGGGGATGACTCCCTGGCCCTAGTGGTGGGAGCATCTCCCCTGGGTTTGGCTTAGACCAGACAGGAGGGCTCAGACCCTCTCTCCACAGCCCAGCCTGTGCTGTCTGAGCAAGCACCGAATACGTCAAGGCAATGGGACCTGGAGAACATGCTTATCCACAGATCAGGCAGCCCAAGTTATGTACTGTTGGGCCAGGAGCCATGAAACGGTGACCCCAGGCACACCCCATTGCCCCAGAGGGGCCAAGAGGCCCTGAGAAGACCTTGCCTCTGGCTTGCTGCTCCAGGACTCCATCCCACCATCCACGTGCCTGAGGGCTGTCCCTCGGCACAGCAGAGACACTGGGCACCCAGCAACCTGGGAGCTTTCAGGGTGCACAGCAAGGTGATTATGTCTGTGAGCACATCACAGTGCGGTCACAGGGCAAAGGGACTGCTGGCACATGGGCCTGTTCAATGTTCTGTTACCACTGCTGGTAGAATCAGGGTCTGGTCATCTCTGGGCCTCTACCCTTCCTATGCGCAGTGAGGGCAATACTCCGGCCCTGCCACAGAACTAGGGACACCACAGACCTGCTGGGATAGCATGGTGCTCAGGACCAGACACTTACGCAGACCGGCTGGTCCTGCACTGCACAGCACACACTTCTACATGTAGACACCATGGCATGTCATAACTGTGTGTGTGCTCAGCTGCATGCCATGCGTACTGTGCTGCAGGCTCACACACCTGGTGCACTGTCCCAACGCCCAGTGCAAATGGAGCCACTGCCACTGCTGCCTGCAGTATGACTGCTTTGCAATTAAAGGAATGAAATGTTTATACAGGAGTAAATCTGTGTTAATGAGATGAATCCTGCTCCCGCCGCAACAGGCTCTAAAACAAGGCTAGGAACTTGGGGGGGAAGGGAGAAGGTTCAAATGTGCGCCGCTCCCAGCCAGCAACTAGGCCTGGGAAGGGAAGTGGGGAGGGAAAGGGGAGCAAACTCAGTCGGCTGGCGGGTTGCACGCAGGAGCCACCAGTTCTTTGATTTCCCTGTCTGGTTCCCCTCATATGGAGTTTGCAGGAGAGACCAGACCATTGTCAGGCTTGCTCAGGCTCAGGAGGTGCTTGAGCTGTTTCCTTCCCTGGGAAGACACTGTGCCTGGCTCAAAGATTTAGGAAGAGCATGAGCGATTTGGACACCGATGCTGCCACAAAGTGGGGACACACTGCTTTGGGCCCTTCCACCTCAACAGCCTGTCCAAAAAAGTCCTTTGCTGAAGCTAGCACCAGGGGCTATGCAGGAGGAAATCCCTATGCAGGTCATCCTTGCTTTCCTCTGTTCCTCAGAAACACTGCACTAATCCCTGTCACCTGCCTACACGGGAAGCCACGGAGACACAGAATCCAATTAGCTTGAAATCCTGCTCTCGCTCCCGCGCAGCATCTCCTTCTGATAGAGCTGTGGAGCTGCAGAGATAAATGGTGCATTAGGATTCCACTGGGGTCTGGCAGGCAAGGATGGCTTTGGAACTGCAGCACCAGCCCAGGGAACGAGTGAGGCACCAAGTGTCCCTTTCCCAAGCCTCTCTCTCCACCTCTGCCTCATACCAACTCTTTCTCCTTGCTCGTCCTGCAGCAGCATTCCCTCAGCCGAGCCTGGCTGTGCAAGGTGAAAGCTGAGGACTGGAGCTAGAGCCAGCAGATCTCCAGGCTGGCTTACCTACCACAGGACCCTCACTCCTCGCAGGGGGAGGAAAACCTCTTAGGGGCTGAATGGCATCAAAGTCTCTTGGCTGCTGGAGGTGGCCAAGGTGGCATGAAGCACAATGCCAGGGCCCATCTCCTCACCGCTGCAACCCCCCAGGGCACCCCTGTGGCCGGAGGCCCCTTCAGCACCAGCACGATGCTCGATGCTCGTCACCCTCAGCTCCCTTGTCCCTCCTCCAGCACGGATTGGCCCTGTGCGGCTGGCTCTCTGGAATGATCTGCGGGACAAAGCAGGCTCAGCCCCATGGAGGCAGCGGGGAAAGAGTCTGAACCAGGTAATCCTCCCCTGGACAAGCTCAGCACAGCCTCCAGCCACCGCCCAGCAGAGTACAAGGGGTAACTGTCGCTGACTCTGTGCTACACCCTGGCTGTGCCTGTGGCAACAAGTCTCCTGTGCCTGATGGTACCACAGCCATGCCTGCTGTACTCACGGTCTTCCTTGCACCTACAGTAAATTACCTGCTTTGCATTTTGCAGCAGCAACTTAACAGTATTAATTCATTGTGTTCTGTCTTTAACAAACACCATTATCATATCAACAGCCAGGATTATGCAAATCCTGCGAAAGGAATTATTTCTCTCCCCAAAGTCACCTTGATTTATCAATTTTAGCCCAAAATGAAATACAAGTTGCTTTGGATAAACTGTTAAGCACATGACCACATCCAGGGGGCTGTGGTGGCCCCATAGGGCAAATACACATCCAGGCACAGCCGTGCCCAGCTAGGTGACCCTTCATATCCACAGGTGACACAGGGGCAGCTCTGTGCGGGCCCCCACCAAGACCACTCCTGTGCCAGCGTGCAGGTGGACCTGGACACTAAGGAACTGGGCCCTGGACCAAGAGCTGGGGAAACAATCCCCTTGCAAAATACTCCTGGGATAACTCCATGGCTCCATTCCCCAGGCACACGGCCACAGGGCAGGTCTGAGGCTATGCAGAAGCAAGCGGGGCTGGAAACAAGGAAACTTTCCAAAATTGCATTAAGGATTGCTCTGTGGGTGCCACTGGTCTGCCCCCATCCCTGTCCCTACTTTCCATGTCAGGCTGAGCCTGTGTCATGCATAACAAACTGGTGTGTCCTCCCATGCAAGTGTGGATGCTGGTAGGGATCAATGAGCAAGTCTGCATCCCACTCCAGGAATTAGCTCTTTAGCAGGATCCCCAAATAACATAATGCCTTTGTCCGTAATTTTTCTTTGCTGTAGAGATAAAGGCTCTCCACCCCTCTGATGCAGCTAGACCTGGCTGCAGTTGCCCCTCAGCATGTAAGGAAACACTTGTATAATTAAAGGTAACCTTTTTCCCATTATTTGTCAGCAATTTGAGTCAGTCCTTCAGCAGAGGCCAAGAACAGCACACAAGTAAGAAGGGAGGACTTCTACTCTTCTGCAGGGCAGACAGCAAGCCTTTGCAACCTGAGCACAGCCTGGTCTTGCAAGAGGAACCAGGCCCTTGGCGAGGGCTTTGCCCTGATGGCCAGCAATTACTTTATGCATTCTGGCTCAGTGCAGAGGGGCTATTCTGAAAGACAGTTCTGCTTCAGATTGCATTAACCATGGATGGTAGCTCTGTAAGAGCAGCAAAAATCTCCTCAATTAGTTCTAAATATTTTTTATTTTCAAACTCAATGTGTTCTGGCAGATGAAGAATCAAGAGCAACAACCATGCGTTGGAGCAGCACCATGACTGCAAGATGGTGCATTGAAAAGCCATTGACAGGTGTACACTGACCAGCTCTTGTGCTTATGGCTCATGCGTAACTGTAACAGAGATGGGAAATTCCTCCAAAAAACCATATTGTGACAGAGACAAGGATGAAATCAGGCACTGGCAACCTGCGGTAAATTACAGATCAGTAAAATAGAATTATCCCCAAACCAAACCCTGGAAACAAAAACCTTAAAAGAAATCCCTGGCACTATGCCTGGACACCCACAGCCAGCACACCCACACCCCTGGCTGTGGTCTACAGTCTGCACAGCGTGAAAATGTTCAATCTGCGTTCAACCTAACCTGCTCTGGGCCGGGTAGCGGTGAACCGCTCAGGTTCTGTGGGGGCACCTGGGGCCAACGCAGAGCTGGGTACAGGCTGGCTGGTGCTTGTGGCGTGGGATGTTTCAAACCACAAACAGAGACTGTGAGGAGGAACTGAAAGAGTCACCTTGGCCATCCCAGGACAGAGCCTGAGTGCTTATGGGAGAGAGATGCCTCCACCTGGCACAGCAAAGACCCAGGCTTCAGGCTGCTCCTAGTCTCACAGAGAGTCGTTCTCCTTCCTGCTCTGATGTGTTCAACCTGGTCTCTCCTTGATCTGTTCCAGCTACTCCCATCTTCCCCTCTGTCTCCCCTCCAGCTCCTCACCACCCGCTCTCATTTCCAGTTCTGCCTGATGTCTTCTGATCATTTCACACCTTCACTCATGCTGTCCTAAACCGGGCTCTGCCAGGCCACCACTGTCCTCGCAAGGTCAGAGGGAAGCTTGGAAAGAGGGACTACATCCTCCTCCTGGTCTTGAGAATCCAAAGGATGAATCTTCCCAGTTGTAGCCAGTCCTGCCCACTTTCCAGATGGGACAGTCTCTCTCCACAGACACGCACCCTCTTGGAGGCAGCCCCTGCTCTGCTGAGGATGGGGACAAGGGAGGGCAGAGGCTGGGAAGGCTGGTCCAAAGGTAGAGCACAGGAAGAATGCAATGGCAGAGACAGAAACAGGGAAGGCAATTCAATTTTCAGAGGCTGTCCCACCAATTCAGCTCAGAGAGATGATAAGAAACCCATTTCCAGCGATAGGCACCCTAATCCCCAGCCATCCGGCATTTCCATTTGTGAGAGGCACTATTTCCAACAGGGAGGCATTTTCCCATCTAGGTTTGCTAGAAGGGACAGCAATGGATTAAATACCAATTTTTCCAGTGCTGTTTAACTCCTTCTGTGCCTACTCCTGCCACTTACGCAAGTGCTGGATGTACAGGGCAGCGGAATGGCTGCTGCACTGTGCCCTGGAGCAGGAGAACAGTGCTGGGGGCCTCTCACAGGCTTTTCCCAGTGGCCTGCATTCTGAAGAGACAGGGAAGAGAGGAAAAATTGAAATGCATCAGCAGTGCAGGCAGAGCAGCTTAGATTGGGAATTTATTATTGCTCAAGGCAGGACTCTGAGACTCAACTGTGGGCCAAGAGTCATGCAGCGAAGCTTACATCCAGTGTTAAAACCATTAGATAGGTCCGAAGTGCTGCAAGACCGACTTAAAACTACATTTGCAAGAACACAGGCACATAGAGAAAGAAGGAAGCAGACCATGCAGTGATGGCCATGCCCTCCCACATGCCCACCATGTGCCCCACATCTCCACAGTTTAAGCATTGTGGTGCAGGTTACTGGTGAGAAGAAAGGCAAAAGCAGCACAGATGCAGCAAAGAGTGCATTGGCTGAAAGGGACTGACTGGCGCAGAAGCACATACAGATCAGTGGTAGCTAATCTCACTCTCTTCAGGAGGGCCATTCAGCACTGGGCAACAGCTGCCACCTTGAACCTGTTGTGGCTTCCCCCATCGTTATATGCTGGGGGTGCTCAGGGCCAGCCTCCCCAAGGATGGTTGGTGCCTGTTCCCAGCAGTCCTGGACCTCGCTATTAGCAATGGCTGTCTTACAAGAGTCACCTAACTTCCAGCACCAGGGAGGACTTCTCCCGCCACTGGGAAGCTGCTAAGCTACACCATTCCTTGGATGCCAGCACAGTCTTTCCCCAGATGCCTGGGGCCGGCCCTCTGCGCTTCCACACCCCATCCCAGCCCTCTTCCTCATTCCACTGCCCTCACTCTGTGCTGAGGATCTCCATTTTCCCCTGTTTCCGGATATTAGGGCTTCTACCCACTATCTCAATCAGCCCTTCAGGCAGCTGAAGGGCCCAAAACTCCCAGCCCTGCTTCTGTAGCACAACTGATTGCCCTGGCGTCCCACACAGCAGCTCCCTCCTCCCTCCCAGACATCAGACATAAAACTCTCCCCACAGTGCAGGAATAAAGCCCGAACGTTCTGACTTAGCCCCTCCAAACCACTCCCTTGACCCGTTATGAACTGAACCAGGGAGTTTTGTTGGAAAGGGCACCTGCAGACAGCTCTTGCCTCACAAACTGGTAAGGCCCCCGGTGCAAAGCTTGCTCCCACCCCTCTGCATGGCTCCAGCACCAACCACAACTGTCCATTCATCGCCCACTAAACAAATGGAAATTTAAGGGCTCACGGCTCTAAAACACAGAAAACAACTCCCTGTGCATTTTAACGGTGCTGTAATTTATTGGATCAGAAATGATGAACGGCAGCAGAAGGGGGCTGGGCCTGGCGCACAGGGGACTGCTGATTCAGTGGAAGCCAAAGAGAGATGCATAGCTGAGGGGAGAGTCTGGGAAGGCTCCCCCAATTGTTGTTGCATGGGGCTGGGGGAACACCACCATCTACAAAGACCAATTCCCTCCCACACCTTGCTACCCCACCATTCAGTGTAGGATCTGTAGTAGAGGCTTCTGGAAGAAGCATTCATGTGAGGAAGAATAGAGTTGAGCACAATGCCAGCTATGCCTGTTCTCTGTGCTCCTGAAAGGCACACAGTTATGCTTCCCATGCAGCCCTTGCTGGTGGTTTTGCAGATTCAAGGCACAAGCAAGAAATGCAAAAAATGCTTCAACCCTGGGGAAAGAGGAGCACCTGGTGGAAAGACAGAGAGTAAACACGAGCGTTACTGCTCCTCCCCCATGTAATCTCCCAGCTCTGGAGTTTGAGCTGTATTCAGCAGTAATTGAAACCAGGCTCTTTAACACAGGTGCCAATTACTGCCTGTTAATGCAAGGAGCTCTGATAGATAAAGCAATTACCCAGCTCCGCTAGGCTAGAAAGCACGAGATGGGATGGTAGGACTATTTATGTTAGCATGGGTCTTGCAGGGCAGCTCTGTGCCCCAGCAAACCCTCTTGTGGTGCTCGACAGGACAAGTTCTTGCACTCATGCCCTCCAGCTGCACACCCCCTGCATCTTCACATGAGCTAGCAACGTGCCCTTGCTGCAAAGAAGGGTAATGATATCTGGGGGTGCCCAAGGTAAAGTATTGCCAGCAGGTTGAGGGAGGTGATCCTTCCCCTTTATTCGGCACTGGGGAGCCCACACCTGGAGCGCTGTGCCCAGTGCTGGGCTCCCAAGTACAAGAGAGACATGGACATACTGGAGGGAGGCCAGCAAAAGGCCACAAATATTATGAAGGGACTGGAGAACCTCACATATGAGGAAAGGCTGGCAGAGCTGGGACTGTTCAGCCTGGAGAAGAGAAGGCTTAGGGCGGGAACTTGTCAATGTATACAAATACCTCAAGGGAGGGTGAAAAGAGGACAAAGCCAGGCTCTTTTCAGTGGTGCCAGTGACAGGACCAGAGGCAATGGGCACAAACTGAAACACAGGAGGTTCCCTCTGAACACCAGGAAACACTTTTTCATGGTGAGGGTGACTGAGCACTGGCACAGCTTGCCCAGAGAGACTGCAGAGTCTCCATCCTTGGAGATATTCAAAAGCCGTCTGGACGTGGTCCTAGGCAACCAGCTCTAGGTGGCCCTGCTTGAGCAAGGGGGTTAGTCAAGATGACCTCCAGAGGTCCCCTCCAACCTCAGCCATTCTGTGATTGGGATCTCTGACCATCCACATTCCTTGTTTTCTGTGCCCAGGTTCTCTGACCTTCTTGGCCAGCTGCCTTTCCCTGCTCTTCTCTGCTCAAAGTCCCCTTTTGTTTGCATTTCTGGGGGTGATCTGGCAGTGAGGAAGGTGGATGATCTAGGGGTAGTGTCATGATGATGGGAAGAGGACAATTTCCAGCAAAAACCTGCTGCTCCTTGGTCTTTTATCCTCCAGTAACTGCTGACCTGGAGTAACAGCGCCTTGGGAGAACCTCAGTGGGTGATGACAAGAGGGTTGACCTACCTAGGCCAGCATCAAGCAGAGAGGAAATCAGTCTTCCATGGGACCATGTCAGAGTCCTTTTTGCTCTATACAGAGCACCCTTTGCCTCCCGACCACCCTCCGTAGGAGATGTGCTGACAGCAAGCTCAGAGACATGGATGGGGAGCAACGAGTGGGAGCAGGCTGGCAAGGTTCCCCCCTGCATGGCACTGAGTCAGATATGGTGCCCACATCTCTAAAAGGATTTTGAAAAAATGGAGGATGCGCAGAATAATTACAAATGTGATTTGGAGGCTGGAGAAAACATTTGCCAGGGACAGAATGAAAGAGTTCAGTCTGTTATCTCACCAAAAAGGCAGCCTGATTTGATTATAAGCACTTCACAGAGAAAAAAATACTTGGTGTGAAAGAGCTCTAACTTTGTTAATAAAGAAGGCTGGAGCCTGTAGTCAGGCAAAGTGTAAATAGGAAACACAGCACTGGGCCATGCTACCTGAGAAGTGCCATCTGCTCTGCCTCCTTGCATCTTCCACCCTGTCACGGAAGATACATCAGCTGAGAGACACTGGGTTCATTACAGGCAAAACAGAATAATGGTATTTCTTACTTGGAGTTTCACAGGGGCCCCAGATAAATGAATGGTCACTTCAGGCCCTAAAAATCTATGAAACTGCGGGCAAAAGCTACAGTCAGTACTGCCTAAGGAGGCATCCTTGATACCTGCAAGAAACAGGGAGCTTCTCTACATGATGTCCCCATGTGACTGGACTGCAGCAGGAACAACCCCAGGCATCCCAGGTCTGCAAGCAGCCATTAGGGACAGACCCAGGAATGTCAATGCTTCCCAGTTTGGCCTGCCTCTGCCCAAACCCACGACGGGCAGCACTACTACCTGGGATGGCTGCTGGCTTGGGCAGGGTCACCCCTGGCTGTAACAATGCCTCGCTTCCCTGTGAGGCTGGTGCAAGGAGAGATACCAAGAATATCCCTCTCAAGCCCTCTCCCTACATGTGCTCTTTTCTCATTGCACTGTCCCTACTGCCCACACCAAAGTCCATTGGACTGCCAGTGCATAATTGCCTCCCCTGGCCGCACCACTGGCTGGGGGAGTGCAGCTGCAGCCTCTGATCCAAGTATGACTGGAAGAGTGAGGCTGCTGAATGAATCAAAGAGAACAGATGTACAGGAGTATCAGACCTACAAGGGGAATCCAATCCCACCCCGCAGATGTGGGGTCAGATGCGTGACCACTGAGGGAGGCACTGGCAGGTTAAGGACAAGTGCCCGGGGAGAGACAGGGCATATGGAGAGAACTTGAGCAGCATCAGAAGGAAGCCTAAGACCTGTGTCCCAAGGCAGAAGCTATGCTGGGTTTGCAGGACTCATTCTCCACACAGAGTGCTGGGCAGGAACAGTCTCTATCTCCACAGGATATGCAGAGGCCAAGAAGAGGTTCAGGACCTGCTGTACATAACCTAAAACCTGGGATAGTCCCTGCTTGCAGAGCCTACTAGCAAGACCAGCCTGCCCAGCCTGTGCCTCTGTCACAGTCTGGACAACCATCAGCCCTGCTAGCACAGCGACAGAGCAGTGCACTGTATGGTCTTGCAGCCAAGCCCTCCTGTTTCAGTCCTGGCTCCAGTGTCACCAGCCCTAACTTACCAAAAATTGCAAGTAAAATCCTCCAAAACCACATGAAGTTTCTAAAACCATGCCTGTTTTCTTTCCTCCCTAGGGGACTTGGAGCCTTCAAGATCATTGAGATCTCCAGTCTCTGTTTTTCCCCCCAATCTGGTTTCTAGAGCCCAGGATCTTGTTCCCGACCTACCTCAAAGCTGAGACTCTCTGTGGATACCAAACTCCAGCACCTGGGGCTTGGATGGTATCACTGAAGATTCACAAGCAGGCTGCAGTTCCTCCCTCCAGGGGAAACACCCCCACAGTGTCCATGCCAAGGCAGTAGACTGAAACATGTATTGGGGCACCCCTAGGGCTCTGCTGAAGTGCCTCCAGGATCATCCTTGGCTCTCTCACTCTTCATCTGAAAAGAACTTGGGCATCTTGGTAGACAGCACCCTGAACACTGTGTGCACTGGCACTAAAGGCAACTAGCAGCACCCTACACTGTATTAGAGGAACACAGCCAGTAGATCAAGGGAAGTGACTATCTCTTTATACCAGTACTTGTTAGTCCCCATGAAGTAATACTGCATGAAGTTTCCGCCCCCAGTACAGGAATCTGTCAGTACCTTCAAGGAAGCCATTTGAGGAGACAGAGCCAGGCTCTTTTATCAGTGCTCAGTGGGAGGATGAGAGACAATGGGCATAACTATAAAGACATGCTCAGACCAGATAAGGAGAAACATCTTCCTCATGAGGACAGTCAAGCATTGAAGTAGGAGTCCAGAGAGGCTACGCAGTCTCCCACCTTGGAGGTTTTCAAGACCTGCCTGGATGAAGCCCTGAGCAACCTAGTCTGATCTCACAGTTGACCCTGCCTGTGTAGAGAACTGCTGAAGTCCCTTCCCACCTGAATTATCCTGTGCTCTCTAACTCAGCATAGGAGGAGAGAGAGTCTCTTAGCTCCAAACTCACAGGGCAGGATGAAGCAAAATGTCAGCTGCCTGCATCAGCTACACGGTCCCCTCCCAACACATTTGCTGCCCCCCCAGAGCCTGCCATTCAGGACAGCTGAACGCTTGCTTCCCCACTCCCATACTTTCAGAGTCCAGGAAGCGCCTGCTTGGCCAAGGCTGATCAATCTCATCTTCTGACACAGAGGGAGAATTCAAGGCTGCAAGCAAAGTGCTGTGCAGCACACAGTCTCCAACACCTGGCACCAGCTCCACCTCATTCTCCCTGAGGAGTTCCACTGGAGACCTTCAACATCCACAAACAAAGCAGCAGCTCCACAGGATAAAGGGACATAACACCTTCCAGCTCCCTCAATACAGGTGAATTATGTCCACATAGCAGGAGGGTCTGCCTTGCACAGGGTGGTGGAGGAGGTGCTGAAACATGAGGTTAGAAGAATTACTAGGCTGAGACCAGGAGAGTGGCTCTTAGCATGTTCATGATGATGGCTCCAATTAGTGCAATTACAGGGCTTGGCTGCATCTTTCTGCTTGTGATTTTCATTAACAATTGCATGGTCAATTCTGCTACTTTTCACTGGGCAAGCAGCCAGAAGCTGGCAGCAGCCTCTGCTCCTGGCAAGGTCCAGAGGGAGGCCAGGCTGGCAACAAAGGCCCAGCCAGGCATTCAGATGTCCTGGCTCCTGACAACAAGACCACCATATGGGAGAAGGCAGGTGAGTGGGTGGCACAGCTACCTGACCTTGTTGGAAGAGCACACTCCTCACAGGAGGCTTAACTGCACTCAGCACAGCTGGTCCCTCAGCAGAAAATACCATCACAAACACCACCACTCTCCTAAGTGCCAGACACAGCTCAGTTTTGGCTGCATCACCTTTCCTAATGCAAAGCAAGACAAACAGTTCACCCCCAAAAGATGACTCCCCAAGCAACTGCAGGACACAGAATCTCTCAGGTTAGCATGACCCCCAGAAAGTAAGCCATTTCCAAGTACAGGGTGCAGACTAGGAGCAAAGGTTCTTTCAATCTCCTTGGACCCCACAGACCCAAGGCTGCGAACATCAAAACCTGCATAGCCCAATGATGAAAAAAAAAAAGAGCCTCAGTGCAGAAGCAGGGGTATAGAGTTAGGGGCAATTATTTGCCACTGCAAAGATCGTAGATGAATTTGAGTCCTTAACAGCCCCAGGTTGGGTGGTAACCAGCCTTCCAGTCATCTGCACCCCAAGCTCCCCTTTCCCCACCTCACTAGGCACCAACCACAAAACACATAATAAAAACTACAGAGATGTTCAGCTGAAACACAGGACAGCTTGAGTCAGCCCTATTGCTGGGCACCAGGCTCTGCCTTGCTACTCCTGCACGTTTTGGAGCCAGACTGCCTTTCCCACAGTAAGCTTGCTGATGATACCTCATTTGCTGGGCAGGACTGGAGGAGTGCAGAGGGGTTTGCAGGTACACTTTCTCCTTGCCCTCAGGATGTTTACTGTATTGAAGTTTCAGCAGGAAGCCAAGCATCTGTTCTTAAAATAAAGAGGTCTCCCAGGGGAATGGGTAGGGGGGCAAAATCAGCACACATGTAAACACCTGGTCTTACAAGCAAGAACAGTATGCGGAAGGAGTGCAGCACCTCCGAGACTCATTCAGCTTTGCTTCCGCCAGTTAATTAGTTCAAACACCATCAATATTCAATCACGGCCCTCTATTTCCTGTGTATGGCTGTGTGTCAATGTGTGCACATGGGCTGGCACAGATCGGGGAAGGCCTGCACGGTACGAACGTACGTGTGCGTGTGTGTGCCCTCCCCAGCAAAGGGGCTCGTGTGTCTGTGCTGCTGCATGCACACACAGGTCTCCTCGCAATATGACACTCTCCACTCTTAAGTCCTCACCAGGCAAGCCTCGGAGCCAACAGCTCTGGCCAACAGGATGGCTGCACCTCACTGCTTTCAAGTCAATCTTTGTCCATTTCCCCAAAGTACCAACACTGCTTCCCCATTTTGTCATCTCTATGCCTCACCTCTGCGTCTCCTTTAATCACAGCCTTGAAATTTGTGATGGAGAACCAGTCTCAGGTCACTGAGGGTGGTGAGTTTCACTCACCACAAGTCGTAGGATTTGCCCATCTTTCATCACGATGCTCCTGCCAGTGCTAAAGGAGTGATGCAGAGCAGACAGACACTGGATGCGGGTGAACAAAAGTGGAGCAAGTAGATTTTGGACCAAGAACAGCAACATTGGCACAGGGAGTGTGGGGAGCTGGGAACATACACACTGTGCTCCCTCCCTTGCAAAGTTTAGGCTCTCACCAGAAGCTGTTACAAAAGCAAGATAAACCCACAAACAATAGGATCCTTTCATTTTCCTTCTACGTTTCCCAGGCAACACCAAGCATTCAACAACAGTTTAAAGTGCAAAAGTCCCCTCTGTTTGGTCAGTTAACGACAGGAAGATGAAGACACTTAATTAAGCAGAGCTGCTCACTACTTATTGTTTGGTAACCCCGGTCAGCAATGACATTTATACCCAACACTACCCTATTTTTACATGCAAACTCCTATGATGGAGCTCTGAAACTCCAGTGGAGGTGCTTTTCCATTCTTAAATTACGGCTCTACAGCTACCCCTGCACACGTGGCTGGGAGTGCATGACAGCACCATGAAGGCAGGTGCGCATAGATCTCAGCAGGAATGCTCCAGGCTAGAGAAAGCAATTTAGATACAGAACTGTTGCTCAAACACGCTGATGCACAGATGCTAAAAGAACCCCCAGCTGCGGCAGAGAGGCCTCAGTAGACCCTCAAAATTGGTCAAGTTGCATGGTTCCTGATGGGACTCCAGGAAGATCTTCTCTTCAACCAAACGGCAGGACCATGTCTTTAATGCATAGCTGGACACATATGTTTAGCATTCCTGCTTTGGTCACTTATGGAATGAGGTGCTGAAGGGTGAACAGTGTCTGTTCTCACCTCTTTGTAGCATGCTGGGGCTGGCCCATGAGCCTTCACCTCACAGAGACCCGACTCAAGGCTAGTACGCAGATAGAACGCTGCTCGTCATACAATTCTTGACCTAGCTGTTCAAGTACAAGCTAAAGGAACAAAGATTCAGTGGCTAAATCATATGCGAGGTGACTTGAAGACTCCTAGCACTAGAAGACTCCCAAAGCTATCAGGGCTCAAGAAGAAATTGCATTTTCCAATTATGCCCACCCAGGGGCTTGTGCCTTCTCTCTCTGATGAGTTACCATGCAAATTTTTCCATGCTTCAAATGAGTCCCGAAGATGCTGTGAAACAGCTGCCCCTTCCCACCTTATTCTAGCAAGCGTGACTGAAGCTAGACCTTGTGATTCTAACATTCTGGAGCTTTGGCTAGCAGGGAACATGCTACCCCAAATGATGTTATTAAATCAATGTGCCATTTCATCTGAATGGTAGGAGTAGTTCTAGCATAAAACAGACAAAAAAGGACTTTCAAAACAGTCAAAAAGCCATGTACACATTAAGTTAACCTCCCACAGGTATGCAGGAAAGTGTAACTTCTTTAGGTTCTCCATCAGGATATCTGACCCCAAATTTTCCAAACACAACAGTTATTTAGAGTCTAAACATCCTTTGGATATTCTGATTCTAAGTTCTGTGTCTTGGCCAGTTTCTCAGGAACAGGTCTTCGCTGCTAGTTCCTCATACGCTATCCCTTACAGCCTGAGAAGTTTATCATGAGATGTTTGATGCAGACTACTGTCCATCCTTTCTACATTCTTCTTCCTGAACATCTGCTACTGAACTCACCATGTACATCTAGCAATTAACCTTGCACCCAACACCATTAACTGATGAATGTACCCCACAAAAGCTAAAACATCCATAAATAGAGATCTAGTTGCTACTCTTTTTCCTTAAATCATCTAGAATAGGGAGATCAGATTGTCAGTGTATGTTCTCTTTCCTTTCTTTTTACAAAAAGAAGGCAGAAACGAATCCTCAGGAATAAAAAAACCCAAACAAAATGTTTTTACATTTTAATTATTTTAAAGCATATCAGAATTTAAAATTCCAACACTAGGTGCAAAGGCAATGACCTAAAGTCCCTGATGCTGCAAGCTCTTAAGCTCCACCCACAGGGTAGAATGAAAAGGTAAAGTGAAAGGTGGAATTGAGAGGACGGGAAGCAACACTGCAGTTTTCGGAAACCCTTAGAGCATTCTTTCTCCTGGGATTCCCAAGTCTGTCACCTCTGCTCCATATGCCTGTGCAGAAGCATCTACCATGCTGAGCACAAGTATTAAACATGACTATCGGTATCGCCTGGCTGGTATAGCACCTTCATTTTACACGTATTGCAGCAGGAGTAAGAGGGATATCGGGGACACAGCCAGCTGTTCAGCCATTTCATTTCTTGGGTCCAGGACACAGTAGGTGCTTGGTCAGAAAGAACCACTTCTACACACAGTCCAATTAACATTTGATTTGTTTGACACTGGGTCTGCTCTAGTCCTGACCTTCTGATTGAATTTTTGGGATAAAGGCAGAGTCCCAGGTAAAGCCTTCAGATTGGTGACAGCACTGCTGCTGCCAGCAATCCTGCCAGACAAGACATTTTAAAGAAGAGGTCCACACAGGAGCTACTGGGTGCTTACTGGGAGCCAAGAAGCAACTTCCTTCCTGCACTACTACTAAAAGAAGCTGGGACATAGAAAGTCAAGTGTTGGAAGGACGAAGGGAGAGAGGAGCAGCAAAAATATGGATCCTGCCTGTTCTGCACACAAGGAGTCATGGCATCGTCAACTCTACCCTAGTGAGGTTTCTGCAGAGAGAATTGCACAGGGAAAAGTCATATAAAGACTGCAAAACAGCAATGCTTTCCCAGAAGCAGAGGACCTTGTAGCTTAAGAGTCCCCGGCAGGAATCCTTGCAAGACCACCTTCAGCAAGTCCCAACCTGCCACTAAGTGAAAATCTCTTCCATCCTAGCACTGCAGACCCAGAAAAGCAGCAGAAGTACTTCGGCACGAGCTGGATTAGGGCCTCCTTGCTGTGTGCTGATCACAGAACCACCTGCAGAATACACCCTACTATGAACCTCCTTGCACCGCAAGATCCCTATCTGGATTTATGAGGCTGGGGCAAAACTTCCTGCATAAAGGCTTTTAAAATTTGTGAGCAGAAACAGGACAGAGATCCTCTGTTGTTCTTATCTGGATACTAGAAGGAACTAGAATAGGATACTTTCCAAGACAGAGGAATGATGCCCAGTCAGTCTCACAGGCAAACTGGACTGACTATCTGTACCATATGCTGTAGCAAAATCATGAAGCAGTAGACACTTTTATGTTCTCATTTCCAGGTTTTTCTTATCTTTATCTCTGAAAAGAACAAAATTTTACTGAACAAGGAAACAGACATCTACCTAGCCTCACTGGCAGCAAGCAGCTGGAAACTTTCTAGGGAAGGGTGCAGAACTAACTGCTTGTCCCAAAAGCTGTTCTGAGCATCCTTCACTGGAGTGAATGACAGTGTCATATTTGCTGCCAAAAATTTGTGTCTAGATCAGAACTGCTAAGTGTGGACACTAGGTTCTAAGGCATGCCCCTCTATCTTAAAGAGGAAACCAGACTGGAAGCAACAGACTACAGGGCTCTACAGTTCACAGGCGCTTGCACTGGCGCAATCAAATTTCATCTTCAAGCACCGTATGTGGTGCAAATCCTGGCCTGTGAACAAAGTCACCTTTACCTTGGATTTACAGGGACCTGAAGTCCCAGTCTGAGAGTTACACAGTAGAAGGATGCCTGAGGTTCAGTTCTAGGAGAGTGGAAAGTGAAATGCAGAGCAGCTGCCGTCTTACTAAACACAGATCACATCAGAAAGCATCATTGCCCCACATCAAGTACACAGTATTTAGTGCTTGAGGCTTACACCTATCAGTAGGGTAAACAGGGTGAATCCTGCTGGAAGCATCACAAGCCCAAGCTATTGGAAAATCCAGCTAGGGACAGACCAAGCCATTCTCAGCTCCAGGCATCCTACTTGATGCACAAGATCCCTTGGTGTGCCAGCCTGGCCTGGAACTGCTGGTTCAGTAGCTTTACATGAGGTAGTTGCACCACCTGCTGTCTGCTCCGAAGCAAGTTATCAGTGTCTATTAGAACATCATTAAAGATGACCATTATTAACAAAAGTTTTCTTCTTCAGAACCAGTTTTTTGCAGGACATGCTCTTGATTAAAGTCAACAAGAAAGACTTCATATCTGAAAACTATGAAGCAAGATCAACAGATGGACAGTCTAGTGAAAATGCTTCAGGTTCTCAAACAGAATATCAGAAGTTCACTTTAAAACCCAGCTCCTCTCAGAAGAAAGATTGCCCTGTTATCCCTTTGGGAAGTGCTCTCAAGTGATTTCCACTCCAAAAGCTAGCATTGAACAAAACTTTCAAGGAGGCAAAAACTCTGCCATGCAAAAAACCAGCCACCCGCCCACCACTACTTGTGGCTTAGCAGAAAGAAAAAGACGCATCTTATATCCTGCACCGTTCCTCTTTCCTGGACAAGGCTGCAGCACTAACTGATCCAATCCAGTGGGGCAAGGAGGTAAGATCCCTAGAAAAAAGCCACAACACTAAAAGTCTTCTTAGGATATGGTGTCTTGTTCACGCATTCCACAAGTCAGTATGCTCTCTTGGCTGGCACAGATATATGACGACAGGTTGCAGGAAGATCCTCCTAGTCCTAGAGATCAAGGATCCTGTTCACGGGCAAGTATTTTGTGTGCCAGGCCTCAAAAATAATTGGGCACGCAATTGCAAGGTCAGTGTGGGTCTAAAAGGAAAGGAGTTCAGAAGACGAAATGACCTGTGCTTGATGAAGCATAGGTGCATAATGTACAGACAAAAGGAAATAAGAAAAACAGTTTATTTAAAAAAAACAAAAAATCCCCCCCCCCCCAGATACCCACATACTTTCTGATAAGCTTATTGCTCAAGCTAGATCTCCTGTGATACTGCTCTCTCCCCTTGGCCTGTAGGGCCAGAAGTACTCATGCACCCCCGTTCTTCCTCCAACCAACATCATTTAGCTATATTCAATTGGTCCCAAATACCAGCATGTAATTCTCTCCTTACTATGCATACAAAACATGGAGGTCACCAAGCACAAAGGCTCCTTCTCACTGGGGGACAAGTCTATGGATTTACATACAGTCACCTGCTCCCACCAAGATGGGAGTCCCTACTTAGTAGAACCATAAAGTATGGGAAAGTATATCTACCTTCTCTTTTGAAGCCAAAGCCTAAACAACACTAAAATCATCCCTGAACCACTCAGCCTGCAGTCCAGACACGTCAATGATCATTCTACTGCTTGTGGTCTACACTCTCAATGTACAGCCTTCAGGATTCCATAATAAGCTTTCTATAGCATTTCCCAGTCTCACCACACCGTTCTACTTCCACTGAACCAGGGCTCGTCTTCCAAGTTTGCTCTCTGTGAAAGAGATATTGCCTGTCTCTTGTGCAGCATCTACAGATCCACACTGTAGTAGCACAGCAGGACTCTCTCACCAGGCCCTGGCTCTCCTTTAGGTGGTCACACAGACTCTTGGACCTTCCTCCTAGGTAGCTGTCAGGCAGGTTTGGTAAGAACAGAGCAGGGGGCTTTGTGCTTGATATTCCGTCAGTGTTGCTGTGGGGTTTCAACATCCTCTTCCTCCTCCTCACCACGTTCAGTGTGGCGCAGCAGCAGCTCCAGGTCAGGGTCAGAGCTGGCCTCTTTGTGCAGCTTCAGTGCTTTTTCACCTGCATGCAGACAGCCCATTTAGTGACGAACTCACTAAAGTACCCATCAAACCTGGTGTTGGCAAGGAGCTGGAACTAGACACAGCTCCTAGTGAAGCTACGAGAATGCCTACAGAGAAACAGAAAGGGATTTAAACCAGAATCACCTTTGGAGTTCACAGCTTTAAGAATGACATGAAGGGAGATTCCTGACAGACAGACGGCAAAGCCCAGCCAGTTCAAGAGACTGAGGCGGTCTCCCAGCAAACGTGTGGCGAGGAACAAAATGCAGATTTCCTGTGGAAACAAAAAACAGGACAAGTGGCAGGGCAGGACCCGAGGAGATATGCATGAGAGGTTTTACAGCTCAAGCCTAGATCAAGATGTCATGCTGCTAATTTCCATGCATTCTTCCATGCGCAGAGAGTTCTAAAAACAGTATCTAGAAACAGAACGAGCTGTTAAACTGGGATGTGGGATTTTAAGTCCTCTGACTGCATAGCTTGGTTACATGGGAATCCTGTGACTTCTGGATCAGACAAATTTCATGTGTCACCATTCAGCTCAAAAGTACATGTGCTGGATTCCTCAAAGGAGGGAAGAATGTGCCAAACTAGGTTAAAGAGGTAGCTCAAACCAGTCGTTTGTTCATATCCAGGTCTGATGCAAGAGCATGTCCTTCTTACCCCTCCTCCCTCCCGCACCATCCGTTGCTCATGAGGAACACATGTTTTAGTCTATCCCAGATCCCACCAAACTTTGGACCTTAATGGTATTTTTTATAGAATGGCCACTAGTCTCTGCCCCTTGCTGTCAGGGACCAAGGGATTTCACTGCAGAGACTGCAAGGCAAAGCATCAAGGTCCGGTGCAAGGAGAATGAAAATAACAGGAGATGATTTCTAAGGCTCTAAGGAAGTTCCCACAACACGAGGCCCATTAGGGATGACTTGGTACTTGCCTTCTAGTATTAGCACAGGAACCATGCCTTACCTTAAAAATGCCAGCAATGGAAAGGGTGAGGCTAGATGTTCTGGAAACCAAGAGGAACTCAGAAAAGCCTAGACCAAAGGCAAGAATTCCACCCAAGAACAGCTTCCCTACCAGAGAGAACAGCATTCCTGCTTCATGGAAACGGAAGAGCTTCTCTGATATGGACAAAGGCAGGCCTAGGAACAAGACAGTGAGTAGCAGAGTACCTTTCCCAACTCCCAGGACTCCTCACAACAAGATGGGGGTGGGCTGCTCACATTCCAATATCAGGAGGATGTGAAGCCAGTTCTTCATAGCCCTTAATTCCACAAGTGTGGCAGGCTACTATCCCTATGCACTCTTTAATGTTCTGCCAGCATAAGGTATATCTGGGTCCTTATAATTCCAGGTCTCTACCCACTTTGTAAAGTTCATAGCTGTTCAATTATCTCAGTGAAGGATCTCAAACAACAAACTGCTAAGCAATCTCCCCAACCACTCTATA
This sequence comes from Haliaeetus albicilla, assembly GCF_947461875.1. NCBI lineage: Eukaryota > Metazoa > Chordata > Aves > Accipitriformes > Accipitridae > Haliaeetus > Haliaeetus albicilla. The sequence goes on along the minus strand of NC_091484.1, from coordinate 672,104 downwards.
AAGCTATCCTTGCTTTCTCTAATTAACTCACGCACCCTCAAACACCGCAAAGAGTGGGAAGAGCCCCAGGAACATGAGCGGCTGCAGGTGAAACATGATATCAATGGGGTTCTGGAGCCCTGAAAGAGGAGAATCAATAACAGACCAGATAGCAACAAGCCAGAGAATAACATAGCTCCTAGAGCCTTTATTAGTACCATTCCTAGACATACATCTTGTAATGCCCATGCCTGTGCTGCTGCAGATGCCAAGCCACCTTCATTACTGATCAACAGATAACCCCTGCCCCAGGTTTCAAACACTGTCCCTTACACAAGTGTTTTGTTTCTGCAGCAAAGGCTACCACCTCCTTATTCCCCTCCCCATTACCAGCACCACCGCCCACTTCCTAACACCCTACATACCCAGTTCAGCCTTCTGCAGAAGTATCTGCGTGAGAGTCCAGCGAATACCCCCAAGGAAAGAGGCACACAGCACCAGCACAAACCCCTGTGCGTTGAACTGTGTGGACTTGTAGGTGAACATGAAGAGCCCCCCAGCGATGAGCAGAACCACCAGCAGCAATGTCACCCGCTGGATGAGAACAAACACAAAGTCACTACAAACTGCTGGAGCTGAACAGAGACAGACACCTCCTTTCTTTCAGATTCATCCACATAATTGCATTCTTCCTCTACTTTTATGTTTCTTGTATGTGTACTGCCTGTTTCCCTGGGCCTGACCTTCCCCTTCCCTAAAGCATTGTGTGGGACCCTTACCACTTCCTCCAGCTTGAAGAGCAGTGAAAAAAGCAGGATGAAGATAATAGCAGAGGATTTGGTCATCGTGTAGCTGTAAGGACCAAAATACACTGTCAGTCGCCTCCCATGTAGTCCTTCCCAGCAAAGTACTATTAGGAACCAGATCACCCACTTCTGTGTTGCTACCAGCAAGCTATCATAGACCCTGCATGCCAACCCCACCGAGCCATCCACCCATTCAAGAAACTGACCCTGACAAAGCACTTTCTAAACCCCACCAGAAGGCTTCGGGGGAAGATCGTTTTTGTACTCACAGGGAGACAGTGACGTATAGGAAGCTCCAGTTACTCAGCCCAATATCCAAGGAAGTTGACAGAGCTAAAGAATCAAAGAAAAAAATCCTGAAGTTAACTGTCTTCAACTACATAAGAAAAAAAATCCCCAACCAAAACAAAACCCTGCTACTTGACCATGAACATAGGGAGCAGAGCAGACCCAGGTAAAAAAAACAACCCATGTTTTCCTCAGGTTAACTTTTCAGGACCAACATAGCTCAGATATCCTCAGCTCTTTATGTTTCTGTCCTGTTCCCTGTGATTTAAGTTGGACTTAGCACCGCGCTCACCGAACATACACTATGCAAAAGTGCAGAAGTAACCCTTGCCCTCCCTGTGACTGAAAGCCATCACAGATTTACACAAGGTCTTTTTCAAATATGTCAGAGCATGATAACTGGCAAGTATGAGGGCCAGTGCAAGAAGCCTGAAGAAGCGCGTCTGGCAACAATCCTCAGCACACATCCTTACTCCTGGTGCAGCTCTTGTCACAGTCTATTCTCCCTTGAATATAAGCTTCCTACCATAGGAAACAGCTTTACTGATCCAGTGGCATGCTATGCTGAAAGATAGCATTGCTACAGATGAGGAAAAGGCATTTTTCAAGAAACCATAGGGCATGTTATGTAAGGTATTGCAAACCTTGCCAGAGATCTTAAACCAGATGCTGCTCTGTGGGAGACGGTAGGACGATGACTGAACCAACCTAACATACAGCCAAAGAACTGCAGAAGTAGCTAGAGTTCTGCACTCCGAGTAGGAGCTTCACTCCTTGGTCTCAGCTACAGCAGTTTGGTGTGTCATGTACAATGAACTTCTGTATCATAAAGACCAAGTTCCACCCAGAGAAAGCTCCTGAAATAACGTAAACGCGTGGCTTGACACCAACGTTAAGGAGAAAAAAATAACTCGCAGAGACAGCTTACGGAGGTACCGGACGAGATTCTCACGTGCCAGCGGCTCCTTCGGAAAAGCAGGTTCAGCACGGCCTCTCCGTATTCTAACTAGTTTTTGTCACGACCGATGAAGAGAGCACGTCTAAACCTTTAAGTAACCCCCACCCGTGGTAAGGAAACGCACGGGACGCCCGCGGGAGCAGGGCTTGCCGCTCTCCCCCCGCCTCACGCCCACCCCAAGGGAGGCGGCGAGCGTCCCGCTTGCTCCGGCCGCTGCGGCGCGCCCGGCCCCGACGGCCGCCCCAGGCGGCGGGGGGGGGACACCCGGCCCGAGAGCCCGCAGCCCGGCGCGTCTCCGGGAGAGGCCCGGCAGGGCGGCCGCCCAGCGCCCCGCTCTCGCTCCCCACCGCCGCGCCCGGCCCCGGCCTCCCTCCGCGCCGGCCGTACCTGCGGGGGCCGCCCGGCGGAGGCAGTCGGCCCAGGAGAGCGCGGCCCGCGGCCGCCCGGAGCGGCAGCGCGCCAGGGCGCGGGCGAGCGCCGAGAGGCCGAAGATGAGGAGGAGGTGCAGCAGGGTCACCAGCAGCGGGAAGGGGAAGCTCTGCGGGACCGACAGCCGCCGTCACCGCCGCCGTCACCGCCGCCGCCCGCCCGCCCGCCGCCGCCGCCCCCGCGCCGCCCCGCACCTTCATGAGCCACTTGTTGTAGAAGGTGATGCCGATGGAGAAGCCGTAGTAGAGCAGCACCAGCGGCGCCGCCAGCGCCGCCCGCCCCAACGCCGCGCCGCCCGCCCCCGCCGCCATGCGCCCCGGCTGCCCGCCGCCGGCGCCGCGACGGGGGGAGGGAGGTGGGGGGCCGCGGCGGGGGAAGGAGGCTGCCGGGGGGAGGGGGGGGGCCGCGGCGGGGAGGGGGGAGCGGCGGCGGCGGCGGCGGCGGGAGGGGAAGCGGGGTGGCGGCGACGTCGGCGGGGGGCGGGAGACGATGGGGGAGCGGGGCGGGGCCCGCGCCGGTGACGTGGCCGCGCGGGGCGGGGCCTGACCGGAAAGAGGCAGAGGCGGCGGCAGGCAGAGGAGCGCTATTGGTTATTATTGGAACTCGTACAAAAGTCGGGCGGCGCGGGCCCGCCCCGCCCCGCCCCCGGCAGCGGCAGGCCGGCGGCCCCGCCGCGGACGGCCGGGAGCGGCAGCGGCAGCGGCGGAGCGCGGTCGGACGGCGCGGCTCAGCGCCGGCTCCGCCCCAGTTCCAGCAGTGCCGGCCTCCCGCCGCCGGCCCGCGGCTGCCCGGCAGCGGGCCCTGCAGCTCGGCCCCGTCAGCCGTAGTGGTACACGAAGTCGTAGCTGCTCGGCTCCTTGGGGATGGGCGGCGGCGCTTCGGGGATCTGGATGTTCTCCAAGTCCAGGAGCCTCAGCTTCATTTCCATGCTCAGCAATGTGTCCAGGTCGCTTTTAGTCAGCTCACTGGACATGTCCTTCCCCAGGAGAGCATTAAGCCCATCAATCCAGATACAGTACTGTGGAAAAAAATAAAAGGATCATTCGCAACTCTGGCCAAAAATGATAGGTTATGTTGAATCTTTCCATCCGTGCAACGATTAGATACTCCTGTATGGCTCCAAAATAGGAAACGTGGGAGGGAGTTAACCCCAGCCCCAGAACAGTGCCCACAGAGATTTCCAATGGAAGTTAGAGGCCTAGAGGCGATCATGACCCCGTGGCTCTAGGAGCGGGCCAAGAGCCTCTGTTGTGGCATAACAACAGAAAAAGCAAAGCTCTTTAAGGCATCGGTGTGTTGCAGGATGGGGGAAAGGGAACAGCTGACTGCATAGGAAGAAAGAAAGCAGCAGTCCAGACTAAGGGGAATTAGTGGAGGAATTTTTTTCTTTTTTAAAAAGCAAAAGATAACTGGGGGGGGGGTGGGGTGGGGGAAGATTCACACCAAGTATCGGCAATGTTTTCTAAGAATGAACCTGGTGGGAGACATCCTGCTCAAGCCTTTAATGAGAAGCAACTGATCCTTCTTAAATCTCTGAAGTTAATTGCTTTATATGCTACCACTTAACAGCTGTGTTTCTTACCTCATATTTATTAGGTGCAATGAAGTTCAAGGTCTCATCGGGATCATATAATATCGAGAAGGCCAATTCTAACACTTCCTGAAGGGAAAAGAATCTTTCACTCATCGACTGAGCAAAACATCACAGCTCCTCCTGCCTGCTAACCCAACAACAGAGGCTGCCTTGCTGCAGCACAGTGCACATTCCCGTTTCAGTATTCTGACCAACTCTGAATAGCCCATAGCACAACCAGACTATGCTCACAGCACCTAGCAATCACAAATGAGTACTAGGAAAAGGCCCAGATATGAGATGGGTTTTGTAAACAATACACCTTCAGTGTGGAAGACCATTTGCTCCTGTTGCTTGCTTTCAGTCTTCAACTCTATAGCACTGGATATTAATTACAGGCAAAAAGAGAGCACTTACCTTATTCTGCTTCAGTGCACTTTTCTCCTTCATGTGTGGACAATCCTTCCCTGTGACAATGGCTTTGATGTCTGCAACTGGAACTAGCAGTGAAAAAGTAAAACTCACAAACAAGAAACTGAGCATTGTTCCTTTGTAGCTCTATACTGCAGTTTTCCAGAACACATTACCAGTAACACATCCCTACAGCTGGCTGTTATAAGAAATGCCAAGCAATTCCAACACTCAAAGGATTTGGGCGAAGACCAAAAGTTGATCTCATCTCAGTCAGGGCTTCAGCCACAGCTCTTTTTCTCTCATCTCTAGGATGGTACTCGTAACAACCTCTAGAGGGCAGAGCACAGAACACTGCACAGCGTGCTCAGAGCAGTAATTGGGCCTTACTTTTTTCCTGTAGAGATTCAAAGGTCACTTCTCCCTGGGCATTATCTTCCAGATCTCCATAGTGTAGCACCTTGTGATTCAGAGCCAGGCGACAATACCAAAATCTTTCTGGAACACACATCAAGTAGAGTAAGCTGAACAAGATCATTCATATAAGGTCTTAACAGCCACTATGCTATAGTCTCCCCACCCAATCCCTCTACTCCCCCAGTTCCTCAGCACTGCTTCCTGTTCATGAGGGCATGGCTGCATTCTTAGAGATGTACATCTGTTCCATCCCAAACTACTGGGTGGTATAGACAGCCCAGGTAACCAGCTTTCCTTTCTGGCAACACGCCTGCTGACAGATTAATTCATTAGATCTTATTTGCTTGCAGTTCTTCACAATAAAAAAATGCAGTAGATGCTGTCACCTTACCTTGTCTTCTGCGATTTCCAATTTTTCGAAAACTACTTCCCTCACAAAGCCTGTTCAGGCGCTGCTGCTTTATCAGCTCCAAGATCTCAGGTTGGATTTTCTCTCTCAGCTCCCTGGAATTCAAATATGGAAGAGTAAGCAGAAAATGGAGATAATGGCAAGCACAGAAGGCAACTGTTTTGTTAGGCACTTACACAATAGGTGGTGACTGGAAGTCATCTTGGCTCATTCTCTCAGACTGGCGTAGTCGCAGAATTTCAGAATAGCTCAGGCTGCGCAGTTTGCTCTTGAACTGGTCCAGGGAGTTTGGTTTAGATGGGAGAGCCCGTGTGATCTGTTCCCTCACAACCTGCATAACCTAAAGAGGTTGAACAGGGAGAAAAGCAAGTCACATTCTTGCCTGCTTAATGGCAAAAGAGAACCAGGGCACAGCTCAGTGGCAGCAAAGAACTGATGTGAAATCACCACAGCCAGGAGTGTCAAGGTACTTTGGAGTGACTTTGGAGATCCAGAAGAACAAAGAATGACCTCGGGTTATACCAAATAAAAGGTGGGCTATCCTCCCTTACAGCCCATGTCAATGCCCTGTCATACCTTCTGCACCCTACTCTTTAACCAAGTGTACAGGCCGAGTGAACACGTGCCATTCTGCAAAAGATTCTACAAAAATACCTCTTCTCCACTCTGACCTTATTAAAATCTTCTGCTGTCGCCCTCATTTCTTTCCAGGTCTTGTTCAACAGCTGGATGCAGATGGCAAATAGCTCCTCAAATGCACGGTCATGGGTGAAAAACATGGGGTGATAGTCATTCCGGCCTTCGTTGGCTTCAGGAAGAAACAGAAACCACAACCATGTGAGCGTATTGCACAAGGGCTACTAAGAGTAACTAAAATCCACTACAGTGACAGAAACCTGATGGTGTACTAACTTAAGACAGTTCAATGCTTTTCTCCCCATGGACAGTCTATATTGGGAATGGCAACTATCCCCACGCTTCACCATGCAAGCCTCTGTGACTCATGTGCTCTTTTCATACTAGTCCCCTCAAATGACTGCTTGCAGTTGTTTCACACTTGCCTCTGGTAGAATTTCTTATAGTGGTTAGTTGTCTCAGAAAGCTGTTTTGAGACTGTCAGAGCGACCGAACTTTTCTCAAGTTCATGATGGTGTCTAGAGTGTTTTTTTTATACAGCACCCTGCTGAAGCTTCAGGAAGTTGAAGCCTTCCACTTGTGTCAGTTTTTCAGGACAGCCAGAGTGCACAGGCCAAGATTTCTTACTTTACTCCAATACTGGTATTATCACTGGCACACTGACACTGCAACTCCAAGCTCCCCTTACATGGCAGAAGTGAGATCGAGGTACAAATGCTTGTGAATATTGGTCAGCCTGTAAGCTACTTCCAGAAACATCAGCCCAGCAACTTGGAAAGCTGGAGTAATAAATGGTACTTACGGAGCTCCCCAACTTGCAGGATCTCACAAAGCATCCTGGTAAGCTCAATGGCACTGCGCCCAAAGGGACACTCATGCTTATCTTCTCGACTGCTGTTCTCCAGAACAATCTACAAGAAAAGGATCCAACACACACACTAAGAGCTGCTGAGGTGTTGGTATCTGCAAAAACCAGCAGCTCCACTTACCCGGATATAGGTATCCTGATGAAATTTAGCCAAGTAGAGCATATTGTCCAATGCCAGCATCCCTGGAGGAGTCTGAGTAAAATCCATGGCTGGATTGATGTGATTCTGTGAAAAGAGGGTGTAGAAAGAACCCAAACAAATTAGCTCAAAGAAACTGTGTGAGAACCTTTTCTGAATGCATTTTACAACTGCTTGTCCATCAAGCATTCCCTCACATTTATCCAAGAGGTAACCCTGTACACCTGCTGACGCTATCTGAACTTTCTAGAAGACAGGCTGATTCCAAGTTCTTCATAGAATAGGTGCATATGGTAAGTAAGTATCTCCAGAGAATGTACCTAATGAGCCCTGGCATTTAACCAATCAGCAAGTTCATAATGATCTTCCCTAGGAGTCTGAGCGTAGCTGAATTTCTAAAACTCTGATACAGAAGTATGGTAAAGCAAATGGCTATTTCTGTTTCTTATTTTCCCACAACTCTGATGGAGATTGCTTAGATTGCCTTTACATGCTTTACAGTCAGCACTCTCTCTAGATGCATACAGTGAATCCCAGCATCTTGTAGTCCTTGGTGTACATGGCTTTGCGTTTTTCTGTTCCACTGCCAGGGACGGTGTTGCTGTCAGACTCTGCATCAAATGCAATTCTTCGCAACTCAAATATGATGTCTCTCTGTGCCTGAAGGACAGAAGGCAGGGAAATGGTAATGTGTGATCAATCACTAGGGAGTACTCTCACATAACGCACAGTCCCACCTCTCTCTCCAGAGCTCACACAGTGAATACAGAGAGATGCCAAAGGTCATTAACACTACATAAGAAGAGGCAATCCATTTCAAAATGGCAAGTTTCAGTATATTGGGTAATGCAAAATATTTGTTCGCATTTTCCTTTAACTGCCCCAAGTTTACTTAAAGGCAGTTTCCAGGCATTCAGATAATGCTAAGGCATTTCTCACTCAAGACTACAATGCATCTAAGAACTGAGTAACAGACACCTTAAAAATGCCCAGCTTCTTTGTATACCACAAGGAAATGGATAAAATTATGTGCCCTCCATAGAGGTGGAGTAATCAGTTTGACAGCTGGCATCACACTGGTCGAGAAAGGAATACATGGCTTCCAGTGACCACTTACATCTGTAAAAGTCCCACAGCGTACAGCAGGATAGTCATGAGCATACCCTAATCTCGAGGACTACAATGTGAGGGGTGGCTTTGAAACTTTATGTGCCCTCTACTGCAAATTCTATGGAGCTAAGGAGCTCAGGAATAAGGCCCCTTGTACGTGGTATTCTATCAGATCTTACTCAGCTCTAATAGTGACCTGATCATTGGGATCCATCTTGGTCATCATTCTCTCTTCCAGGAGATTAAAGGTCAGGACCTGTAGCACGTACAGCTGATGTGCCATTTCTGTTTTAATCGGGCGGTTTCCTCTGATCACATGCTGCAAAATAAAGGATAGGATAGAAATGAAGAGAACACAAAAACTGAGGTATTAGCTGTCGCCATATGCCAGGCTACATGTACATCTCTGTACATGAAGATTCACCTGTTTAACCTCCATATTCCATCAGAAGCATCATGATAATGCTCTGTAACAGCAGAAAGAAGCATCCCAAACTCCCTTTTGAACAAGTGGCTCCAATTTCACCTTTGGAAGAGTCACTTTTCTGAAAGTGCCCTGAGGGTAGCAGAATTTACACTCTGCACAAGTAAAACCCCTATTGAGCAAACATTAGGAAGCACTCTGTCATTCCAGACATACTTACATTCAGAATTATAGACCTCAGGTGCTTCTGGGCAAATGCATTAGCCATTTCCTGTTGTGGAATTTAAAGATGAAATAACATGAGTGAAACATAAACAAAAAGCCCACATTGTGCAGAAAGGAGAGAAAGAAGGAAGCCTATGAATTGGCGATAGCACTGGCACACAACAAAGTGCTTTTACTACAGACTGTCAATTTAGCATGGCATCTCACCACAAAGCCAGCATCAAGTTGGGATGCAAGGGTCATCTTTATCATGGCACAACTCATGGATGGCTCCCCTACAAAACATCATTAATGTGGAGAAAGGCACTAGTGTAGTCAAAGAACAGAAGAAAATTTAGTTTAACATTGGACATCTAATGATACTTCAATATCAAGAGATATAGCAGCAGGGAGCATACTGTGGGCTGCCCAGAAAAATCTGTCATTACAAGATGTTCCTTCAATTAGGATTTCATAAGTTTCTATACCTAGGTATACACCCAAGATAACAAGGGCTAGAGGATGTAGTTTTCAGGTCTCCTCCCTCTCAAAGACTCTCCCTCTGAAATTTACATTTCCTTTGTCTCGGTTCCTAAAGAGGTGTTTAGAAGTCAGTTTAAGGACAATTTGCAGAAGCACTTCAGTTTACAAAAATAAAGGGTAAATAATTTTCATGCTTAAAGGAAAGCTTCCAGTTTCCCTCTTTACTGCATGGCTTCCTTCCCCAGATGAGGAGGGTTCCCAACCATCAAATCATGATGACAAACAGTCACAGCAGATGCAAGTATCTGCTAAAAGCCTTCAGTTCCGGGACCAATTGCACATGCACCTGCAAAAGTCTAACCTGTGCTTTCCTTGTAAATTGTGAAGACATGCTTTTTAAAATACCAGCACACCTGCTAGGAGAGTGGCCCACTAATGTGGGCTAATGTGAAGATGGCATATTATTAGAATTTTGCTGTTATAAGCAAAATCTTTGGGTAAGAAAAATCTGTTGGGCAATACAATACATTGTCTGGAAGAAGTCCAAAAGAACTGCCAGCCTGAGATCTCTTCACATTCCTGTGCAGTACAGATTGAGAATTGGAAGCAGATGAGCAGTCTTAGACAATTGCACTCAATCAGCAGTACGTTCTGAGCAATCCAAGACTGTTGCAACTGCTCATATCAACCCTGCTCTTGCCAGGCTTTATAAGGAGTCTGGTAAAATGTGTATATTAACCTCATACCAAGAAAGTGATATGCTGGCTCACAGCCAAGCCGTGATGGCTGCAAGTTCAGCAGCGCTCATGTTACAACCAAAATGAGTCAGTGCTTGAGTGGAAGATATCTAAGAAGCATGTAGATGAAGTAGGAAGTGGTTTCAGAGATAACACACTGCCCTCTGAGTCATTATTTTTTACTATGATTCGTGAGATGTACTACTGAGAATAGAACAAGGCCTGCTGTTAGGATTTGTTCATGCATGCAACACAAAGAATCCTTACTCTGAAGGAATTAGTTTGTACATGGGATGAAGTAACAGGTGACTGAAGCAGATAAACAGTGGGAAGGACAAAGACAATTAAACAATTCTAAATAGCATAGTAAGAAGCATGAGCACGCACATAGCCTAACCACTGCTAAGGGATTTATGTTCTGCTGAGTGTCCAATAACGCCCACTTTGCTGCTTGATGGGGTCATAGAATAACAGAATCATTTATGTTGGAAGAGACATCTTGAGATCATCTAGTCTAACTCCCCTGGTTCAAGCAACCTCAGACAGAGCAGGTTGCCCAGAACCGTGTCCAATCAGGTTTTTAGTATCCCCACTGATGGAGCCTCCACAATCTCTCTGCGTAACCTGTTCCAATGTTTGACCACCCTCATATTAATTTGGGTTTGGGTTTTTTTTTGTTTGTTTTGTGCGTTCAAGTGGAATTCCCTGGGTTTTAAGCTTTGCCCATTGCCTCTTGTTCTGTCAGCAGGCACTGTTGAGAAGAGTTGGGCTCCCTCTTCTTTATTGTGTCCCATCAGGTATTTATACACATTGGTAAGACCCCCCTGAGCCTTCTCTTCTCCAGGTTGAGCAATCACAAATCTCTCAGCCTCTATTCATACGAAAGATATTCCTGTCCCTTAATCACCTTCATGGCCCTTTGTAGTCACGTGGATTGTGTTGGGGGGGGGGGGGGGGGGGGGGGAAGTGAAAAAAAAAACTTGGAATTTTGTTTGCTGTGAAGTTTAGTATCTTGGCCAAATTACCAACAGAAGAGTATGTCTTCCTTATTTTCATGTGTTAAGCATATCCATTAATTTTAGAAATGATGTAACATTTATTGAGACCATAATTTCCCCTCTGAAGACACTGCATCCTTGGCAAAAGTGGAATGTTCTCTGTGCCACCCAGAAAATCTAAAAAACATACCAGAATCTCAAGATACAGAAGGTTCCAAATCAACCTATTAACAAGAGTGGCAATTCCCATGGAGATAGCACGGGGCAAAAAAAACCATTCTTGGAGTACAATTCCCATAAGGGTGAAGTCACAGATTAGGCAGAATGTATGCTCTAGCCCCTAATCAGCACTAGGTTTTGTGGCTGCTCTTCACAAACAGCTCTACCTTCAGAAGGATACAGCTGGATATGAAACTCATTAACTCAAGCGAGATTTGCGGTATAAACTCAGGCTGCAGTAAGTTTAAAGAGACCCAGACTGCTAAAGAACTGGTTCCAGTTTTAAAATTGGTTCACCTGGTCAGTCTTGTAGTATCAGTTTCCTTTTACAATCATCTTTATTATCTTGTGTGCACAATAAGTCATTCAAGATTTCTCCTGCTACTGATTCTTCTCCCCTTCACAATCTGAGTACATCCCCATGAGTCCTCCCGCCCTTCTCCCTAGGCTCATCCACTATCTGAAGCCTGTATGCATCATCTCCGAGATACAAGGAGGCATAACTGGAGAAAAGCTAACATGCCTACAGTTCCGCATGACCAGCCCCCAGGCTTGAGTTACTTACAGTGATGGGCAGGTCTAGTGGGTTAAGCAGCTTGTCCTGCTGGCAGAAAGCAAAAAAAGGCACAAAGAGAAGCAGACAGGATTTAGCTCGGAGTCCAGAAATAAGGCACAAACAGGGCAATAGAGAAGAAAGGCTTAACACAGCAAAGCTACATGATACAGACATATGCACATCTTGCACGCAGCTGAGATCTTGGGGGTTTCCTCAGAGCAGGACAGGTGTTTCACTTCTCACATTTGCCACTGAGAATATCCCCCTATGACTTACGAAAGTTCCCTTTTTGCGGGGACGTGGAGGTGGGGTGTTTGTTTAGTAAGTACATACAACCCCAAGGACTCTACACAGCCTACCTCTCCCATATGGAATTAAGTTTCTTCAAAAAAAATTTCCATGCTGTATAAAGGATTACTTTCTGTCTCTCGAGGCCTTTCAGATTGCTTTCTGAGCATCTCCTAAACACAGATGTGCTGCTCCAGAACACATTATAAATGGGATGGTACTTTTACTCCTATGTTGCCACACTGAAACAGCTATAGGTTCCTGGCAAGGTCCAAGGTCTGCCTTGCCCAGACAATATGATTTCTGAGGCATAAACAGCCAGCCAGTAACTATTATTCAGGTTTAAAGTCAAAAAGCAAGAACAAACCTGTCTCTTGTCCTCAGGTGCCTTCAGGAAAAGGGCATTGATCAGGGCAATGGCATATGTCTGAATCTCTTGGTTTGAGCTGCAGAAACAAAAATGGGAGGATCATAAGAGAACAGACAGTATATAACATTACAGCTTGCTGCTTTACCTGCACCATAACAACATTTACTGCAGCTATCTTGGATTTCAACGGACAAGCAGGATTCAGGTAATCTACTTGCATGCCATCCAACTCTTTGTAAGGCCTGCAAAAAGCTAACAGAAATTGCTGACTGATAGCTCCATTATTCCAAAGATAGTGCAGACTGCAGCCTAGCAGAGCTCAGAATTCAGCACCACCACAGTTTGTTTCCAGCACTGAAACTATTACTGTCAAGCCTGGTTATACTGCAGTCTGTTATATGGATACAGTTAGAAACTTATATGGAGCAAGTAATTTTTCTCCCCTATGTCAATGGAAGCCACCAAACGCAAATGGAACTAAGGGGAAAGCATGCCTCTCTTTTATGGCATTGCCTTCCAACCTCAGTAGTTTGGCCCAACCCACACGTCTTTTTCTTATTTTCACTGAAGAGCTTCTTCAAGTAAAGGGAGTTTAGTCCCTTCCTAGATCACGCACAGCATGTGGTTTCACTTGTGATGCTTTGAATAAGCTTCCAAATGCTGATCACACTCTTTTCCACTCCCATCTTGATGCTCTATCAAATCCAGTTTTGTTTCTTGCTATACTACTACTCTGTGTAGTGGGCTGACCTTGGCTGGATGCCAGATGCCCACCAAGCCGCTCTATCACTCCCCTCCTCAGCAGGACAGGACGGGGGAGAAAGTAAGATGAAAAAAAAAATCTCATGGGTCAAGATAAAAGCACTTTTAATAAAGCACAAGCAAAGGCCGTGCACAGAAGCAAAGGAAAAAAAAGATTTATTCTCTACTTCCCATCAGCAGGTGATGCCCAGCCACTTCCTGAGAAGTAGGGCTTCAGTATGCACAGCAGTTGCTCCAGAAGACAAACGTTGTAATAACGAATGCCCCCCCACCTCCTTTTTCTTAGGTTTTATTGCTGAACAGACGCCATATGGTATGGAATATGGCTGAACAGACGCCATATGGTATGGAATACCATTCGCTTGGTCAGTTTGAGTCAGCTATCCTGGCTATGTCCCCTCCCAAGATCTTGCCCACCCCCAGCCTACTGGGAAGGGGGGAATGTTGGAGAGGCAGCCTTGATGCTGTGGGAGCACTGCTCAGCAGTAGCCAAAACACTGGTGTATTATCAACACCTTGCTAGCTACCAATACAAAGAACAGCACTATGAGGGCTGCTATGAGGAAAATAAACTCTGTCTCAGCGAGACCCCATACACTCTTGGGAGACTTCTGCAGAACTTCAAACTCTTCTGATTAACAGAAGTCCATTGCATCACCTAAATGAATTTGTGTGTGTGTATACTTTTTAAAAAAAAAATATTTTATATATATATATATATATATATAAAAAAAATGAAAACTTTTATAAAATATCTAAAGCTAAAACGTCTTTTAGCTTAAATAGCTATTTTCCACACTTCAGCATTTATCCCTGGCATATATGTGGATTAGAATGATATTCCTTCTTTTATTGCTCCCTTCCAAATGTTCTTCATTTTGGTCAATCTGCCGTACTTCAAACATGCAAATGTTCATGCATCATCCTAGGTTGTCCTTGGGCCTCCAAGCTTCTTCCAGAACCTATCCTCTGCTAAAGACTGCTTCCTCCTGATAGTCTTGCCAAAGAAACACCAGCAAATTCTGACTCACTCTCCAGCCTCCCTTTCTACAATATTCCCTGCATAGGTACTTTCTTCAGCAACCTTCTGTGTTATGGAAGCACTTAAGCATATGAGTGTATGTCTTGAGCAAAGATACTGTGCTTAAACAACTGCTCAAGTGTGTTTAGTGTTAGGACCAAACCTGTGTTTTACTAAAACAGAAATTATAAAGCTGAAAGAACATATACTCTTTGCAGAACAAAGTTGCTGCAGTGTTCATGAGAACTTGTTTAGCTTTTCTGTTAACCAAGTTCAAATGTATAAACACTCTAAGCACACAGTGACATTGATGCAATACATTGTTTGCACTATAATTTTGTTAAACTACTGTTCATTGATTAAGGAATAGTAATCATATTCACAATGGTGCTTTTCCACATTTTCAGAATTAAAAGGCTTGAGAAAAAAAACCCAAACAACTACTTAATGCTCTGACAAATGCACGCTTCTTTTTTTATGGAAAAGTAGAACTAATGTACACAAACAGCCTTAAAAGCCAGGTATTAATTCATCAGTTAATTTGGAAAGAGAGGAAGGGGAGGTGAGGAAAAAAAGCAAGAAAAGCCATTGTTTTCTTCCTTAATACAAAGGACAAAAACCAGAAGATTATGAGCTCTTAGATTCTAGGGGAGACAATTTAAAGAGGGGTGAAGGTGACAGATGACTGAATGCAGAAGCTTTGGGAAGTTATTTTAGTAAACGCAGGTTTGGTCCTAACACTGAACACACTTCTGTAGTTGTTAAAGCAAAATATCTTTGTTCAAGACACATACTCATGTGCTTAGGTGCTTCCAGAACACAGAACATACTTTTCCAGCATCTTACTTTTTTTTTTTTTTAAATCTGTTAGAAAACCTGAAGTTCAAGTAAGACATCATATCAGTAATACTGTAAAAATAGCCTCTTTAAGTGTTTTAAATATAAAAGGATGTACTTTCAAATTAACAGATACTCATAAAATTGATTTAAATCACACCACTGTTGGGTGGACACTCACACTTGCAGATGAGAAATGAGCTGCCCCACGGTGATCTCTTCTGCTATCTTCTGATACAGAGTCTGACTGTTTAGCACCATGCTTTCTAGAATGGCTAGGGATCGTTGGAGGATGGAGACATCTACCATAGGCTGACTCACATACCCTGCAATCTAAAAACAGATGAACCAGCAGGTCAACAGGTGCCTATCCAGGAAACCTTGTGGTGAGTGAGACAAGCTAAGGGAGACAGGGGTCAGAAAGCTGGGTGCACTGTGCTCTCAATGAGTACTCAGCTTCTCAGAATCATCTTGCCCTTTCTGGAAGCTGCATTAAAGCATGAAAAGAAATAGCACCCACTCACCCACTTTACCCAAACTCACCTGTTTGATGAAGGTTATTGAGACCATGTCCCAAGAGACAATACCATGGTCCATGAGCTCCAAGAAGGCAGTCAGGGTGAAAGCCAACATCTCACTGTAACTGAGAAAATCAAGAATGCAATTAAAAGATACCTGGTAGCAAGGAAGAAACCTGTCCAGCTGAGTAAGCTGGATAAGAGAAAAAAGTCACCACCTTCTCCAAATAAAACAGGCTACAGTTTGGCAGCTGGGGGAGCAATAAAGTATTTGCATTTATGAAGATAATTTTACTGTTTTGTAGAATCATATTTTATTTTTCCTGATTACAAGCACAAATTAAAGCTAGCAAAAATAAGTCTCTAGTCCTGCCACCAGAGACTCACAACCACCTGGATCAGTACCTGGCTAGTCAAAGGAATAACAGGAGAAGCAGCAATGCAGTATTTATTCTTGAGCAGTGCAAAGTGTTGCTACTCAAATTCAACAAATTCAAAAGGGAAAAAAACCAAACCCAACCAAAACCCAGCAAAACCCAGCATATTCAGTACAATGACTGTCAGTTAGAAAAAGACCAGCTTGAAAAGGGGAAAGCTTTTTAAGCTGATCAACTGAAAATTAAAACCATCTGCAAACGCTAG
Organism: Haliaeetus albicilla; assembly: GCF_947461875.1. Taxonomy (NCBI): domain Eukaryota; kingdom Metazoa; phylum Chordata; class Aves; order Accipitriformes; family Accipitridae; genus Haliaeetus; species Haliaeetus albicilla. Next base: position 656,022 of record NC_091484.1, on the reverse strand, counting down.
GTTTTTCAACTGCTGTCAGATTTGAGCTCCAGAGTAAATTTATATCACAAAACATGCAAAAATCTTTGGAAATAATAACCCCTCCACACACACACAAAAACCTAACAAACACGTTTTAACATCAGAGAAAAACAAAGAAAAATTGTCGTTCTGTAAATATTGGGACCTGGCTTGAAATAAAACAAAAGCACAGCATGAGCTGTGGAAAATTTAATACATAACCACAAGACAGAAAGGTAAAAAAGACAGAGGGAAAGATTGCAAAATATGCTGAAAACATATTAGTTGCTAATATGTAAGAAAATAGAAGACCTATAAATGTTACAACAATAAGTTATCAAGACTTTAAAAGTTCTTTCAATGAAACAGAACAACTACAGCAGAAAAGCCAAGTGAATTATTTGCATCAGAGTTCACCGTGAATATGCTTGGGGAAACTTCCAGATCGGAGTTTGGTTTTTTTCAGGTTTTTTTGTTTGTTTTTAAGAGAGAAGAAAAGTCTTCAAATCTGTCATTTGAACATCACTAGAAGATGTTCTGGAACAAGCCATTAGTATGAAAAAACAGGTCTCCAGGACCAGATGATATTCACTGAAGTATTCAAAAGGAACCATGGTAAAAACGAAACATTGCCAAGGCAAACATAACAGCAATTTCTAGAGAGAACTCAGGCAGGAATCTGAAGGATATATTAGGCATTTAGGTATTTGTCACCAGAAAGATAGAGGGAATCTATGATAAAAGAATAGTACCACTAGAAGAAAAATAAATATTTAACAGGGAAGAATTGCTATGGCTTTTGTAGGCGGAAGTTATGTTTCACATCTATATGTGTATTGGGTTTATGTGGCAAGGCTTTGGTGGCAGGGGCTGCAGGGCACCCACTGTGAGGAGAGGCTGGGGCTACCCTGTGCCAGACACAGCTGGTCCCAGATGGCTCTGTGATGAACCCACCACTGGCCAAAGCTGAGCCCGTCAGTCAAGCTGGTGGCACTTCTGTGGAAGTATATTTAAGAAAGGGTAAAAAATGCTGCACAGCAGTTGTGACAGAGGAGTGAAAGAACATGTGAGAGAAACAACCCTGCAGACATCAAGGTCAGTGAAGGAGGATGGGGAAGAGGTGCTCCAGGTGCTGCAGCAGAGATTCCCCTGCAGCTTGTGGAGAGACCACAGTGAAACAGGTTGTCCCCTGCTGCCCGCAGACCACCACAGTGGAGCAGATATTCACAGCGCAGCCCGTGGAGGACCACACGCTGCAGCAGGTGGAGATGGCCTGAAGGAAGCTGCAGCCCGCGGAGGGCCCATGCTGGAGCAGGCTCCCGGCAGGAGCTGCAGCCCGTCAAGAGGAGTCCATGCAGGAGCAGGTTTTCTGGTAGGAACTGAGGCCCACAGGGGACCCACACTGGAGCAGTCTGTTCCTGACACTGTGTCTTGTGGGGGACCCACAGTGAAGCAGTTTGTGAAGGACTGTATCCCGTGGGAGGGACCCCACGCTGGAGCAGGGGAAAAGTGTGATGAGGAAGGAGCAGCAGAGACGAAGTATGATGGACTGACTGCAGCTCCCATTCCCCATCCCCCTGCGCAGCTCGGTGCTGGGAGGAGGCAGAGCGGGGAGTGAAGGTGAGTCCGGAAAGAAGGGGGTGCAGCGAAGGCGGTTTTACTTGAGTCTTTGTTAACTGGCAACAGATAAATTAATTTTCTCCAAGTCAAGTCTGTTTTGCCCAACCCATGAGCTTTTTCATCTTGTTTTCTTCCCCTGTCCTGTTGAGGAAGGGCTTGGTAGGCAGCTGGCAGCCAGCTGAGGTTAACCCACCACAATACTGAAGAGGTCTTTGAACAAATCAGTAAGTCAAAACAAGAACAGCTGAGCACAACTGCTGGACTTCGAAGAAGATTTTTTTATGAGGTGCTTCACTAATGTATCTTTAAAAACCCAAAACACTCAGCTGCTGAAGGGTAAAAACAAAACCTCTTTCTTGCATTAATAACTGAAAGACAAGAAACAAAAGGGTAGAAATTAAATGGTCAGGTTTCAAACTGATGAAAAGTTGCAAAAAAATTTCCCCACAACATCACAGTAGTACTGGAAACAGCTACCTAGGGGAAGCACGGAAAGAATGATTAGCACTCTGGAATGGCTGCCATAGTCCATTAGCACTGTAACTAAGACTGCAGCTTAGAAAAGGCATGACGAAAGGTTGCTATGAGAAAGAGATCTATATGGTTATGAATGGTACAGAGAAGACAGAGGAATTTACAATTTCTCGTAACAAAATACATAGCAGGAACCAAATGAATATTAGGTGACATTTAAAATAAAGGAAGTATTTTTTTTCTTATAGGACAAGTAACTGTGGAGCTTCATTTCCACACAGTGCTGTAGATGTTGAAAACATAAATTGATGAAAAATGAAGAAGAAAAATCTGTGGAAGAAACACCAAATGTTCTTAAAACAAAGAGATACAATTTCTGCTCGGGAAGCCCAAAAGTTGAAAACTGTTGGAGACTGAAGACTGATACTTTCTCTGCTATACATTCCTTAGCCCTTTCTATTCCCTAAGATAAACAGACGTTTGGCCTTCATAGCAACTCTTCTTATCATGCAGGTCAAAAAGTACTGACCATGTATAGAAGAGCCAGCAACATGCTTGCTGCTGACTGGCACATACATGCCACCAGTTCTACAGAAATGTTCTTGTGTGCAACTGCATGTGGGTTTTTCATAGGATACCTCCTCCCTTAGACGGCAGATGAATAACTGCTCGAGGAGATAATGACCACAAGAAAGGTAATAAAAGTAATTTAAATTATCAAAGTGACCTTTCAATGCAAGTTTCACACATCATAAATGTCTCCTCTTTTGCCTCATGAGGTTTAGCAAATCGCTAGAAAGACTTTGTCTCAGTTAATATATTGGCATTTGCTATGAGGTTGGGTGCTTAATGCCACTTCAGCAAGCAAAATTAGCCCCTTATTTGAGGCCCTGTTCCAGAGTCCTGGAATACAGGAAACTTACTGGGACAGAAGCTTGGTCCCGCTCTCCACAAGCCGTGTCAGCACTGTAATCCCTTCCATGTTAATGAACTCTGTGGCAAAGGTCACATCTGCCGAAAGTTTAGCCAGTTCCTTCATGGCATCCAGTCGGGCTTCCATACTGTGCGACTGGATCCTCTCCATCAGCTGGCGAGCTGCCCTAGACTGGGAGGAAAGAGGGATGATGCCAGTTGCAGACTAGTCACCTGCAGACTGAGTTCTGCCAGCATCAGCATTCTGTCAGAAGTCCATGGATGGGCAGAGAGAGCACAGCAAGGGTAGAGAGATACCAGCAATGACAGGGTAAGTAGCAGCAGTCAGCAAGTCTAAGATAGACTAAAAAAAGGCTGCACTCAGCAACAGTTACAGCCAAGCAGGAGGCAAGTAGAATGCTATTTTACATGTTAGACTAAATGCTTGTTTTTCCTCTTGGTGAGGTGAGTGGAGGTCGATAGAGAAATATGGAGTGAGACCATTAAAGAAATATGATGTGAAAAAAAAAAATCTCTCATAGATTCAAAGAGAAGCACAAGCTCATTTTGTGTATCCATACAACATTCTGTAAGATTTCTCAGACATAGATCAATGATATCCTCTCAACCACCTCTTGCCCAAATAACTTCTTCTTGTCCTACTCACTCTCTGCTACTTGCCATGACACTTGCACAAAAAGGGTTTAAGTATTTCAATAAAAAGGAAGCTGCAGCAAGTCTGCAAGACAACTGCTGAGGTCACAATAGCAAGAATTCACTAGGAAAAACCCTCTCTGCATCAAATTTGTCTCTCAATTTAATTTCTGCATTAAGTCAGCAGTACTGTTGCTTTCCAACTGATAATACTAACTGCACTCATATTGAGAATGCGTCTGTCAGGTGCTTTACAATATGCTAATCCAGGAGATGCAATAAAAATGTAGACTGGATTTATTTACAGAAAGTCCTATAAAAGGGCAGAGCATCCAAAGAAAGATACACACCACAACCAGGAAGGAAAACAAGAGTGTGCACCTCATTGTGCAGAATGGGCAGCAAGAAAGGCAAGCCCCCTACAATTTGGGGAGATCCAGAAAGAAAAGCTGAGAGGCAAGGAACAGCCTGTCATACGAGGATAGCTACTGAGAAAAAGGGATGTGAGGAAGCATTTACCGGGGAGACTGCCAGCTGTAGGATAGTTCCATTCTTGATGTCACAGCGAGTCTGAAAGAAAACATAAACTTTAAACTGCAGAAAAGTGGGGGAAAAAGAATGCAACTGGATCTACAGTGCACATTTGTATGCACAAGTAAAGGGGTTCCTATACCACACAACCCTACTGAGGGTATTGAATTGAGTCACTGGGTCCTCACACCTATCAGCATGCAAAGGGAGAAGTGCAAGGCTCCTCAATTGAATGACACCATTCAAGTCTGAGTATTTTTGATAGCAGAGATGCGGCCCCCCAAGGATTAGCGACAGTATTGTTCCATGACACTAGTCCAAGGCATTCTGCACTCTTGCATGGGACATCAGCAAACTGCTACCTCTCACACTGACCTGCTCTGTGATGTACAGCTGAGGACCATCAGCATACCGCAAGGTGTAGTATTCAGGGTTTGGCAATGACCACCTGGCAGAGGAAGAAGAAGGATACATAAGCTTCTTCCTCCTTTTTTCTTCTGGCTCTCAATTAGGAACAGGAGCTTGATCCCAGGAGGGTGGAAAAGAACTTTCAAGCAAAGCTTTAGCATGGGAAATTAGGTCTCCTGAAGAGGAGAGAAAACACCTTCCTCTTGAGGGAGGGGTGGGACTTCAGCCTACTCTAAGTCAAACTCTGTGCAATGTCTGAAGAGGCCTGCACTTCAGGAACAGCAAGATGGGCCAGTCCTCAGAGACACTGACCCTAGGGGCATACACATGCACACACTCAGAATTGGAATAAAGATGCAAAGCCTCTGTTTTCCAGGAGATCCTTTTCTTCCCAATTTAAACCTTGGCCCATTTCATGGCCAAAACCGGCAGCAGGCAGCATGGATCGGGCTAGCAGCACATTGACAAGCAGCAGAGGCATTCCACAGTACCCCAGCAAGATTTGTCAGGGGGTCAGACTTTCTCCACAAGAGTTCCCAGAGAACTACTTACCCATCACAGACCTCCTTGATGATGGATGCAAGAGGCCTTTTCTAGAACAGAAAGAGAAAGTCCTCAGTAGCCAGTCCTCAGCCTTTCTCAACCAGAAAGGAATACTGCCTATTTCTATGCTTCCCACATTCCAGTATCAAGGTTGTGGGGCCTTTCCTCCCACATCTGATTACCAGGTCTCACCTGATCTATTTCCAGCAGCTGGGCATTAGCACCTGGCCACTCAACAGCTACTTTCACAATGTCCGAAGGTGGTGGCATTGCTCCAGACTCCTCCAGATGCCTTTACAACAGCATACACCCACACACCTGTTAAGAGAAAGGACAGTGAGGAGCTCCGAAAACTATTTCAATTGTTACACTGCATCTAACATCAAGCTTCAAAACACTATGTAAGACCAGTCTTATGGTTTGCTGGGCCTACTAGGGACAAAACATCCAGTGTACCAGAGATAAAGGCCTCATACTAAAACAACACATTGTGAAATTGTATGCCCAACCTTACCACCTAAGGAATACTTCTGAGAGCTTGTTGGGATACTCACACAAGAAGGAGAGTCACTCTGATCAGCAAAGCCCCATTTGCCACCCACTGTGTACTGCCAGGTCAGTTTACAAGACTAGTAAAGCAATAGTTCTCTAGGGTCAGCTACTGTCCATACATGAGAGGGGGAACATACTGTCCAGGCAGCCTCCCTCCTGTGGCCTGGTGTTTACTGATGCCCCATTCATATTTCTCAGATACCTTGATCCTCTCAGGATACCCAAACAGGCTCCTAGGCAGGGTAGCAGCAGCCAGCTTTATCCCATTCCCTTCCTATAACATCATAAATCTAAACATGAATATCCATCACAGAAGTAAAGTTAACTCAGCATTTGCTCTGGAGGTCTACCTTTCACTCCTTTATTTGCCTTAGAGCATAAGCTTGTGTTCAGGGTTTGGTCCCAGACAGCTGTCAGACATGCTGGTTTGTGCTTCATCTGGTAGTAAGAGGCTGTAAAGAAATGTACTTGTTCAGTTCCTTTTTAATCCTCTCCTGGGTCAAAGGAGTAGCCCTGCTCTCTCCCACAGTGCCATAGGGAGAAAATCACAAGGGAGAGAGACAACCCTCCCCATCAGCAGTTCTCAGGAACAAAGGCTTCAAGCTGCCAAAAATGAGATCTGGCCAGACACAGAAGTAGTCCTGTCCTTAAGGACTCCTCCCGAGACTCAATTTCCATAACCCAAATGAGAAGGTAAGCATCCAAACAACTTCCCAGCTCCTATGGAAGCTCCTATTTCTCCTCTTGAGGCAACGCAAGCCCCCTTTCCCAGAACAGAGATGAGACAGTGCTAAGCAGGGACATTTTTTGTTTCATAATTAACATACTTCCCCAACTTCCTTGACCAATTGGGAAAGTGATGCTAAGACAGGCTAAGACTTGAAGGGAAACCAGCCTTTGGAATTTTCCTGATGCAAGGCAAGTAAAGAAGAGAGAACTTTCCTCAGATCAGCAAAGACTGAACAGCTGCAGAGATACCTGGCCCAGAAAATTGGACTACATGACTGTCCTGGAAAAGGGAACTTCTATGAAATTAGCTGTCTACCACAAAAGGCGTGTATGCCTAGCCTGTATAAGATGTTGACCTAGAGATCTGATGATGATCTCAATGAAGCTCATATGCCTCTTCCTTCCCTCGCAGAGACGGGTATCACTGCATGGAGAGATATGAAAACTCAGGTGCGCTAATGTTTCTCTGCATTTGTACACACACAGATCCCTTTATCAGCCCCCACTGACTGTCTTCTCACTCCAACTGAGGCAGCTTCCTCACCTAGGAAAACAGAATGCTATGATCTCCTGGTGCAGCCTTCTGAGATAGTCACAACATTATCATCACTCCTGCCTGCTGGAATTGAGGATGAGGTGTGCAAGTTTAGCATTTCTTTCATAGCATTTCCTGGAAATGCTCAGTGTTATCATTACAGCTAGCCTTGCCCTCAAGTCTCCACCAGATCAGAGATACTTGCTTTACAATGAAGGCACTTGCTGGAGAGAGAAATTAGACATTCCCCTATTAAAACAGGCATTGTTTACCATGAAAAGCCCTTGTGAAGCTGCCTTGCTCAATTTGCTCTATGCTCAGCATATGTATGGTCTTTGCAGTTCCTGCAGGAATCCAGGAAGCCTGAACTCCAAAGCTATCTGGGGCTTCAGCCAACCCAAAAGGGAGATTGGTACTGCATGTGCACAGGAACACCATCCTTCTCCACTCCCGCAACCGCCAGACTTTGTCCACCCTACCATTCCACCCCTTGGAAAGTATCTGGCAAGCAAGATTTGGAATTTCATGATATTCTGAAAATGCACAGCTTATCCCAACTCACAGAGATGGTTACAGCCAGTACTCCTTCCGGCCTTCTCTTTCCTTTTTAGTATCAATTCCAAGAGCGGCTTACGTTTTCTTAAAACCCATAAAATGACTGTAAGACTAAACACATCTCATGCAGGAAAGTGCCAGTCAAGTATGGTTCAGCTTTGCCAGTTTCTTAAAATAAGATCTCCAACCTTTCAGAGAAGCAGCACAGCATTAGCTCAGACTAACGTATCAAGAAAGAGTTGGCCTCAGAAAAGCAGCAGACTCAGTGCACCAATCAGGCTGAGCAGGTCTCCAGGGTGATGATAGAGAAGCATTTATATGATTCCTGTCATACAAAATTGCAAGTTACAGTCAAGCAGTTACACAAACAACACCTGATATTTTACTTCCTAATCCTGGAGGGAAGACAACCAAGCCATCTCCCACTCCAAGATTCGCCCTGGATAAAAGTTTTACCACTTTCACCTTCACAACAAAGAGGAAAGCCTGCCCTTCAGAGAAGGTGTATCAGGTAAAAAACTCCAGCTTGGACAAGGTGAGGTCACACAATGGAAGACTGCTCATGTGAGAGCTCAATTAAATCAGTGTCTCAAAGAAGCCTTTGCAGCCCACAGAGCTAGGCTAATTCACAAACAGAAAGCACTGAGCGTATGCTGTCCCATGGAAACACTGTCTCCAAATCCCATGAGCATGTGTTAACATACTCCCCTTTCTTCACAGATTTTGATTATCAGTGTTCTATTCTCTCACTCCAAGATGGAAACATACAATTTACTCTTTGCTAAGAGAGACATGTTAACTTGCAGCAAATATGTTCTCAAGAGGCCTCTAGCCCTAAACACATACACAGCTGCTGCTGCTATTTTCATACCCATTACAATCAGTAAATTGGACTCTATTCCTTTCTTCTACACTCATCCTGAAGCAGCTAGTCTTCTTTTGTCCAACGTAAACTAGGAATTTAGGCAATAAAGCATAAGGAACCCAGGACCAGAATAGCACCTTGCCTCATTGCATAAGCAGAGCAAAGCACTTAGGAATCTGCATAAAGACAGGAATGCTCTGAGCCCAGATATACTTAGGAGACTGCAGCCCCCTGTACAGCACTTATTATTGGGGTTAGTATCAATAGCAAGCCTACCTATACCAGTTATCCTCAGCCCGTTCACAAGTCAATGCCCAATACCTGCTATTTCTAAGGATAGGAAAAGTCTGCCAAGCAAGCCACACTGCAAGTCGGAAGAGTCCCTCCTGATCCTAAAAATCTGACTTTCTCTAACATCCGAGTACAGTGTAATAAAGATACAAGGCAGAACCAAGAAAGCCTGCTGAACCAATGTACTCTGTAGCATCAGCCATAAGAATTGGGAGCTTACCTAATCCTTCTGTCTTGCAAAGAGACAGATGAACCTAATAAAACTGTGAATGTCTTCCTCACTTCCTTTTTCTGAATTACACACACACTCTCTAAAATCAATCAATAAATAAATAAATAATTTAGACTTTCAAATGTCTTTTGCAGCAATAGCTCAAAACAGAGATAACTCATCAATTACTAGTATACAAGAAGCACAGCTTTGTACATAGTCCCCAGACAAAGTGCTCCGTTTGCACGACACCCCCAGATCTGCAGGATATACAGGTTTCCATCCATTAAGTCTAGAAACAGACAGGCAGTTCCCAAATGGTATGTGATTTCCACTCACTGTTCTCCAGTCAGCAACTGAAGCCTACGATGGACTAAACCTGAGAGCCTGAGAAATCTTAGTCATATGGCATAAGCCCACATCACCTCCAATAATCAGACTGGCTTGCAAGAACTGAACAGATAATTATTTCTCCCACAAGTGAACCAACTCATGACTAGAAACCTTCTAAATCCATTCAGTGTTCAAGGCACAGCAAATACACAGTGAAGAGGCAAGGCTCAAACATTACTTCCTTGACTATTAAGAACTGAATCTGCAACTCTTTTAACTAATACACCCATGAGTAATTAGCATCTAATTACCACCTCTCCCTTCAGCCTCTTGCAGCACAGTCATAGTCTTCTATCTGTACTGCAACTTACATTGCAAGTTGCTACTGCAGAGTACAAGGAAATACAGTACTTTATATGCCAAAACAAAGATGCTCAGATTACTGTAGGTAGAAGCCTTTACAAATCTCTAACTTGTCTTCTCCCTTGCAAAGAACATACATCATTCAGGGAGAGGAAGTGTACATTAAAACAAAAACATTGATATTATGGGAAATTCTGCAGAAATCATAGAATCATTTAGTCTGGAAAAGACCCTTAAGATCATCAAGTCCAACCATAAACCTAACACTGCCAAGTCCACCACTAAACCATGTCCCTAAGTGCCATATAAATAAAGTCTCCTGTTTCATCAAAAAAAAAAGTACTGCAGAGGTTGACCCACAGCTTGTAGAGGCAATGCACTCTACCTTGATATCCTCACTACTGAAAACAGTAATAAACCATTTTGTATTACACTACCTTTGTACCTCAAAAAAAGCTTTCAACTGCATACAAACTCAGAAAGTAACTCACCATGATACGTTAGACTATTTCTGCCCCAAACATCTTCCATAAATGAGCACCCACTCATGACTGGAAACCATGTTCCCTATTCCAATCAGTATTCGAGGCACAGCACACATGCAGTGACAGGAACAGAGCTTAAGGACTGTTTCTTTGCACAGCAGCACCATGGAACAGATACCACATAAGCCTACCAAGGAAGAGATTCAAACATCAAAATTGGCTGAGCAGAACCCAGAGAAGTAGGAATTAAAAAAGGTAGGAAACCCTTCAGGCAGTCTGGGTCAAACAACCCTTTGAAGGACCCACACAGATCAGTGGCTCAGCAGAAGCAGCTTTCCAGAAGAGGACAATGAAGGCTGGACTACAAATACAAAGGGTACTTCAGGTCAGCCTCTTAACACGAGGTTGTTTGTCAAAAGCATCCTTTGACAGATTTCACTGTATGTCTGCAGACAAGAGATGTAACAGACGTTAAATTTTACACTGGGTATTTTGCAGTGCACCAGTGATATATCTGATAAAATGACTGTTCGGAAGCTCTTGGAAAGAAGCACAGACTGCAATTTTGCATAGTCGTGATTATTAGTCACTTAGTAGTCTCTCACAGCACATTCTTCTCAACAACAGCATGTAAGCAATTCTCACAGTTTTATACAGGGAGACAGCAGCCAAGCTGAAATCCATCAAAGAGGAATTCACTCTGCTTCTACAGAGCCAGTTCCTTCATACAAAGCAGTGGTGTAGGGGTAGCTGCAAGGCAAGAAGAAATCAGCAGAGCCACTAATAACACACTATTCAAGAGACTTCTGAGAAGCTGCAAACTAAAACAACTAGAGTATTTTAAACAGAATTTCCCTATTCACAAACTCAATCTTCTTTTCATTACAGATAGAGAACAAAGTGTGCTGCAGGCAGAATGAAAATGAGGAGGATGAAAGAACATTCCATGAAAAAGAAAAGCTGCCTGGTAGAATCCCCCAGTCAACAAGCGAATAGCTACAGCTTCTGAAACCTGTGGATGCGACAAAACACCCCAGTAATTCTCAGCAACTCCCAAGATCGTGGTACCAACAGGCCAAACAAAAGGTGGAAGTGACGTTAGCAGAGCAACTAACTGGACAAGTGTGCAGAGAAGACAGCTTCCTTGACCACGCAGCATAAAAGGGTAGCAGACAGCAGAGTCCAACCCGAGGGCTACATAGAGTTTTCTACATTGCCTCATGTAACAAGCAGAGAGAAATGTACTTCACTGGAGAAACCAAAGAACCAGGTGGCTCAGATTCTCCATCTCTACGTTCCTCCAAAGGCCTTCCATGGCTGCACTTCATCTGTAAAACACTAAGCCTACAACACTGGCCTCTTATCTTGCACATTCCAATGCAGCTGGGCAGAGACCATCTCTTAGCAAAGACAGAAACTGATAGCAACAGGCAAAAAGAGAGAACTGCTTTTTTATTATTGTAAATCAGTCAAGTGAGCTGAAAGCAGCCAGCCAGCCAGCCACTCCCGAAGCCTGGGCCGAAACTCAGCTTAAGACGCTAAACAATTTTTTTCTGGCGAAGCGCTGTCCGTTGGACGCCTCGGGTCCGCTCGGCTCCCGGGGGAGCAGCGGTCGGCGCCCTTCTCGGACGGCTCCTCGGCCGGATCGCGGCCCTCACGCCCGGGAGCCGGGCCGGCGCGGCGGGCCCCGCGCGCACCGAGAGCCGCAGCTCCAGCGGCCGCGGCACAACAGGCGCTCCGGAGGCGGGGACGGGCGCGGAGCGGGCCCGGCGACCCCGCGGCGGGCGACCCTAGGCCAGAGCCTCACGGCGGGGTGGGCCCCCGGAGGGAAGGGCCGCGGGCGCGGCGCCGCAGCGGGCCCGGGAAGGCAGCAGCGGCGACTGGGCCCGCCAGACCCGCGGCCAGCGGCGTGGCGTGGCGTGCCGCCCGGCTCCCCGCGGACCTGGCGCGGCGCGGCGCGGCTCGGCTCCCCCCGCCCCCGCCCGCCGCCCTGCGCTCACCCAGCCCCCGCCGCGGCCGCTCCGCGCTCCGGCCGCCCGGCAGCTCCAGCGGCCCCAAGGCGCTGCCGGCCACTGGCGCCGCCGGCTGTCACTCAGCCACCTCAACGCCGATTGGCCGCGGCACGCGCGTCACGCGCTCGCAGCGCGCTGCCATGGAGACCGCGGCCGGCCGGCCCGGCCCGGCCCCGCCCCGGCGCGAACCCGCCGAGGCGGCGGCGCGCGCTCCGTCCGCCGGTCCCGCCGCCCCCTCGCCCGTGACAGCCCGCCGCCGGGCCGCCCTCGTCAGCCGCGATGAATTACGTTAGCCGCGTCTCCCTTGTCCCTGACGCCCGCTCCGCTCCTTCGGGGCCGCCGCGGGAGGGCTCACGTCCGCTCCCCGTGCCAACGGTGCCCCGCCTCCGGGACCGGCCGCGGCTGCGCGGGACCGGGTCTCCACCGGCTCATGCAGAGCAGCCCTTCCCCGCAGCTCTGCCGGCCGCCGGGCGCGGGGCTGGCAGGGGACGCTGGAGCGGCGCCGCGGCCGCGCGCGACACCCGCCCTCTCCCAGAGCGAGAGCGACGGCGGGGCGGTGGCCCGCTGCGCAGCCCCCGCCCCGCCCCGCCCCGCCCCGCCGGGCCTGGCCCCGCCCCCCGAGCCCGCCCCCGGAAGCGCATCCATCGCGCGCCGGAAGGGGCGGTGCGCAGCGGCGGTGGAGCAGCCGCGTGCGGGCGAGCGGAAGCCGCGGCTGCCGCGCGTAGGGGTTTCCGGCGGAGCGGGCGGCGTTTGCGGAGCGGGCGGCGGCGGCGGCAGCAGCAGCAGCAGCGGCAGCAGAAGCAGAAGCAGAGGCGGCAGGGAGCGCGGAGAACTGCAGCCATGGTGAGCCGGGCGCTCCGGCGGGTCCGCGCGGCGAGGGGTGCTGCGCCGCCTCGGTGTGGCCGGCCCCGCTCCACCCCGGCGCTCGGTGTAACGGCGGTCTCTTGCAGACGGTGGGAAAGAGCAGCAAGATGCTGCAGCACATCGACTACCGGATGCGGTGTATCCTGCAGGATGGCCGCGTCTTCATCGGCACCTTCAAGGCCTTCGACAAGCACATGAACCTCATCCTCTGCGACTGCGACGAGTTCCGCAAGATCAAGTGAGCGGCGCGGCCCGCCGCGGTGCCCCCCCGCCCCTCGGTGCCCTCCCCCCCCCAGCCCCGCTGCGGCGGGAGGCCCGGGGGGCCGTCTGCCCACTCAGCGAGAGCTGGCCCAGCAGCTGGGTAATGTCTGCTGCCAGCTTCGGCAGAAATGGCCACAGTTTTAGTCTCACCTGTCGAACCCCACAACTACCGAGGTTCAAGAGGCACTTTGTTTCAGTTCTTTCCTAGTAACCAAAATAGACCTTTGTGTCATGCCAGCATAGTCACTGTAATGGTAAAGCATCATGGGGAAAAAAAATCACGGAGGTGACATGCACCTTGTGTTTGGACTTATCTATGCGCTTAGTTTCAGGCATATAAAAATGTGGGGTTTACAGTAGGTCTTCCTCTGTAGAGTAGCCTAGTCTCATATTCTATTAGAAATTCAAAGAGCAGCATTGATTTTTTATTTTTTTCCCTTTCTCTGTCTTGCAATATTTTCTAACTTTTCTCACTAGACCTAAAAATTCAAAACAGCCAGAGCGGGAGGAGAAACGAGTCCTTGGTCTTGTGTTGCTGCGAGGAGAAAACCTGGTGTCCATGACAGTTGAAGGACCCCCTCCAAAAGACGTAAGGAGAATGAGAGCAGAACGAAGGGGAAGGGGCATCTGATAAACTTGCTTTCTTGCCGGAGAATGGTATTGTCCTAGACTTCCAGATGCCATTGCGATTAAGTCCAATGAACTTTGCTGCAGGAAGTTCTAATCCCTTTGTGGGCTTGGACATTAACTGGACAAAGGAAGGCTGTGGGCATCCCTAGGATCTGAGGACTTTTTTTTTTTTTGACAAGTCTTTCTTTTGGGTGGGTCTGTTTTCAGACTGGAATTGCCCGGGTACCTCTTGCTGGAGCTGCTGGAGGACCTGGAGTCGGGAGAGCAGCAGGAAGGGGAGTACCAGCTGGTGCGCCCATGCCACAAGCTCCAGCAGGATTAGCTGGCCCTGTCAGAGGAGTGGGAGGACCATCCCAACAGGTGAGATGCTGTGACCAATTAAAAAAGAGTTGTCTGATATATTCTGGGGTGGCTTTTAATTCTTGGTAGCAATGTGATGCAAGAAATTGGGGGAGTGTGTTACAGAGTTTTCAAACGTGGGTTTCTCTAGGTTTGCTTTATTAACAACTCAGAGTTGGGCCACCACCGCGGTGAATGGCAACCTTCCAAAAATTTCCCAATCTTGTATACCTTTTTACCACCCATTGTCCCAGTCCAAAGTCTTTGTAATTGTCCGCTTGATCTCGGTTCCCATGTCGTTATCATTCATCAATTTATCTCATCAATTCTCGTGTCCCGGTTCTTCTGAAGTTAGTGGTCGTAGGCAGAAGGTCTTGGGTCACCACAATCACTTATCTTCTTACGCATCAAAGATTACCTTTGAATTTCTGAAAATCACTCAGGCTATTCTATTAATTTATCTTGTTCTAAAGTTAATCACTTACTCCCATGTCTTAGGTCTAAGATGTATGATCCCTCTTCTATTGATGCAGCTTGACTGGGTTTCAAGCCAGCCATGGAGGGGGAGACACATAGGCTTAATAAGCAGCTTATGCATATTGTTTTATAAGTACCTGCATTCTATTAATCATATCTAAACCAATTTCTAATCATTAGTTATATGTCTAATATGAATAGTCTTAGAAAAAACAATAAGGCTTGAGGCCTAGTTCCTTTTACAATTCCCTCCTTTTGTTTCTCATCGCACTCCTGCGATCCTATTGATAACTCCACATTTGTCTTCCTATCTTCTGTACTATCCTAGAGCTACAACTTACACAGCATTAAAACAAAACAATCACACATACTACTATGATTATAACAACAAAGACTATTACAATTATTTTTTTCACCCAAGTAGTCAAATTTGGAAACCAAGACGTTAACCAAGGGAATGTGTCAGAAAATCCCCAAGATGTGTCATCTCTTTGAATTTGTTGCATTGGGCCACTAAAGTCCCAAAGATTCTGGACATCTGTCATTATTTCGCCTGACTGATCAGTATACATACAGCAACTGGTATTTAGGACGGTACAAACTCCACCTTGTGAAGCCAGAATCATGTCTAAGGCCATTCAGTTTTGCATAGTCATTTTTGAAAGTTCAGTTACCTCTTTCTGGAGAGTGGAAAGTCCGTGAGCAGTCGAATTTGCTAATTTTTCAATTTCTCCAGAAACATTTAAGACTGCTTTCCCCAATTCACTGACTCCTAGAGCTGGAATCAACCATCTAACAAATGAATGGAATCCTGTTGGTCTCTCAGTCAAGGGTTTTAAAGTTCTTTGAATTCAAGTTAAAAAGGTTCTATGCCATGTTGCACTTGAGACAGTTTTTGGGTGAATTTCTAAATCTGTAAACATTACTCCTAGGGTACAGATACCTCCCCAGAGAATTATAAATCTGAATCAGGATAGCAGCTGTGAAATGACTCCCTCGGTATGAGTCAGTCACTTCAGGAACCCCATACGTTGGAATGATTTCTTTCAATAAGGCTTTTACTACTGCCTTAGAATCATTTTTCCTAGTCGGAAAAGCTTCCACCCATCCTGATAGCTGATCAACAATCACCAACATGTAAGAGTACCCCATTGTTTTTGGTATGTCTGCATAATCAATTTGGAGTTTTTGAAAAGGAAAGGTGGCGGGAGGTCTTTTTCCACTGGGTGGTTTAATTGCCTGCAGAAGCTTACATCCTTCACAAATTCTTTTTGCTGCTGCACAAATTCCTGGGCCTGCCCAGAGTCTCTAGATTCGGAGTGCTAGGCTCTCCGGTCCCCCATGGGTCCTCTCATGGTGCCACCGCATTACTGGCAATAAATGCCTTTTTGGAAGGAGAGGTTTGTTATTCAGAATCCACTGCCCTTCTTGCCGCTGGGCTCCCAACCGAGTCTATTGTTTTTCTTCTTCAGGGAGGTCTTCATACAGCTTATTCACATCTGGGAGCTCAAATGTTATTTCATGTTGTGACAGAGACATAACGGACACGACCTGTCGTGCTGCTGCTCTAGCAGTTTGGTCGGCTAGAGAATTTCCCTTTGTGATCATGTCTTGTCTCTGTGTGTGTGCCTTTATATAGATCACAGATATTCCAGAGGGCAATTGGATCGCTTCTAAGAGGTGGTTGATCTGTTGTCTGTGGGCAACAGTTTTTCCTGCCGAAGTCAGAAAACCCCTTTCCTTCCACAAAGTCCCCATAGCATGACATACAGCAAAGGCATATTTAGAGTCTGTATAAATGTTAACTCTGACTCCAATTGCATATTTAGCAGCTTCAGTAAGAGCAACTATTTCTGCTTCTTGTGCACCTAAAAGTGCAGGCAAAGGTCCAGCCACCAGTACCTGTGTTTCTGTGGTGACTGTGAAACTGGTACATCTTCGACCTTCTTTGTAGTAAGATGAGCCACCCATGAAGAGGTTCAAATCAGGATTATCTAAAGGTTGATCTCTCGGGTCATCTCGTGGCTTGCTGGTTTCACTTACAAGATAAACACAATTGTGGTTATCTTTTTGTCCGTCAGAGGGTAAAGGCATTAAAGTTGTAGGGTTTAAAGTATTGCACCTTTACAGTTTCAAATTATCAGCCAATAAAAGAACTACTTCATATCTATGTGCCCATTGTGGAGACAAAGCTTTCTCCGCATATTGCTTTAACAAAATTTCTACCTCATGGGGTACACAAACAGTTGGTGGATGACCTAAAACAATTGTTCTGGTTTTCTCAACCACTTCAGCTGCAGCTGCTGTTGCTCTGATACAAAAAGGAGTTCCTTTAGTCACTGGATCCAATGTAGAAGAAAAATAAGCAACAGGTCTCTCATGCGGTCCTAAAGTTTGTACTAACACTCCCTTTGCAACCCCTTTTGCTTCATCACAATATAATTTAAAAGGTTTTGAATAATCAGGAAGCCCTAACACTGGGGCATATAAGAGTGCAGCCTTTAAAGTACAAAAGGCTTTCTCCCTCTCAGTGCCCCAAGCGATTGGTTCAATTTCCTCATTTTGGGTTGCTTCATGCAGAGGTTTAGCTATTTCACTGAATCCCGAGATCCAAGGACAGCAAAATCCTACCTGTCCTAAAAATCCTCTCAACTGTTTTTTTCATCACTGGTCTCGGTATTTCTTGAATTGCTTGGACTCTTTCAGGGTCTACTTCCCGTACTCCAGGCTTTAATATAAATCCCAAGTATTTTACTTGCTGTTTGCAAAACTGCAATTTAGATGGAGATGCACAGTGTCCCTTTTTAACAAGTTGGATACACAGATATTCAGTATCTCGAATACAATCATTTTCAGTTTTACTTGTCAGTAATAAATCATCAACATATTGCACCAGGACAGATTTGCTTGGAAAAACTAAATCTTGTAAATCATTCTTCAGAATCTGAGAAAAAATTATTGGTGAGCTGGTAAAACCTTGTGGTAGCCTGGTCCAAGTAAGTTGTTTCCCTTGCCAAGTAAAGGCAAAAATTGATTGGCTTTCTTCAGCAATGGGAATACTAAAGAAAGCTCCGGTAAGATCAAGCACTGTGAAATACTGCGCCCAGACTGGAATCTGGGTTAAAATCAGGCTAGGATCCGGCACCACAGGTTGTGGAGCAATTACATGCTCATTCACTGCTCTTAAATCTTGAACAAATCTATATTCAGGATCTCCATCCTTATCTGTCCTATGTTTACTCACTGGCAAAATTGGGGTATTATAGGGACTATGCCATTCTCTCAAAATCCCCTTTTCTGAAAAATGCACAATTTGTTTTTCAATGCTAGGAGTAGCTTCATTTATAATTGGATATTGCCAAATTGAAGGAGGAGTCCCTCCTTTTGTTTTTATCACAACTGGTTCAGCAGATTTTAATAATCCTACTTCATCTCCTGATGTACTCCAAAGTTCTCTGGGAACTCCAGCTAATTTGGGTGGTATTTTTGAATCACTATGTTTTTGTTCTTTAAGTTGGATTACTTCAGAACCCATTAGAATTAATTGGATCCCTGTAGGCGCCAAAGAGAAATGTGCCAAATTCCTGCAAGAGGTCTCATCCCAGAAGGGAAATGGGAGAGTCTGGACAAATTACAAATCTTCCCCAGACTAATTTTCCATTCAAAACTACTGGCAGAGGAGTAGACAAATATTTTATCTCTTCCCCTACACCCCCCCCCCCGTATTATCACAGTTTCATTTGACATCTGGGGGACTTCAAAATTTAACAAGGACAATTTCACTCCCGTATCTACTAGGAAAGTAACAAGAATACCGTTTACCTTTGCAGTAATCTGACTGCGCTTATCTACCTTGATTCTGACAGGTTCCATTGCTCTCTTAGTTTCCAGAGAAGAGGAGTACCATTCTTTACTGCGAATGAGGTTGTGGGGCTCGGGCAGGTGGAAGTCCTTCTCCGGTTGTGACAGGTCTCAGTGGGCACTCTCTTTGCATATGTCCTAAATTTCCACAATAAAAACACTCTAAAGAATTAGCATGTTGGGAAACAGGGGGAACTCTATTTTGTCCCCCCCTTCCCCTAAATCTGCCCTGAGAAAATCCCTGACCTCTCATTTGTGGGTTAAAATTCTGAGTAACTGCTGCAGCTAACAGTCCAGTTTCTCTCTCCTTCTCTTTCTGCTTTCTTTCGATACTTAATTTCTCTTCTTCCTGTTTTTGTCTTTCTTCAGCTCTTCCATCAAAAACAAAGGCAGCAATACTTAGAATTTTAGCTAATGTCTCACCCTGGCAGCCTGGCATATGTTTCTTAAAATATTTACTTATGTCTGGAGCTGACTGATCTACAAAAACACTGATAGTTAAAGGCTCCTGGAAATTGTCACGGGTCATGCCCCCATATTTCAATAAAGTTGCCTTCAGTCGTCCCCAGTAATCACTCAGATGTTCATCAGGTCTCTGCCTACTTTCTAAAACCTTTGTCCATTTAGTTACTCTCTCACCAGCTTGGCAAACTGCTTCTATTAACTGTTGAATGGCAGCTCGGTGAGCCCTTGTTCCTTCTGTGGTTGCGAGATTCCATTCTGGATCTTGTTCAGGCCAGGGGTTAAACCCATGGCCTTTCTGAGCAATTTCTCTATCCTCTTGAGAAATCTTTTTTCTTTCCTCTGCCTGAAATAATTCTCACATCAGAGTCCTCATATCATTCCAATTAGAGGTGTAATCAGTGACAATTCCCGATAACAGTTGAGCACACTTTTCAGCATCATCACGCAGCAGAGGCATTTTTGACTGCCAGGCTACTAAATCACCTTGCTTCATGCCTCATTATTGCAGTTACTGCAGAAACTTCAGCAGGCGCACCTGGTCCTGCTCTTGGGTTTGGGATGTAGTCCAAATGCATTTGGTACATGCCAACACCCTTAGAGAAAAGTTCAGTTTCCTCAGCCTCAGGAGCTGAGGGAAGTAAACTTGTCCTCGTTTTCATCAAGGGAGTTTTCCTGCTTTGTTGTGCGCAATTATACCAAATATACCTATAATCAATATCTTGACTTCCAGAGTCTTCCAAAATCATTCTCAAAAATTTTTCCTTATGGGGTTTAAATGTTCCCTTAGGAGGCCACTCATGCATTGGCCCTCCTCCTCTATTTCTTGTCAGGAATGGCCATTCCTCTTGGCACGATATTATCAATTTTCTTTTTTGCAATGCCTGTGCCAAGGCTATCTTTTTCCAGTTTTCTAAAACCTCAGCAAGGGGCGTCCGTCTTTCAACGCTGGGTACTGACCCCATCTTTCTTAATATTTTTTGCAAGTTTAAATAGAAGGGTTTCCCAGGAAAATTTTATCTGGAATTACCCGTGCCCAAGTCTCTTAGGTGAACTCACCTGATTATTTCTGCTGGCAATTGAGGGTTGGTAATGGGTTTGTCCAGAGAAATATCCCATTGTTCTCTTTCTCTGTTGTGTCTCAGAGTCCCATCTGGGTTGCCAATTCTGTTAAAGAATTTTCAAACGTGGGTTTCTCTAGGTTTGCTTTATTAACAACTCAGAGTTGGGCCACCACCGCAGTGAATGGCAACCTTCCAAAAATTTCCTAATCTTGTATACCTTTTTACCACCCATTGTCCCAGTCCAAAGTCTTTGTAACTGTCCGCTTGATCTCGGTTCCCATGTCGTTATCATTCATCAATTTATCTCATCAATTCTCGTGTCCCGGTTCTTCTGAAGTTAGTGGTCGTAGGCAGAAGGTCTTGGGTCACCACAATCACTTATCTTCTTACGCATCAAAGATTACCTTTGAATTTCTGAAAATCACTCAGGCTATTCTATTAATTTATCTTGTTCTAAAGTTAATCACTTACTCCCATGTCTTAGGTCTAAGATGTATGATCCCTCTTCTATTGATGCAGCTTGACTGGGTTTCAAGCCAGCCATGGAGGGGGAGACACATAGGCTTAATAAGCAGCTTATGCATATTGTTTTATAAGTACCTGCATTCTATTAATCATATCTAAACCAATTTCTAATCATTAGTTATATGTCTAATATGAATAGTCTTAGAAAAAACAATAAGGCTTGAGGCCTAGCTCCTTTTACAGAGTGTAATCTTAGTTTCTGTTACCGCAGAGTTTGAGCCTAGCAAGGCTTTTTTGGTACTAGATCCCCCTAGGGACTGTCTAATATGATGGAAGAAGAGGCTTGAAAAGTGCAGCTTCTTGCACAGAATTCAAGTGGTATCCGCCGAATTGTATGTTTGTAGTATTACTTAATACATTAAGAGGAGACTGGTGTAATTTTCTGAAGGGATAATAACTCTTGCTTATTTTTTAGTTTACTGTGAAGCAGATGTTGTGCTGTTTCTCTGTGAACCTGTTTTATTTTGTTTACAGGTGATGACACCTCAAGGTCGTGGAACAGTTGCAGCTGCTGCTGCAGCAGCCACTGCTAGCATTGCAGGAGCCCCAACTCAATACACACCAGGGCGTGGGGGTCCTCCCCCACCCATGAGCAGAGGAGCACCTCCTCCAGGTAGGAATTACTCGATGGAGTGGAGCAGCAAGGAGCTCATGTTATTTGGCAAAATTGGTGATAAAGAGGCATTTATCAGAGTCTGACGAAGATCTGGTATGGAATGTAGGATTATTCCGATACCCAACTAGTGCCTTGACTATTCAGCTGGATTTATGTGCTTGTTTTTTCTCTGGCTTAAGGAATGATGGGACCTCCTCCAGGCATGAGACCACCTATGGGCCCACCAATGGGAATGCCACCTGGCCGAGGTGCTCCTATGGGAATGCCCCCACCAGGCATGAGACCACCACCCCCAGGAATGAGAGGTGAGCAGAGGTTATCTTAAATGCCTAGAAGCAATAAGAAGCCATAACATAAATAAAATGTTTGAAGGGTGAAATGTTTCAATGGCTCCCTAGCTATGCTAGTTGTCAATAAATGCCTCAGTGCCAAAAAAGGGGTCCTAAGGCCACTTTGAGCATAAACATCTTTCTGGTTTAGCCATGCTTCTTCTTTCCTCTTCAGTATTCAACTCTTTCCTTTTTTCCTAGGACCCCCTCCACCTGGCATGCGTCCACCAAGGCCGTAAGATATTCTGTAATGTACCTTTGAACTGTAAGAAGACCAATTAAGAGAATATACCGAGCAGTACCACCTGTCAAAACTTTGCTATGTATATTTTATATTTACTGCTTGTAAAGTTTGCCCTTTTTAATAAAGTTGGAAAACCCAATAACTTGAGGCACTTTTGTACTGGTCTATTTCAGAAGTGCAGCCATTACCTTTCACTACTGCACTTTGGTGACTCCGGAAGAAGAGCAGGTGTGAAGCAAAAAGCTCAATTTGTATTGACAGTTCAGAAGTTAATGGTTGGTCTGGACCACTTAGGCCCATCTTGGTCTGTGCTCCTTACAGGAATTAAAGCATATCAGTGAAATTTAGCAAGGCTGATGAAAAAAAATTGTTGGCATGGTGGAGATGGTAAAAATTCAAAGAGAGTTTAAACATTTTGATGAAATTAAGTGTGGGTCACTGATCAGAATTCTCCCTGCTCTACTCATAGTGGGACAAGTACAACAGTGCCTGTATTAGGAATAGTGATCTCTGATGCTCTGCATTAAGCTGCTGCTTATTAGCCTGCAGTAAACCTGCTTGATCTTTACAGGTGGAGCTGCATTGCTTCCATTAAAAAAAAAAAGTCAGGATGAACAAACCTATCATTAATTACATACAATAATGTCAACCAGCTTGCATTCTGGTTGTAGTCTTCCTGCCTCAGCTTACAGCTGCTTTTTTTTCAGTTAGGAGGAAGCTGTCTGCCCCCCCAACCTTTGGAGACAATCTTTCCTCAGACAGTAGCTTCTTGGAAGGTTTGTTTTAATTCCTGTGACTGTTACCTCTGAAATCATCTTTGTGTCAGGTAGCCTGAAAAACTTTTTTTCCCTATCTTAGAAATAGCACCTCAACTATAGA